>NW_024423319.1:53205891-53216587 GCF_017311325.1 Ursus maritimus
AAAAAAAAATCTAGGTAATATTTAAATTACAGATTACCAATGAAATGCTGCATGCCATTCATATCAAATTTCTATTAATTCAATTCAGTTGTTTGAGAAGAGTGTCATGAAAATTGGACTAAGTCAAGTCAGTGTAGTTTTCTAATATCCACCTATTTCTCCTTCTTTGAATAATAACTGTAACAATTCTATACAGCATGGCAATGATGCACCATCCCCAGGTAAAATTAATGATAGAGTAATAATGAATAAAAATGTATATTATGTATGTAGACTATTCTTATATCTTTATTTATATACCCTTCAACCTTTTCTCTGTAGTATAGAAACAAAATACGTATTTATTAATATATCTTCATTTCATGTAAATCTTCTTGGGTATCTCTTAAACTGAATGTTAAGAGAGTAGATGAATCACAAGTGACATATATCTTTTTTTTTTATTTTTTTATTATGTTATGTTAGTCACCATACAGTACATCATTAGTTTTTGAGGTAGTATTCCATGATTCATTGTTTGTGTATAACACCCAGTGCTCCATACAATATGTGCCCTCCTTAATACCCATTACTGGGCTAGCCCATCCTTCCACCCCCCTCCCCTCTGAACCCCTCATTTTGTTTCTCAGACAAGTGACATATATACTAACACTAAATAAACATTTTTGGGAAACCAGACTTGACAGCGCAGAGCTGATTGCTTTTATAAACCTTGTTCGTGAGGGAGATAGGCAGAGTATAAATTCACAGGAAAAACTACTTGAAAAAAGTGCATTTGTTCTGTAAATTTATATCTAAGTTTTTTTTTATCTTCTGAAGATTCTTTTTTTATTGTCATGAGTGGGTGTTTTTAACACAAGGGGAAAAAAAAGTATGAAAGGACCTTCTCTTAAAGGTTAGGGAAAAAACAAAATAAAGATTAGGAAAAAGTGATAAAAAGGCACCATCATAATTTTTATTTTTATATACTGCTTATTTTACTTACTGTTCTTGGATAAATTATGTAAAAGCGTTGAAAAATATCTCTTTTAGTGTGACATTCTTAAATATTATCTACAACTAGTAAAGTGCAATACAAATAGCCTCACTTAAAGATAAGCATACTCTATATAACACAGCATAGCTTTAAAAAAGTTGTAAAAGGAAAACATTTAAATATGTATTTGAACAGAGATTAAATTTAAAATCTAATAATGATAAAACATCTTTTGGAAAAATATTAAACTCATTAACTCCTCCTGTTTATTAGATGCATATATACAATAAGTATATAAATGTATATATATACACACCACTCACACACACATGCATGCACACTTACATAGTTTTTTCTATATGCACATATACATTATCCTATACATTTTGAAATTCTATTTTTGAAGACATATTTAGAAATGTTGAAAATAGTATGTATTTATATCTATATTTTAAAAGTTCTTCTCTTTTCAATACATATTAGGTCAATATGTATTAATCCTGGATATTACTTTTATTCATATTTTTCTCTCCAAAGTCAATGAAAAAATGAAAGGAGTAGAAGGGCATCGATAGTAGGTAATTTTAATCCTTTCTTAAAAAGTGATCCTATAAATGCAGTAGGTATCAATAAATATGAATAGCTATAGCTACGAATAATATAGATAAATTGTCCTACTTCATTAATAGATCATAGACACGTTAATAGTATTTTATTTTATTTTATTTTTAAAGATTTATTTATTTGAGAGAGTGCCTGAGTGGGGGGAGGGGTCTGCTGGAGAGCAGACTCCCTGGTGAGCAAGGAGCCCAATGTGGGCTCCAGGCAGGGCTCCATCTCATGACCCAGAGATCATGACCTGAACGAAAATCAATACTCAAATGCTTAACTGACTGAGCCACCCAGGCACCCCAATACTCAATAAAGGTATATATCATATTCCTTGCTGAGTCATGCCACAATAAATGCTAGTTTGTACATTGTGTTAATTATTATATATCAATTATCAATTTGTTTGTGAAATGGTCCTCACAGCCTCAGTGCTCAGATTACCTTTCTGATACAGTTTTCTTATTCTTATCTCATAGATAAAGAGTTCATAGGAACAACTACAGGTTTTATTTGACTAAGGTACATGTACCTGCAACTAGTGTCATTCTGTGAATGACAGTAGTACCTATTTTTTTAAAGTAAAATTGACTTTCTTTTCAAAAAGTACCAGATATTATCTGTAGATGATCTTGATGTCACTAATTTACAAAGGAGAAAAAAAAACAGCTGAATTTTCATGAAAAACAAATATTTTATTTGGTATATCTACATTACCAATCAAAGAGGAAAAGTGAAAAAATCATTTTTTATAATAATTTTTATTTTGTTATGTTAGTCACCATACAGTATATCCTTAATTTTTGATGTAATGTTCCATGATTCATTATTTGCAGATAACACCCAGTGCACCACGCAATATGTGCCCTCCTTAATACCCATCACCGGCCTATCCCAATCTCCCACCCCCTCCCCTCTGAAGCCCTCAGTTTGTTTCCCAGAGTCCATAGTCTCTCATGGTTCATTCCCCCTTCTGTTTACCCCCCCTTCATTCTTCCCTTCTTTCTCCTACCGATCATCCTATTTCTTATGTTCCATAAATGAGTGAAACCATATGATAATTGTCTTTCTCTGCTTGACTTATTTCACTTAGCATAATCTCCTCCAGTCCCGTCCATGTTGCTGCAAATGTTGAGTAATCATTCTTTCTGATGGCTGACTAATATTCCATTGTATATATGGACCACATCTTCTTAATCCAGTCATCTGTTGAAGGGCATCTCAGCTCCTTCCACAATTTAGCTATTGTGGACAATGCTGCTATGAACATTGGGGTGCATATGGCCCTTTTCTTTACTACATCTGTATCTTTGGGGTAAATACCCAGTAGTGCAATTGCTGGATCATAGGGTAGCTCAATTGGACAGCTATATGCAAAAGAATGGAACTTGACCAGTCTCTCACACCATACACAAAGATAAACTCCAAATGGATGAAAGACCTCAATGTGAGACAGGAATCCATCAAAATCCTAGAGGATAACATAGGCTGCAACCTTTTTGACATCAGCCACAGCAGCTTATTTCATGACACATCTCCAAAGGCAAGAGAAACAAAAGGAAAAATGAACTTGTGGGACTTCATCAAGATAAAAAGCTTCTGCACAGCCAAGGAAACAGTCAAAAAAACTAAGAGGCAGCCCACGGAATGGGAGAAGATATTTGCAAATGACACTACAGATAAAAGACTAGTGTCCAAGATCTACAAAGAACTTCTCAAACTCAATACATGAGAAACAAATAATCAAATCAAAAAATGGGCAGAAGATATGAACAGACACTTTTCCAATGAAGACATACAAATGGCTAACAGACACATGAAAAAATGTTCAAAATCATTAGCCATCAGGGAAATTCAAATCAAAACCACCTTGAAATACCACCTTACACCGTTAGAATGGCAAAAATTGACAAGGCAGGAAACATCAAATGTTGGAGAAGATGTGGAGAAAGGGGATCCCTCTTACACTGTTGTTGGGAATGCAAGTTGGTACAGCCACTTTGGAAAACAGCGTGGAGGTCCCTTAAAAAGGTGAAAATAATCTTTATGTAAATTCATTTTCAAGGGCATATGCCCTGCTACTGCCATTAAAAATTAGCCAAAACATTTGCATCCAGATTGAACATTCTCCTCTGTCCAGTGAAGAAATTAATGTTGATGATAACCCTTACCCTAAGATTTCTTTTTGTACACTGTCCTAATTGTGTTAGAAAATTAGAATCTCAGAATAATTATTTTTGTATATAAATGGTGTTAAATACACTATACACACGATTAAAGACACTAATTAGATTAATATCAAACTAGATATTTGCATCTGAGTATAATACTAAAAATATTTGCCCATTACATATTATAATTAAAGTGAGTGCTCATTTAATTTCAGAGTTTTGATACATTGGACACCTCCTTAAGCCAAACTAGTGTAAGAATTAACAATTACAGTGTGCTTTGATATTCTAGACTCTTTCAATATTCAGAGTATATTATATGTCACATTTGATACTATATTTCCAATGCACATTTTGAGGAATATTTCCCAAGTGCTTATAGTGCAACAATTTATGGAAATGTAAATAGATTCTGATGCTAAAATAAAACTGAAGGCATGTCAGTTTTTATAACATGGCTTGCCTAAAAAGGCATCCCAAATCATTACACTAAGTGAAAGAAGTCATTAACAAAAGATCACTACATATATGAATTCATTTATATGAAATTTAAATATAAGAAAATTTATAGAGACATAAAGTAAATTAGTGGTGGCCTGTAGATGGATGAGGGAATGGAAGGGTTACTGCTAATTGTTATTCTGTTTCTTTTGGTAGTGAAGAACACATTCTAAAATTGTGATGATGGTTGCACAACTCTATGAATATAACCATTGGATTGTATACTAAATGGGTAAATTGTGTGGTATCTGATTTATATCTCAATAAATCTGTAACTAAAAAAGACTTCATATACTCAAGCATATATGGAAATATTTTATGAGATGACTGTATGCTTCATTGCCTGCTGGAACTAAGGACTACATAATTTGCAAACATGAAAATCACTTGAAGTTGATGTTTGCTGCAGCAGACATTCTTTGACCTGAATTGCAAACTCTCCGAAGTGAGTTTGTAAAAGAACCAAGAAATAAAGAAAATGTTTCCTTCATTCTACAGTTTAACAAAAGTCAATTTGTTATTGTATAATTCCACTTTATACACACACACGTGTACCAATATTGTGTGTGTATGCATAGATGTCGATGTATGTATTTGCTTATCGTGTAAGAAAATAGACCAGTACAAGGAAGAGAAAAACCTATTAGAAGATCTGTTTTTCTGTTATGAGGATAAACATTTTTAGGAAAAATGAAAATAGAAAGCTACTCCTCCCACCCCCAAGTTGTTAACATAGCAGGTAGCAGATAAAAGGGATCTTGGTTTAACAAGGAAATGAATTGATAGCATTCCTCTGTTCAAAAACCATCCACAGGTTTCTCCCTTCACTCTGTTTAAAAATTGGAGTCTCTAAAATGACCTGCAAAGCTCTACAACAGGGGTAGGCTAGCAAACAGTTCTTGTAAAGGGGCAGACTAAATATTTCAGGCTTACCAGGGCCCTAAGGTGCATGTTACAACTGCTCAATTTTGCCCCTATGGAACAAAAGCAGCCACAGGCAGTACATAAATGAATGAACATGACTGTATGCCATACAAGTTTATTTATGGAACTGAAATTTGAATCTCATAAGGTTTTCACATGTGAAGTAATGTTAGTCTTTCTTTCTTTCTTTCTTTCTTTCTTTCTTTCTTTCTTTCTTTCTTTCTTTCTTTCTTTCTTTCTGTCTTTTTCTTCTTTTTCTAACCATTTGAAAGCATAAAAGCCATTTTTAGCTCTTGGACTGTCCAAAAGCAGTTTGCTGACTCCTGCTGTCTCTCTGCCCTTATCTCCTACTCCTCTTCTCCTCGCTAGGACCCGTTGAGAAGAAACCCACAAGCATTGACAAATGGAGTCACTTACGCTAGGCCACATTACCAAACTAGGGTTTACTACCTAACCTAACTGCATGTTCAACCTCCTCCAGAAATGTAGTCTTGACTGGTCATTAAGGAATTTTCTGATCAGCAGCAACAAGATAACCTGTCACATGGGCTTTCTCCATCCCCCAGAGGAAGATGAAGTACTCCACCTAACAAGACCCTTGCCCGCATAAGGCGATCTCAACCAAAATAATTCTTTTTTTCTGTTTATGACTTCCTTGTCTTGTCTTTAAAAACCTTGTGCTTTTTGTGGCCCTTTGGAATTCCCCTCTACTTTCCAGATGAGATGTTGCCTGATTCATGAATCATTAATTAGAGATTCAAATCTACTCAGTTGAATTTTGTTTTTTCACACTTGGTTCCGAACATGCTGATCTTGCTGTCTACATCAGGCATACATCTGGTGACTTTATAAATTTGTTCCTTCTGTATGGAATCAGTTTAACCCAGATAGTCACACGGTTTTACTCCATCTTTTTCAAATCTTGTACAGATGTCACCTACAATATCCACAACAAATTTATTTTATTTTATTTCTTTGCTTTGCTATTGAATAGCACTTAAGAGCAAATGTGGTACTAACTAGCATGCCAGTGTCTTAATTTGAACATATAAGACTTCTTTGCCATATGCTTATAATTTGTAAATGAAAATCATTATTGACTGAATAATTACAAGTGAGCAACCTGTCACATGCCCCCAAATAATTGTTTATAGCTAATGACATTTTTTGCATATGTCATCTTCAAATTGCAGTTATGTATGTTCTTGACTAGTATTCCTTCCTTATTACCAAAGATTGACATCCCAGATTTTCTTCACCAAGATTATAATTCTTATTTAAATTCCTGTACTCAAAAGACCAATCCTCCAATGCATTTCATGTATTCCACTATACACATACACACACAAACACACACACACACATATGTATATCATGAATACAGAAATAAAATCTGAAGTATGGAGTAAGTACAATTTGTTTTTTTATGAGGTTTTTTTTTTTAAATTTTAATTCCAGTATAGTTAACATAGAGTGTTATATTATTTTCAGGTACAATATGTGTTCCAACAATTCTATATATTACCCAGTGCTTATCATGATAAGTGAACTCTTTAATCCCTATCACCTATTTCACCCATCCCCCCAACTCCCCTCTCATAACCATCAGTTTGTTCTCTATAGTTAAGAGTCTGTTTCTTGGTTTCTCTCTCCCTTTTTCTTCCTTTGCTCATTTGTTTTGTTTCTTAAATTCCATATAGGAGTGAAATCATACAGTATTTATCTTTCTCTGACTGATTTATTTCACTTAGCTTTATATACTCTAGCTCCATTTTGTTGTTGCAAAAGGCAAGATTTCATTCTTTTTTATGGCTGAATGATATTCCAGTATATACTGTAGTAAATATATATCTATATATCTATATATCAAGATATAGATATATATACTATATCTTCTTTATCCACTCATCTGTTTATGGACACTTGGGCTGCTTCCATAATTTGGTTGTTGTAAGCGATGCTGCTGTAAGCATAGGGACATAAGTATTCTTTTGAATTATTTTTTTGTATTCTATGGGTAAATACCCAGTAGGGTGATCATAGGACAGTTCTATTTTTAATTTTTTGAGGAACCTCCTTACTGTTTTTCACAGTGGCTGCACCAGTTTGCATTCCACCAATAGGGCATGGGGGTTCCATTTTCTTCACATTCTCACCAACATTTGTTGTTTCCTGTGTTTTTGATTTTAGCTATTCTGACAGGTGTGAAGTGGCATCTCACTGTAGTTTTGATTTGCATTTCCCTGATAATGAGTGATGTTGAGCATCTTTTCATGTCTTTGTTGGCCATCTGTATGTCTTCTTTGGAGAAATGTCTATTCCTGTCTTCTGCCCATTTCTAATTAGATTATTTATTATTTGGATGTTAAGTTATATCAGTTCTTTATATATTCTCTATGTTAACCCTTTATCAGATATGTCATTTGCAAATATCTTCTCCCATTCAGTAGGTTGTCTTTAGTTTCGTTGATCATTTCCTTTGCTGTGCAGAAGTGTTTTATTTCAATGTATGCCCAATAGTTTATTTTTGCTTTTGTTTCCCTTGCCTCAGGATACATACTTAGAAAAATATTGCTATAGCTGATGTAGAGGAAACTACTGCCTGTGCTCTCTTTTGTGATTTTTATGGTTTTGGGTCTGACATATAGGCCTGTAGTTTATTTTTATTTCATTTCTGTGCAGGGTGTAAGAAGGTGGTCCAGGTTCATTCATTGGCATGTAGCTGTCTACTTTTCCCAACACTGTTTGTTGAAGAGACTTTTTCCCATTGCATATTCTTGCCTGTTTTGTAGAAGATTAGTTGACGATATGATTGTGGATTTCTTTCTAGGCTTTCTATCCTGTTCCATTGATTTACGTGTCTATGTGTGTGCCAGTATCATACCTTTTTTTAATAATAATTTTTTATTATATTATGTTTGTCACCATACAGTACATCACTAGATTTTGTTGTAAAGTTCCATGATTCATTACCAGTGTATAACTCCCAGTGCACCATGCAAAAGTGCCCTCTGTAATACCCTCACCTATCCCAGCCTATCCCATTCCCTCACCCCCTCCCCTCTGAAGTCCTCATTTTCTTCCCCAGAGTCCATAGTCGCTCATGGTCCATTCCCCCTTCTGTTTATCCCCTGTTCTTCTTTCCCTTTCTTCTCCTACTGATATTCCTACTTCTTATGTTCCATAAATAAGTGAAACCATATGATAATTGTCTTTCTCTGCTTGACTTATTTCACTTAGCACAATCTCCTCCAGTCCCATCCATGTTGCTACAAATGTTGTGAAATTGTTCTTTTTGATTGCTGAGTAGTATTCCATTGTATATATGGACCACATCTTCTAAATCCAGTCATCTGTTGAAGGGCATCTTGGCTCCTTCCACAATTTAGCTATTGTTGACAATGCTGCTATGAACATTGGGGTGCATATAGCCATTCTCTTCACTACGTCTGTATATTTGGGGTAAATGCCCAGTAGTGCAATTACTGGATCATAGGGTAGCTCTATTTTTAACATTTTGAGGGACCTCCATACTGTTTTCCAAACTGGCTATATCAACTTGCATTCCCAACAACAATGTAAGAGGGATCCCTTTTCTCCACATCCTCTCCAACATTTGTTGTTTCCTGCCTTGTCAATTTTTGCCATTCTAACTGGCTTAAGATGGTAACTCAGTGTGGTTTTTATTTGAATTTCCCTGATGGCTAATGATTTTGAACATTTTTTCATGTGTCTCTTAGCCCTTTGTGTGTCTTCATTGGAAAAGTGTCTGTTCATATCTTCTGCCCATTTTTTGATTTGTTTGTTTCTTGTGTATTGAGTTTGAGAAGTTCTTTGTAGATCTTGGATACCAGTCTTTTATCTGTAGTGTCATTTGCAAATATCTTCCCCCATTCCATGGGCTGCCTCTTAGTTTTTTTGACTGTTTCCTTGGCTTTGCAGAAGTTTTTATCTTAATGAAGTCCCACAAGTTCATTTTTCCTTTTGTTTCTCTTGCCTTTGGAGATGTGTCATGAAAAAAGTTTGCTGTGGCTAATGTCAAAGAGTTTGCAGCCTATGTTGTCCTCTAGGATTTTGATGGATTCCTGTCTCACATGGAGGTCTTTCATCCATTTGGAGTTTATCTTTGTGTATGGTGTGAGAGAGTGGTCAAGTTTCATTCTTTTGCATGTAGCTGTCCAATTTTCCCAGCACCATTTATTGAAGAGACTGTCTTTTTTCCACTGGATGTGTTTTCCTGCTTTGTCAAAGATTAGTTGCCCAAAGAGCCGAGGGTCCATTTCTGGGTTCTCTATACTGTTCCATTGGTCTATGTGTCTGTTTTTGTGCCAGTACCATGCTGTCTTTGTGATCACAGCTTTGTAGTATAGCTTGAAATCCGGCAACGTGACGTCCCCAGCTTCGTTTTTCCTTTTCAACACTTCCTTGGTGATTCGGGGCCTTTTCTGGTTCCACACAAATTTAAGGGCTGTTTGTTCCAGTTCTTTGAAAAATGTCATTGGTATTTTGATCAGGTTGGCATTGAAAGTGTAGATTGCTTTGAGTGTAGATTGGCATTGAAAGTGTAGATATTTCAACTACCTTTCTTCTTCCAATCTATGAGCATGGAATATTTTACCATCTTTTTGTGTCTTCTTCAATGTCTTTCAAGAGTGACTTGTAGTTTCTAGAATATAATCCTCTACGTCTCTGGTTTAGTTAATTCTGAAATAACGTATGATTTTTGGTGCTATTGTAAATGGAATGGATTCCCTAATTTCTCTTTCCTCAGTTTCATTGTTCCTGTATAAAAATGCAACTGATTTCTGAGCATTGATTTTGTATCCCGTCACATTACTGAATTGATCTATAACTTCTAGTAGTTTGGGAGTGGATTCTTTTGGGTTTTCCAAATAGAGTATCATGTCATCTATGAAGAGAGAGAGTTTGACTTCTTCTTTGCTGATTGGAATACCTTTTATCACTTTTTGTTGTCTGATTGCTGTTGCAAGGACTTCTAGTATTATGTTGAATAATAATGGTGAAAGTGGGCATCCTTGTCGTGTTCCTGATCTTAAGGGAAAGGCTTCCAGCTTTTATCCCTATACTCTGAAGTGTTTTAATCAGGAAAGGATGCTGTATTTTGTCAAATGCTTTTTCTGCATCAATTGAGAGCATCATATGGTTGATATGATCTTTTCTTGTTGATACGATCTATCAATTTGATCGATTTGTGAATGTTGAACCACCTTGCATCCCAGGGATGAATCCCACTTGGTCATGATGGATAATCCTTTTAATGTACTATTGGATCCTATTTGCTAGGATCTTGTTGAGAATTTTGGCATCCATATTCATCAGGGATATCGTTCTGTAATTCTCCCTTTTGATGGGGTCTTTGCCTGGTTTGGGGAACAAGGTAATACTGGCTTTATGGAATGTTTGATAGTTTCCCTTCTGTTTCTATTTTTTGAAACAGCTTCAGGAGAATCGGTATTATTTCTTCTTTGAATGTTTTGTAGAATTCCCCAGGGAA
>NW_024423319.1:53216597-53219651 GCF_017311325.1 Ursus maritimus
GTTTATTTTTATTTCATTTCTGTGCAGGGTGTAAGAAGGTGGTCCAGGTTCATTCATTGGCATGTAGCTGTCTACTTTTCCCAACACTGTTTGTTGAAGAGACTTTTTCCCATTGCATATTCTTGCCTGTTTTGTAGAAGATTAGTTGACGATATGATTGTGGATTTCTTTCTAGGCTTTCTATCCTGTTCCATTGATTTACGTGTCTATGTGTGTGCCAGTATCATACCTTTTTTTAATAATAATTTTTTATTATATTATGTTTGTCACCATACAGTACATCACTAGATTTTGTTGTAAAGTTCCATGATTCATTACCAGTGTATAACTCCCAGTGCACCATGCAAAAGTGCCCTCTGTAATACCCTCACCTATCCCAGCCTATCCCATTCCCTCACCCCCTCCCCTCTGAAGTCCTCATTTTCTTCCCCAGAGTCCATAGTCGCTCATGGTCCATTCCCCCTTCTGTTTATCCCCTGTTCTTCTTTCCCTTTCTTCTCCTACTGATATTCCTACTTCTTATGTTCCATAAATAAGTGAAACCATATGATAATTGTCTTTCTCTGCTTGACTTATTTCACTTAGCACAATCTCCTCCAGTCCCATCCATGTTGCTACAAATGTTGTGAAATTGTTCTTTTTGATTGCTGAGTAGTATTCCATTGTATATATGGACCACATCTTCTAAATCCAGTCATCTGTTGAAGGGCATCTTGGCTCCTTCCACAATTTAGCTATTGTTGACAATGCTGCTATGAACATTGGGGTGCATATAGCCATTCTCTTCACTACGTCTGTATATTTGGGGTAAATGCCCAGTAGTGCAATTACTGGATCATAGGGTAGCTCTATTTTTAACATTTTGAGGGACCTCCATACTGTTTTCCAAACTGGCTATATCAACTTGCATTCCCAACAACAATGTAAGAGGGATCCCTTTTCTCCACATCCTCTCCAACATTTGTTGTTTCCTGCCTTGTCAATTTTTGCCATTCTAACTGGCTTAAGATGGTAACTCAGTGTGGTTTTTATTTGAATTTCCCTGATGGCTAATGATTTTGAACATTTTTTCATGTGTCTCTTAGCCCTTTGTGTGTCTTCATTGGAAAAGTGTCTGTTCATATCTTCTGCCCATTTTTTGATTTGTTTGTTTCTTGTGTATTGAGTTTGAGAAGTTCTTTGTAGATCTTGGATACCAGTCTTTTATCTGTAGTGTCATTTGCAAATATCTTCCCCCATTCCATGGGCTGCCTCTTAGTTTTTTTGACTGTTTCCTTGGCTTTGCAGAAGTTTTTATCTTAATGAAGTCCCACAAGTTCATTTTTCCTTTTGTTTCTCTTGCCTTTGGAGATGTGTCATGAAAAAAGTTTGCTGTGGCTAATGTCAAAGAGTTTGCAGCCTATGTTGTCCTCTAGGATTTTGATGGATTCCTGTCTCACATGGAGGTCTTTCATCCATTTGGAGTTTATCTTTGTGTATGGTGTGAGAGAGTGGTCAAGTTTCATTCTTTTGCATGTAGCTGTCCAATTTTCCCAGCACCATTTATTGAAGAGACTGTCTTTTTTCCACTGGATGTGTTTTCCTGCTTTGTCAAAGATTAGTTGCCCAAAGAGCCGAGGGTCCATTTCTGGGTTCTCTATACTGTTCCATTGGTCTATGTGTCTGTTTTTGTGCCAGTACCATGCTGTCTTTGTGATCACAGCTTTGTAGTATAGCTTGAAATCCGGCAACGTGACGTCCCCAGCTTCGTTTTTCCTTTTCAACACTTCCTTGGTGATTCGGGGCCTTTTCTGGTTCCACACAAATTTAAGGGCTGTTTGTTCCAGTTCTTTGAAAAATGTCATTGGTATTTTGATCAGGTTGGCATTGAAAGTGTAGATTGCTTTGAGTGTAGATTGGCATTGAAAGTGTAGATATTTCAACTACCTTTCTTCTTCCAATCTATGAGCATGGAATATTTTACCATCTTTTTGTGTCTTCTTCAATGTCTTTCAAGAGTGACTTGTAGTTTCTAGAATATAATCCTCTACGTCTCTGGTTTAGTTAATTCTGAAATAACGTATGATTTTTGGTGCTATTGTAAATGGAATGGATTCCCTAATTTCTCTTTCCTCAGTTTCATTATTGTTCCTGTATAAAAATGCAACTGATTTCTGAGCATTGATTTTGTATCCCGTCACATTACTGAATTGATCTATAACTTCTAGTAGTTTGGGAGTGGATTCTTTTGGGTTTTCCAAATAGAGTATCATGTCATCTATGAAGAGAGAGAGTTTGACTTCTTCTTTGCTGATTGGAATACCTTTTATCACTTTTTGTTGTCTGATTGCTGTTGCAAGGACTTCTAGTATTATGTTGAATAATAATGGTGAAAGTGGGCATCCTTGTCGTGTTCCTGATCTTAAGGGAAAGGCTTCCAGCTTTTATCCCTATACTCTGAAGTGTTTTAATCAGGAAAGGATGCTGTATTTTGTCAAATGCTTTTTCTGCATCAATTGAGAGCATCATATGGTTGATATGATCTTTTCTTGTTGATACGATCTATCAATTTGATCGATTTGTGAATGTTGAACCACCTTGCATCCCAGGGATGAATCCCACTTGGTCATGATGGATAATCCTTTTAATGTACTATTGGATCCTATTTGCTAGGATCTTGTTGAGAATTTTGGCATCCATATTCATCAGGGATATCGTTCTGTAATTCTCCCTTTTGATGGGGTCTTTGCCTGGTTTGGGGAACAAGGTAATACTGGCTTTATGGAATGTTTGATAGTTTCCCTTCTGTTTCTATTTTTTGAAACAGCTTCAGGAGAATCGGTATTATTTCTTCTTTGAATGTTTTGTAGAATTCCCCAGGGAATCCGTCAGGCCCTGGACTCTTGTTTTTGGGGAGGTTTGTGATCACTGCTTCAATCTCTTCATAATTAATTGGTCTGTTTAAATAATCAATTTCTTCCTGTTTCAGATTGGGTAAACCAGGAGATTAAAAATCAATGTAAACAATTTATGGAGACCAACAAGAATGAAAACACAACAGTCCAAAACCTATGG
>NW_024423319.1:53219661-53229563 GCF_017311325.1 Ursus maritimus
TTTTCCTTTTGTTTCTCTTGCCTTTGGAGATGTGTCATGAAAAAAGTTTGCTGTGGCTAATGTCAAAGAGTTTGCAGCCTATGTTGTCCTCTAGGATTTTGATGGATTCCTGTCTCACATGGAGGTCTTTCATCCATTTGGAGTTTATCTTTGTGTATGGTGTGAGAGAGTGGTCAAGTTTCATTCTTTTGCATGTAGCTGTCCAATTTTCCCAGCACCATTTATTGAAGAGACTGTCTTTTTTCCACTGGATGTGTTTTCCTGCTTTGTCAAAGATTAGTTGCCCAAAGAGCCGAGGGTCCATTTCTGGGTTCTCTATACTGTTCCATTGGTCTATGTGTCTGTTTTTGTGCCAGTACCATGCTGTCTTTGTGATCACAGCTTTGTAGTATAGCTTGAAATCCGGCAACGTGACGTCCCCAGCTTCGTTTTTCCTTTTCAACACTTCCTTGGTGATTCGGGGCCTTTTCTGGTTCCACACAAATTTAAGGGCTGTTTGTTCCAGTTCTTTGAAAAATGTCATTGGTATTTTGATCAGGTTGGCATTGAAAGTGTAGATTGCTTTGAGTGTAGATTGGCATTGAAAGTGTAGATATTTCAACTACCTTTCTTCTTCCAATCTATGAGCATGGAATATTTTACCATCTTTTTGTGTCTTCTTCAATGTCTTTCAAGAGTGACTTGTAGTTTCTAGAATATAATCCTCTACGTCTCTGGTTTAGTTAATTCTGAAATAACGTATGATTTTTGGTGCTATTGTAAATGGAATGGATTCCCTAATTTCTCTTTCCTCAGTTTCATTGTTCCTGTATAAAAATGCAACTGATTTCTGAGCATTGATTTTGTATCCCGTCACATTACTGAATTGATCTATAACTTCTAGTAGTTTGGGAGTGGATTCTTTTGGGTTTTCCAAATAGAGTATCATGTCATCTATGAAGAGAGAGAGTTTGACTTCTTCTTTGCTGATTGGAATACCTTTTATCACTTTTTGTTGTCTGATTGCTGTTGCAAGGACTTCTAGTATTATGTTGAATAATAATGGTGAAAGTGGGCATCCTTGTCGTGTTCCTGATCTTAAGGGAAAGGCTTCCAGCTTTTATCCCTATACTCTGAAGTGTTTTAATCAGGAAAGGATGCTGTATTTTGTCAAATGCTTTTTCTGCATCAATTGAGAGCATCATATGGTTGATATGATCTTTTCTTGTTGATACGATCTATCAATTTGATCGATTTGTGAATGTTGAACCACCTTGCATCCCAGGGATGAATCCCACTTGGTCATGATGGATAATCCTTTTAATGTACTATTGGATCCTATTTGCTAGGATCTTGTTGAGAATTTTGGCATCCATATTCATCAGGGATATCGTTCTGTAATTCTCCCTTTTGATGGGGTCTTTGCCTGGTTTGGGGAACAAGGTAATACTGGCTTTATGGAATGTTTGATAGTTTCCCTTCTGTTTCTATTTTTTGAAACAGCTTCAGGAGAATCGGTATTATTTCTTCTTTGAATGTTTTGTAGAATTCCCCAGGGAATCCGTCAGGCCCTGGACTCTTGTTTTTGGGGAGGTTTGTGATCACTGCTTCAATCTCTTCATAATTAATTGGTCTGTTTAAATAATCAATTTCTTCCTGTTTCAGATTGGGTAAACCAGGAGATTAAAAATCAATGTAAACAATTTATGGAGACCAACAAGAATGAAAACACAACAGTCCAAAACCTATGGGACACTGCAAAGGCAGTCCTAAGGGGAAAATACATAGCCATCCAAGCCTCACTCAAAAGAATAGAGAAATCTAAAATGCAATTTTTATATTCTCACCTCAGGAAGCTAGAGCTGGAACAGAAGAACAGGCCTAACCCATGATCTCAATTACTCCAGCCCCAAAACTACTTCCAGATTTACATACGATACTTTTGAAACCACATTTATTTTCCCAAATCTCTACAGAAACCATACAATCATCCATTCATTCAACAAATGTCAGGAATACCTATCATGTATCAGGTATTCTGCTTGCCCTTACAGATTTAGGGGTAAACCAGGTAGTTATTGTTCTGGTCTTAATGAACTATTTTTTTATTGTTTTTAATAAAACAAGGAAAGTTATTCACATTAGGGTAGGAGAATGAATTCCAACATACAATTCAAATAAGCAGATGTATGTTTCTTCTACATGTTTCCACAGATAATTATACTCTACAAGTAGTAGCAGGGAATCTGTGTACTAAATGATGTAACATCATTTCTCTAGGTCATTGCACCCACTGTACCACAAAAAGATGTTGACTATATTAAACAAAAATGATGTAATATAGTTTTGATCAACATAAAAATACATATTCTGATCACAGAGCCTTGAATGTGCTAATCATAATTAATGTGATACAGATTTGAAAGCTAAGTATCCCAATAAAAATGATTATATTTTTCTTTAATAATATAAAAGCTGATTTGATAATACAGATTCTTAAAGGATGTAAACTGATAACAATTTGTCCACTGATCTAGTAGGAAGATACTAAAATGTGGCTCAGACTAGATGTGTAGTCAAGGGATTTTTTTTAAAGAAATAAAAATAGAAGTAAATATGTGAAACGGTTTGTCATAATAATACAAAGGAAGAATCTAGGCAATATGTATAACATTTTTGTTTAATGAATAGATTACCCATGTTTAAAATTTTGTTATAATTTTCCTAATATTATATCACATACATATTTTTCTAGAGATGGAGACAAGGTTAGGAAAATCAGATCTTAAATTTGAAAATGTTGATAAATGTATATGGAGTATATTACTCATAAAATAGTTACATTCTAACAGTACAAAATTATCTTAAAGAATGATGTTAAGTGATTAAGTAGAAAACTGCACTATTTAGGGTATTAATTTCTACATAAGAACTGAATAGGTTGGATGGGAAAGATGGCAGAGGAGTAGGGGACACTATTTCAACCGGTCCCCTGAATTAAGCTGGATATCTACCAGACCATCATGAACACCCATGAAATCAGCCTGAGATGTAAGAAGATGCATCTGGATCCCTACAAACAGAACATCTCTGGTGCTGGGTATCGAGGTATGAAGCAGGCAGCCCAGAGTCTGCGGGCCGATATCAGAAGATAAACGGAAGGGAGAGGGAGCCGCCCTCCTTGTGTGCTGAGAAGGCAGAAGCCTCCCCGTCTTGGGAGTGGGCCAGACTTGCAGACCAGTAGCCGCGTGGAAACCAGACTGAAACCTGGAGCTCAGAAGCATGTGCATGAACTGGGAGCAGCTGGAAGTTTTAGAAATACAAAAGGGCAGAGATGTGCTGGCCCTGGGAGCGAGGACTGGGAGAGCGGCTCTGGGGTGCACAACCCAGGACGCTGTGGGTTTTTAGCAACACTGACAGAAACGGAGTCAGTGTGGCCTGGAGAGCTCAGTGAAGACCAGACTGAGATCTCTCTCTTCAGAGACAGAGGTTTGGTTATGGTCCCTGCTGTTCTGACACTCAGAAGAGTCACAGAAAGCTGCCAGGGAAAGCCGCCAGAGAACAAAATCCCAGAAAAACCTGTTCTCACTGTGCCCATCCACCCCACAGGGGGCAGGGCAACCCTACCCAAACAAGGTTGCCTGAGTATCAGTGCAGCAGGCCCCTCCACAGGAAGGCAGGCTGAAAGAACAAGAAGTCCACATCCCTAATGTCCCTTTAAAACAGGTGCATCTTGCTTGGGTCCTGGTCAATAATTTGGACTCTGTACATCCCCACAACAACACCTCATCAGAATGAGAAGAAAGAGGAACCCCCAACAAAGGAAAGAAACAAAGACTGTGGCCTCTGCCACAGAATTAATGGTTAGGAATATAAGCAAGTTGTCAGAAATGGAGTTCAGAGAAACAATTATCAAGATGATGTATAAGCTTGAGAAAAATATTAATGAGAATATAGAATCTCTAGGGGTGAAATGAGAATGAATCTGGGAGAAATTAAGAATTCTATTAATGAAATGCAGTCCAAACTGGATACTCTGACTGCCAGGGTAAACAAGGCAGAAGAACGAATTAGTGAGTTAGAGGATGAGAGGATAGAAAAGAAGGAAAGACAGGTAACATGGGAAAAAAAACCCTCCATTTTCATGAAAAAAAAAAAAGCTACAGGAGATTACTGACTCAATGAAATGTACCAATGTCAGAATCAACGGCATCCCCGAGGAGGTGGAGAAAGAGAGAGGTCTAGAACAGATATTTGAATAAATTGTAGCTGAGAACTTCCCTAATCTGGTGATGGAAACAGGCATTTGTGTCCAAGAGGCAGAGAGGACCCCCTCAAGATCAAAGAGAACAGACCAACACCACGACATATAATAGTACAATTCACAAACTTTAAAACCAAGGAAACAATCTTGAAAGTGGCGAGGGGGAAGATATTCCTCACGTACAGAGGGAGGAACATTAGAATAACATCAGACCTGTCTACAGAGACCTGGCAAGCCAGAAAGGGCTGGCAAGACATAGTCAGAGCACTAAGTGAGAAGAACATGCAGGCAAGGATATTTTATCCAGCAAGGCTGTCATTCAGAATGGATGTAGAGACAAGGACTTCCAAGACTGGCAGAAACTGAAAAAATATGTGACCACCAAGCCAGCCCTGTAAGAAATATTAAGGGGGGGTGCTACAAAAGTAAAAGACTCCAAGAGTGATACAGAACAGAAATTTACAGAGACTATCTATACAAACAAGGACTTCACAGGCAATATAACATTAAAATCATATCTCTCAATAATCACTCTCAATGTGAATGGCCTAAATGCTCCCATGAAATGCCATAGGGTGGCAGATTGGATAAAAAGACATTACCCATCCATATGCTGTCTACAAGAAACTCATTTTGAGCCTAAAGATACATCAAGACTGAAAGTGAAGGGATGGAGAATCATTTTTCATGCCAACGGACCTAAAAATAAAGCTGAAGTAGCAATTCTCATATCAGACAAATTAGATTTTAAGCTAAAAACTGTAGTTAGAGATACAGAAGGACACTATATTATTCTTAAAGGGTGTATCCAACAAGATGGTCTAACAATTATAAATATCTATGACCCTAACAGGGGAGCAGCTGCCTACATAAGCCAACTCTTAACCAGAATAAAGAGACATTTAGATAATAATATGTTAATAGTAGGGGACCTCAATGCTCCACTCTCAGCAATAGACAGACCATCTAAGCAGAAAATGGAGAAAGAAATAAGAGCTTTGAATGACACACTGGACCAGATGGACCTCATAGATATATATAGAACACTACACCCTAGAACAAGAGTATACTCATTCTTTTCAAACGCACATGGAACTTTCTCCAGAATAGACCATATACTGGGTCACACAACAGGTCTCAGCCGAAACCAAAAGACTGAAATTATTCCCTGCGTATTCTCAGACCACAATGCTTTGAAACTGGAACTCAATAACAAGGAAAAATTTGGAAGAAACTCAAACACTTGGAAACTAAGGATCATCCTGCTTAAGAATAATTTGGTAAACCAGGGAATTAATGAAGAACTGAAGCAATGTATGAAAACCAATGAGAATGAAAACACATCAGTCCAAAACCTATGGGACACTGCAAAGGTGGTCCTAAGGCGGAAACACATAGCCATCCAAGCCTCACTCCAAAGAAGAGAAAAAAATTAAAATGGAGTCCATATACTCACACCATAAACAGCTGGAGAAGGAAAAAAGAACAGGCCTAAGCCATACACAAAAAGACAACTGATTAAGATTAGAGCAGAGATAAATGAATTAGAAACTGGAAATGCAATAGAGATCAAAAAAACTAGAAGCTGGTTCTTTGATAGAATTAATAAAATTGATAAGCCACTGGCCAAACTTATTCAAAAGAATAGAGAAAGGACCCAAGTTAATAAAATTATGAATGAATGGGGAGAGATCGCGACTAACACCAAGGAAGTAGAAAAAATCATTAGAAGCTATTATCAACAACTATATGCCAATACATTAAGCAACCTGGAAGAAATGGATGCCTATAAACTACCAAGTCTGAAACAGGAAGAAATTGATCATTTAAACAGACCAATCAATTATGAAGAGATCGAAGCAGTGATCAAAAACCTCCACCAAAACAAGAGTCCAGGTCCTGACGGATTCCCAGGGGAATTCTTCCAAGCATTCAAAGAAGAAATAATACCTATTCTCCTGAAGCTGTTTCAAAAAATAGAAACAGAAGGAAACTACCATATTCATTCTATGAGGCCAGTATTACCTTGATCCCAAAACCAGGCAAGACCCCATCAACAAGGAGATTTACAGACCGATATCCCTGATGAATAATGATGCCAAAATTCTCGACAAGATCCTAGCTAATAGGATCCAACATTACATTAAAAGGATGATCCATCACGACCAAGTGGGTTTCATCCCTTGGATGCAAGGATGGTTCAACATTCACAAATTGATCAGTGTGATAGATCATATTAACAAGTGAAGAGATAAGAACCATATGATCCTTTCAATTGATGCAGAAAAAGCTTTTGACAAAATACAGCATCCTTTCCTGATTAAAACCCTTCAAAGTCTAGGGACAGAGGGTACATTCCTCAATTTCATAAAAACCATCTAAGAAAAGCCCACAGAGAATACCATTCTCAATGGGGAAAAGCTGAGAGCCTTTCCCTTAAGATCAGGGACACAACAAGGATGCCCACTCTCACCATTATTGCTCAACATAGTACTAGAAGTCCTAGCAACAGCAATCAGAAAACAAAAAAAGAATAAAAGGTATTCAAATTGGCAAAGAAATCGAACTCTCAATCTTCACAAATGACATTATACTTTGTACGGAAAACCCAAAAGATTCCACTCCCAAATTACTAGAACTCGTACAATGCAGTAATGTGGCAGGATACAAAATCAATGTTCAGAAATCAGTTGCATTTCTGTACACGAACAATGAGAGTGAAGAAAGAGAAATTAGGGAATTGATTCCATGTACATTGGCACCAAAAACCGTAAGATAAATCAGAATAAACTTAACCAGAGAGGTAAAGGATTTGTACTCTAGAAACTAAAGAGCATTGATGAAAGACTTTGTAGAAGACAGAAAAACATGGGAAAATATTCCTTGCTCATGCATCACAAGAATAAACATAGTTAAATTGTCTATGCTACTGAGAGCAATCTATACTTTCACTGCGATCCCAATCAAAATGACAATGATGTTTTTCAAAGAACTGGAACAAACTACCCTAAAATTTTCATGGAACCAGAAAGGACCCTGAATCGCCAAGGAAATTTTGAAGAAGAAAAAAAAAAAAAGCTGGAGACATCACTATGTCTGATTTCAAGCTGTACTCCAAAGCTCTGATCACCAAGACAGAATGGTACTGACACAAAAACAGACACACAGACCAGCAGAACAGAGTACAGCCTCCAGAAATAGACCCTCGACTCTATGGGCAATTAATCTTTGAAAAAGCAGGGGGAAAAAAAACAGTAGAAAAAAGACAGTCTCTTCAATAAATGGTCCTGGGAAAATTGGACAGCTATATACTGAACAATGAAACTTGACCACTCTCTCACACCATACACAAAGATAAACTCCAAATGGGTGAGAGACCTCGATGTAAGACAGGAATCCATCAAAATCCTAGAGGACAACATAGGCTGCAAACTCTTTGATATCAGCCACAGCAGCTTTTTTCATGACACATCTCCAAAGGCAAGAGAAACAAAAGAAAAAATGAACTTGTGGGACTTCATCAAGGTAAAAAGCTTCTGCAAAGCCAAGGAAACAGTCGAAAAATTAAGAGGCAGCCCACGGAATAGGGGAAGATATTTGCAAATGACACTACAGATAAAAGACTGGTATCCAAGATCTACAAAGAACTTCTCAAACTCAATACACGAGAAACAAATAATCACATCAAAAAATGGGCAGAAGATATGAACAGACACTTTTCCAATGAAGACATACAAATGGCTAACAGACACATGAAAAAATGTTCAAAATCATTAGCCATCAGGGAAATTCAAATCAAAACCACATTGAGATACCACCTTACACTGTTAGAATGGCAAAAATTGACAAGGCAGGAAACAACAAATGTTGGAGAGAATGTGGAGAGGGGTGATCCCTCTTACATTGTTGTTGGGAATGCAAATTGGTACAGCCACTTTGGAAAACAATGTGGAGGTCCCTTAAAAAGTTAAAAATTGAACTACCCTGTGATCCAGCAATTACACTAT
Organism: Ursus maritimus; assembly: GCF_017311325.1. Classification (NCBI taxonomy): domain Eukaryota; kingdom Metazoa; phylum Chordata; class Mammalia; order Carnivora; family Ursidae; genus Ursus; species Ursus maritimus. The sequence goes on from NW_024423319.1 coordinate 53,227,912, forward strand.
TGGGCATTTACCCCAAAAATACAGACGTAGTGAAGAGAAGGGCCATATGTACCCGAATGTTCACAGCAGCATTGTCAACAATAGCTAAATTGTGGAAGGAGCCCAGAGGCCCTTGAACAGATGACTGGATTAAGAAGACGTGGTCCATATATACAATGGAATATTACTCAGCTATCAAAAAGAAAAATTTCTCAACATTTGCTACAAATGGACAGGACTGGAGGAGATAATGCTAAGCGAAACAAGTCAAGCAGAGAAAGACAATTATCATATGGTTTCACTCATTTATGGAACATAAGAAGTAGGAAGATCAGTAGGAGAAGAAAGGGAAGAATGAAGGGGGGGTAAACAGAAGGGGAATGAACCATGAAAGACCATGGACTCTGGGAAACAAACTGAGGGCTTCAGAATGGAGGGGTGTGGGGGAATGGGATAGGCTCGTGATGGGTATTAAGGAGGGCACGTATTGCATGGTGCATTGGGTGTTATACGGAAATAATGAATCATGGAACTTCACATCAAAAACTAAGGATGTACTGTATGGTGACTAACATAATATAATAAAAAATTTTCCTTAAAAAAAAGAAAGATTAGATTTTAAACTAAAGACTGTAGGTAGAGATACAGAAGGACACTATATTATTCTTAAAGGATGTATCCATCAAGTGGATATGACAATTATAAATATCTATGTCCCCAACAGGGGAACAACTAGATATACAAGCCAACTCTTAACCAGAATAAAGAGGCATATAGATAATAATACGTTAACAGTACGGGACCTCAACACTCTGCTCTCAGCAATAGACAGATCACCTAAGCAGAAAATCAACATAGAAAAAAGAGCTTTGAATGACATACTGGACCAGATGGATCTCATAGATATATACAGAACACTACACCCCGGAACAACAGAATACTCATTCTTTTCGAATGCACATGGAACTTTCTCCAGAAGAGACCATATACTGTGTCACAAAACAGGTCTCAACTGATACCAGAAGACTGAGATTATTCCCTGCATATCCTCAGACCACAATGCTTTGAAACTGGAACTCAATCACAAGGAAATATTTGGAAGAAATTCAAACACTTGGAAACGAAGAACCATCCTGTTCAAGAATAATTTGGTAAACCAGGTAATTTAGAAGGAGATTAAACAATTTTTGGAGACCAATGAAAATGAAAACACATCGGTCCAAATCCTATGGGACACTGCAAAGGCAGTCCTAAGGGGAAAATACATAGCCATCCAAGCCTCACTCAGAAGAATAGAAAAATCTGAAATGCAGTTTTTATATTCTCAACTCCAGAAGCTGGAGTTGGAACAGAAGAACAGATCTAACCCATGCATGAGAAGGCATTTGATCAAGATTAGAGCAGAGATCAATGAATTAGAAACCAGAAACACAGTAGAGTATGTCAACAGAACTAGAAGCTGGTTCTTTGAAAGAATAAATCAGATCGATAAGCCTCTGGCCAGACTTATTCAAAGGAATAGAGAAAGGATCCAAATTAATGAAATTATGAATGAAAAGGGAGAGATCACGACCAACACCAATGAAATAGGAAGGATCATTAGAAACATTTATCAACAGCTTTATGCCAATAAATTAAACAACCTGGAAGAAATGGATGCCTTCCTAGAAACC
>NW_024423319.1:53229573-53241228 GCF_017311325.1 Ursus maritimus
CCAGACTGAATGTGAAGGGATGGAAAACCATTTTCATGCCAATGGACCTCAAAAGAAAGCTGGGGTACCAATTCTCATATCAGATGAGATTTTAAACTAAAGACTGTAGTTAGAGATAGAGAAGGACACTCTATTATTCTTAAAGGATGTATCCAACAAGTGGATATGACAATTATAAATATCTACTCCCCCAACTGGGGAGCAGCAACTTACACAAGCCAACTCTTAACCAGAATAAAGAGACATATAGATAAAAATACGTTAATACTAGGGGACCTCAACACTCCACTATCACCAATACACAGATCATCTAAGCAGAAAATCAACAAAGAAACAAGAGCTTTGAATGATATACTAGATCGGATGGACCTCATATATATATATAGAACACTACACCCCAGAACAACAGAATACTCATTCTTTTCGAGTGCACATGGAACGTTCTCCAGAATAGACCATAGTCTGGGTCACAAAACAGGTCTCGACTGATACCAAAAGACTGAAATTATTCCCTGCATATCCTCAGACCACAATGCTTTGAAACTGGAACTCAATCACAAGGAAATATTTGGAAGAAATTCAAACACTTGGAAACGAAGAACCATCCTGTTCAAGAATAATTTGGTAAACCAGGTAATTTAGAAGGAGATTAAACAATTTTTGGAGACCAATGAAAATGAAAACACATCGGTCCAAATCCTATGGGACACTGCAAAGGCAGTCCTAAGGGGAAAATACATAGCCATCCAAGCCTCACTCAGAAGAATAGAAAAATCTGAAATGCAGTTTTTATATTCTCAACTCCAGAAGCTGGAGTTGGAACAGAAGAACAGATCTAACCCATGCATGAGAAGGCATTTGATCAAGATTAGAGCAGAGATCAATGAATTAGAAACCAGAAACACAGTAGAGTATGTCAACAGAACTAGAAGCTGGTTCTTTGAAAGAATAAATCAGATCGATAAGCCTCTGGCCAGACTTATTCAAAGGAATAGAGAAAGGATCCAAATTAATGAAATTATGAATGAAAAGGGAGAGATCACGACCAACACCAATGAAATAGGAAGGATCATTAGAAACATTTATCAACAGCTTTATGCCAATAAATTAAACAACCTGGAAGAAATGGATGCCTTCCTAGAAACCTATAAACTATCAAGAGTGAAAGAGGAAGAAATTGACTATTTCAACAGACTAATTATTTATGAAGAGATTGAAGCAGTGATCAAAAACCTCCCCCAAAACAAGAGTCCAGGGCCTGAGAGATTCCCAGGGGAATTCTTCCAAACATTCAAAGAAGAAATAATACCTATTCTCCTGAAACTGTTTCAAAAAATAGAAACAGAAGGAAAACTACCAAACCCATTCTATGAGGCTAACATTACCTTGATCCCAGAACCAGGCAAAGACCCCATCAAAAAGGAGAATTACAGACAGATAGGATGCCAAAATTCTCAACAAGATCCTAGCTAATAAATCCAACAGTACATTAGAAGGATTATGTATCATGACCAAGTGGGATTCATCCCTGGGTTGTAAGGGTGGTTCAACATTCGCAAATGAATCAGTATGATAAATCATATCAACAAGAAAAGAGTCAAGAACCATATGATCCTCTCAATTGATGCAGAAAAAGCATTTGACAAAATACAGCATCCTTTACTGATTAAAACCCTTCAGAGACTAGGGATAGTGGGTACATTCCGCAATTTCATAAAAACGATGTATGAAAAGCCTACAGTGAATATCATTCTTATTGGGGAAAAGCTGAGAGCCTTTCCCTTAAGATCAGGAACATGACAAATAATCAAATCAAAAAATAGGCAGAAGATATTAACAGACACTTTTCCAATGAAGACATACAAATGGCTAATAGACACACAAAACAATATTCAGCATCACTAGCCATTAGGGAATTACAAATCAAAACCACAAAGAGATACCACCTTACACCAGTTAGAATGGCAAAATTTAACAAGGAGGAAACAAGTGTTGGCAAGAATTTGTAGAAAGGGGAACCCTCTTACCCTGTTGGTGGGAATGCAAGCTGGTACAGCCACTTTGGAAAACAATATGGAGGTTCCTCAAGATGTTAAAAATAGAGGTACCCAATGAGCTAGCAATTGCGCTACTAGGTATTTACCCCAAGGATACAGATGTAGTGAAAAGAAGGGGCACATGCATCCCAAAGTTCATAGCAGCAATGTCCACAATAGCCAAACTGTGGAAGGGGTCGAGATGTCCTTCAACAGGTGAATGGATAAAGAAGATGCCCTTCATATATAGAATGGAATAGTACTCAGCCATTAGAAAAGCCACCATTTTCATTGACATGGATGTAAATGGAGTGGATTATGCTAAGTGAAATAAGTCAAGCAGAGAAAGACAATTATTTTATGGTTTCACTCATATGTGCAACATAAGAAAGATCACAGAGGACCACAGGGGAAGGAAGGGAGAACTGAATGAGGAAAAATCAGAAAGGAAGACAAACCATGAGATTCTGGAGCCTGGGAAACAAACTGAGTGTTACAGATGGGAGAGGGGTTGGGGGATTAGGTGGCCATATGATGGGTATTTAGGAAGGCATGTGTGGTGACGAGCACTGGGTGTTATACGCAACTAATGAATCACTGAACACTACATCAAAAACTAATGATGTACTATACATTGCCTAATTGAACATAATAAATAAATAAAGTAACATTTCTTTTTTTTTAACTTAAAAATATAGTAGAATCTATTGATTAAAATAGAATCATTGCAACAAACATGCCAGACTAACCCTGACTACAGATTTATACCAAATCTTTGGGAAACACTTCTTGGCAAAGATTTGTGATCATCAAAATCCCTTCATCCTCGTAACAATGAATACAAGTAAGTTTCGAATCATCTTCCCAAAATTTCAACTCTCTCAGTTCTGTATAAACCACCACAGAACTGGTGTAGTACCCGTTAATTAACAAGTATTAATCTGAATAAAAACACATCCTTTTTAATAAGTACATGATTACCAAACTCTCTGTTTGGAAATCATTTGAAAATACAGATATAAAATACAAAAAGTTGCAAACTAAAGTAGGAATAGTACAAAGAATACTCTTTACTCAAATTTGCCATTGTTAACATTTTATTCCTTTGCTTTAACATTTGCACTGTTTGTGTGTGTGTGTATGATTCTTCTACAATCTAACCCTACTTCCAGGTACTGCCTGCTTGTCAGGCCTCTTCCAACCCTGTAAGCCCACCATGATCTACCTGTCTTCTGGACAAAGAACACATATCTTGTCTGTCTTGATCATGTGCAGTTATCATCTTGTATTTATCTCTTCTAGTAAATTATAAATTATTTAAGAGTAAGGATTATTATGTTTTCTTTTGCATTCTACAAAATAACTGGTTGAATAATAATCAGTGCAGTTTAGTTAAATGAGCATTAGGGTGTGGGTTGAAAGATTGGTATTAACCCCAGTTCTGTCACTAAGTATGTGATTTAGAAAAACTATTTTATCTTTCAAGATTTCATTTTTTCCTTTTGTAAAATGATGGCATTGGACTACATATTCTAAAGCTCCTTCAACTTGGTGATTCTATGAGTAAAGGACACTGGAGAAGTATCTGATGGTTGTTTTATTTTCTTTCTTATGTATTTTCCTCCTTACGTGCTACCTTAAAATTACATATATATATATATATATATATATATATATATATATATATATATATATATTATTGATTTTAACTTGATAACTTGAGCAATTTGCTTTCATCAAGTGGCATTTCATTTTTTGATACTATTAGAGCTCATTTGAGCAAAGTTTCTAATAGAGGGGCAACTAAAATTTTATGAAAAATTCCTCTTATCAATAGCTAGAAACATTAAGATAGGAAATTTCTAGGTAGATGCATTTTCTAAAATTATTGTTACTCTGAATACTCAGCTGTCTCAGGAAAAGACATGCTAACCTTCTAAGTATTTAAAGCAGGGAGAAAATTTGTCTTTTAATTCAGTCTTAAGTGATTCAACTCCAGCTCAGAAAGTTTAAAGCTAATACAGAGTTTACTTTCATATCCTACAAACCTACAGGGAGAATGCTAGTAATAGTATGTCGTTAACCTAATCAGACTCATTTTAATTTTTCTTTTGCCAAAACACCTAGGGATTTGGGCACTCTCTTCAAGAGAGAATATTTGCTGTCTGTGGTGCTACCAAAGTCCCAGAGCACCCCAGATGCTGACTGAATTTATAGATTAACCTACCTTAGTAAAGGTTATCTGGATGCCCTGGTCCAACTAAGAAAACAAAGCAGAATGTGACAGGGATATTTGGAGCTTTAGGAAATGTCATCTTCTGAAATTCAAAATGTTTCCTTTGGTTTTTTAGATGTCTAGTCTGTATTGGCACTTGTACTGTGAATTCTTTTTTTTTTTTTTAATGTTATGTTAGTCACCATACAGTACATCATTAGTTTTTGATGTAGTGTTCCATGATTGATTGCTTATGTACTGTGAATTCTTAATCTAGGATTTTATTTTTCTCTTTCTTTGAAAGTTTCTAGGATTTCTTATTCCAACTGGATTACTTAAGGTACATAAAAGATTCTCTTCATTTTCAATTAACTGGAACTTCTAATTTGTTTTATCCACAAGCTTTCAAGTATAAGTTTAAAATTAAAAACTTTTTAGGGGTACCTGGGTGGTTCAGTCGGTTAAGTGGCCAACTCTTGGTTTCAGCTCAGGCCATGATCTCAAGGTCCTGGGATCAAACCCTGAGTGGGGTTCTACATTCAATGCTGAGTCTGCTTCAGATTCTCTCTCCCTCCAACACATGCTCTCTCTCTCTCAAATAAATAAAAAATAAAATCTTTAAAAACATTAAAAACTTTTAAAACATGTGATTGATTTATAATTAGGGACAAATCAATATTAAATATAGGTGTTTCAATTATGAAGTAATCTTTAGAAAAGATGAACTTCTCAGAAGAATTTCAACTCCATTAGTCAATAGCTGAATTATATAGTGTCTTCTTTAATAAGTGGACTTTCAAAGGTAACTTCATACTATTATAAAAGTCATGATGATAATAAAATATTTTATATAGCATCATTCAATACTTAGAAATACACTTTTTAGATTAATCATAGGTAATTCTGGCTATAATTATCTTTTCATTTTAATCCTATGTCCTTACCTCTTATAGCATAGTCAAAAATGAAAGGAATGACATATTTATAGGGAAGTTACACTTAGTAGATCAAAGGATAGAGATTATGTTTAAAAATGCATTATTGGATTTCTTTTTACAAAGTATGTCTCCCTTAGTCTGCTATTTAAAAAAAACCCACAGTTTTGCATAAAGTTAACAATGAGAAAAATAACACTCTGCATTATATTCATACCATTAATATTGAAACATTTTATCATTGAGGGACAGTTTTTATCAGATTAAAGTATGGAAGGTAAAACTCAGTGCAGCAGAAAACTAATGTCAAGATAATAGTGTTTTGTGTTTTTTTATAATATGTGATGTATTCTGGAGAATGTCCCATGTGCACTTGAAAAGAATGTGTATTCTGCTGTTTTAAGATGAAATGTTCTGAATATATCTGTCCAGTCCATCTAGTTTAGTGTATCATTCAAAGCCATTGTTTCATTGTTGAATTTCTGTTTAAATGATCTGTCCATTGATGTAAATGGGGAGCTAAAGTCCCTTACTACTAATGTATTATTATCAATGAGTCCCTTTAAGTTTGTTATTAATTGTTTTATATACTTGGATCCTCCCATGTTGGGGGCATAAATATTTACAATTATTAGTTCTTCTTGTTGGATAGTCCACTTTATTATGATATGGTGCCCTTCTTCATCTCTTGTTAGTCTTGTTTTATAGTTTTTCTGATATAAGTATTGCTACTCTGGCTTTATTTTTATATATATTTCATGATAAATGTTTCTCCATCCCCTCACTTTCAATCTGCAGGTGTCCTTAGGTCTAAAATGAATCTCCTGTAGGCAGCATATAGATGGGTCTTGTTTTGTTTGTTTGTTTGCTTGTTTGTTTTAATCCATTCCTAAACTCTATGTCTTTTCATTGGAGTATTTAGTCTATTTACATTCAGAGTAACCAGTGATGGATATGTATTTAGTGCCATTTTGTTACTTGGTTTGTTATTATTTCTGCAGATTTCCTCTGCTCCTTTCTTGTCTTTGTCACTTCTGGCCTTTCCTTTCCACTCAAACCATCCCCTTTCTTGCAGGGCTGGTTCAGTGTTCACAAACTCCTTTAGCTTTTTTGTCTGAAAAATTCTATCTCTCCTTCTATTCTGAATGATAGCCTTGTTGGGTAGAATACTTTTGGCTGCAGATTTTTCCCATTCAGCACTTTGATCACTTCCTTATACCATACATGAAAATAAATTCAAACTGGATTAAAGGCCTAAACGTGAGAGAGGAAACCACTAAAATCCTAAAGGAGAACACAGCCACCCCTTTGAAATCACCCATAGTAACTTCTTTCTAGATACATCTCTGGAGGCAAGGGAAATTAAAGCAAAAATAAACTATTGGGACTTCATCAAAATAAAAAGCTTCTGCACAGTGAAGGGAACAATCAACAAAAAGAAAAGACAATCTATGAAATAAGAAAAGATATTTGCAAATGACATATCTGATAAAGGGTTAGTATCCAAAATATATAGAGAACTTATAAAAGTCCACACCCCAAAAATAAATAATCTCATTAAATATGGGCAAAAGACATGAATAGACGTTTTTCCAAAGAAGGCATACAGATGGCCAACAGACACATGAAAAGATGCTCAACATCACTCATCATCAGGGAAATACAAATCAAAACTACAATGAGATATCCTCTCAGCCCTGTCAGAATTGCTAAAATCAACAACACAAGAGACAACAGTTGTTGGCAAGGATGTGGAGAAAGGGGAACCCTCTTACACTGTTGGTGGGAATGCAAACTAGTGTAGCCACTTTGGAAAACAGTATGGAAGTTCCTCAAAAAGTTAAAAATGGAACTACCCTAAGATCCAACAATTGCGCTATAGAGAATTTACCCAACGAATACAACAATACTAATTTGAAGGGATACATGCACCCTGATGTTTATAGCAGCATTATCTACAATATCCAAATTATGGAAAGAGCCCAAATGTCCATTGATTGATGAATGAATAAAGAGGAAGTGGTTTATATACAATAGAATATTACTCTATGATAAAAATGAATGAAATCTTGTCATTTGCAATGATGTGGATGGAGCTAGAGAATATCATGCCAAGTGAAATAAGTCCATTACAGAAAGACAAAAACCATATAATTTCACTCACATGTGGAATTTAAGAAACAAAACAAATGATCACAGGGTAAAAAAAGAGAGGTAAACTATGAAACTTTTAACTATAGACAACAAACTCATGGTTGCCAGCAGGGAGGTGCATTGGAGGTGGGTTAAACAGGTGATCAGGATTAAGGTGTGCATTTGTGATGAGCACCAAGTGTTGTATATGTAAGTGTTGAATCACTGAAATGTACTCCTGAAATTGATATTATACTGTATGTTAACTAACTGGAATTTAAACAAAAACTTTTAAAAATAAATACTAAATTCCTTTTTATTTTTTTTTCTTACCACAATGTTAAATTCCCCTAAGTGAATCACAAGTCCAAAGTTGCTGAATATACTTGCCAATATACTGTCATTGAAGCACCTTAATGAAAAAATGAAGAAAGAACTAGTGAGCTAAACTATGTCATATATTTCCTTTGATATTACAAGAAAAATCTATGTTTTGAACATGCTATATTTCCAGGGGCAGATTTCAGACTGCATGATGTTTGCAAAGTAAATGAAATCCAGAACTCCTTCATTTTTAAGTATATTTTATGCACTGGGCTTGTCAAGAACTTTGTTTTTTAATATCAGAATTATATTTTCTGTTATTAATTCTTCTGGTTTACACACAAAGACATCTTACAAAATATCAAATAATACTGATAAATTAATTTGACTAGTAATTTTCTATGCATATTATAATCATTACCAGCTCAAGGGAGTTATACATTTTAAATCTGGTAATATGAAATTCTTCCTCTCTATGTAAATATTAGACTTAAGTTATTCCATATCCTAATTAGCTTTGCATTTTTATGTCACTTCATTTGGCTACCATCCTCTACCTTCTCTTAAAAATGTTATATTGTTAAGGCTACCCCTGCTTCCAATTTTTGTGGAAAAAGATTTGATATGAACAAATAAAATTGTGGTTTATAATATTAAATGACATTCTTTCAGTCAAATAACTGGAGAGGATTGGAAATATTCTACAGAAAGAGCTGGGAAAAATTTTTTTAGCAGTGACAAGTTAAGGAAAGTATATAAAAGAATATCCAGGCTATCTTGTGGACTAGGCAGTTGAGAGCAAGTATTGCTACTACACTACAAGGTTCTTGCAGTAGTTTTCTGCTTCAAGTTTTTACTTCTGACCTGCTCTGTGCCTATATCCAATAGCAATTTAATTCAAATAGCCACTTTTTAAGAAATATTGTGAATTTGGGGTGCCTGGTTGGCTCATTTAGTTAAGCATGTGCCTTTAGCTCAGGTCATGATCCCAGGGTCCTGGGATCAATCTTCCATCAGGCTCTCTGCTCAGTGCAGATCCTTCTTCTCCCTCTTCCTCCACTGCTCTCCCTGCTTGTGCTCTCTCTCTCTCTCTCCCTCTCTCAAATAAATAAATATCTAAAAAATATTGTGAATTATTTGGCTTCAGTATTTTACTGTCCTTCTGGTAAATGAAGGAAAATTATTTACTTATTTTCTTCCCTTATAAAGGTGTTAGATTTCATGAGTTAGTGGTACTTTAAAGATGAAAAGTGTTTAATATTGTATACATATTAATATTATATAATTAATTATATATAATATATAATTATATATAATTATTAATAAATAATAAATATATTAACAATATATGTTATTAATATAATTATATATAGTATTAATATTATATATATAATTTTTGTAGAAAAATCGATGCTGATAATTGTTCTTAATTTAGTATTAAACTTGGTGTAATCTCAAAAACAATAGTAACGTTTTTCTAGAACTAGATAAATTGATTCTAAAGTTTATTTGACCCAAATTGATTCCCAAAGTTCATTTGATCACACTTCTAGGAATATGTATGAATGACATCTTGCAATGTTATTCTTTATGGCGCTATTTATCATTTTAAAATTGCAGATGAATCTAAGTATTCATCTATAAGAAAATATTCATAACAAAGAGGATTCATCCTATGAATATTTGCTTACATGTACATGAAATAAATTCTGGAATAATACATATGAAACTAGTGAAAGTGATTATCTACAGAGGTGAGGATAGGTGGGATAGACAGGGAGTGGTGTGGAAGTAAGTCTTCTAGATGTGTACCTTGTTACATGGTTTTGAATTTTGACCATTTAAATGAATTACTTATTCAAACTCCAAAAACTAAACCAAAAAAATTAAATCTGAAGAAAAGGGAAAGTACACAGAATATATATCCTATTAAATGCTGTAAATGGTAGTCATGTCAATATGGCAGAAAATCTTTTAAAACATATTTGTTTCAACCAGAATTTGGATTAATCTATTGTGTGAATCCATCATTTGTCCTTGGCTACTTGTAACTTGGAAATTTTTTGGAGAAATTGAAGAGAAGATTATTTCTTTTCACCTAAACATCATACCATAGTATATATTACAATTGGTTTTGATGACTATTAAAGGTAGTATAAATCCCTGGACAATTTTTAATACATAAATATATATAACAGTGGACTAAATGTTTGAGTTTTATATAAAAGTATGGCTCTGACCACTGCTCTCAATGTGTTATCAGTCTAAATTTACTCACGACACTTATTGCCTGCCTTCTATGGGCCTTTTACTTTCCCTATAGTTATTCCAGGCAAAAAAAGGAACAGAATTCAGGAGTGGGAGAATAAAGAACGTTTTAGCAACCACAGTTTCATTGAGGTTAAGGTTACTCAATTTGGGGAAATTTTATTCAAAAGATTAAAATGATTAGTATAGCTCAGAATATGACCTTTAATTAAAGCTACCTGGCTCACAGATTGCTCTAAGTTTGATACATGAGGTTCTTTGGCATTTACAGCCATGAAGTTTGAAGGGAGCCTACTGGAAAGAAGATACGGCAATAAACTTTAGCAATCATTTTTCTCACAGTTTCCACCAAGCTGGAAAAAAAATGTCATTTATATATCTTAATTTGATTCATTCCCAAACATTTTCAGAAAAAGTTTCTAAACAGCTGTATACATGGAATTAACAACAACACAAAGCACTTATTGAGCCAAGTTATGAACAAACAATTCTAACAGAGAAGTGACAAAGCCAAGAACAAAGAAATGGTTAAGGTAAGAGACTATAAAGAGAAGAGATTATAGAGATGATTTTATAAAATAGATATGAATTACCAGATCGTTTCCTTGATGTAGCTGATATGGCATGGCATTACAATTTTAGAAACACAAAGATCTACATGCATTTGCAATGGCTAAACAAAAAAGTGCTCGGAAATTCACTGGACAAGGATATCCTGCTGAGTTGATTTCTGGCAATCTTAAGAGCAATTCTAGAATTGTATCTGTGCTTTAACCATAGATGAAATTTTAGCTAGTGGCCCAAGGTTAGAAAAATATGATGAGCTGATTCAAACATGATGTTTCAGTTTAGTCTTTTGGTTTAAATGGCCAATCACATATTTGTTTAAATAAGAATTTATAATATTTAATGAAAACAAAAGAGAAATGAAGAAGTATGCTAATTATTCATCATATTAATTCTACATGTCTGCCTTAGAAACACATTTATTGAAAACTACTTATTATTGGAATTTAATCAAAATCTACCTCAATTTGCTCCTGTGCTCAAGCTCTGATCATAACCTCATACCATAAAATTTAGTTTTTCACTACTTTGATTAGTGTACATCAGAAAATGGCTGGTGCAAGAGGGAAAAAATTAATCCTTAAGATCAATGAGACATCATCAGCTACATTATTTTTTTTCTTAAATATTCTTGCTTTAGAGTAGATTTAATTGAATATATGTAATATACATATAAATTTAGAAACATATGAGTAAGTATATAAATAAATTATATAAAATAAATTATTAAATATTCACGTATAAATATATTTGAATATATATTATATATGGAAGGAGAAAGAGCACATACACAAATGAAATGAAGATTGAAGTCTTAAAATTCTGTGCAGTTCTGCTTAACTCATTTTAGCTATATATTTATAATCTTTAGCTTCGTGTATTAATTGAGCATGAATTCTGCTAACTAATGAATTTTTCACATGAATATACACCATTATTAGAGATGTTAAAAGAAATTTAAAAATTTGTTGTTGTGGGGGGAATTGTGCAGTGAAATTGCTTCTGCCTTGCTTCTGCCCCAAGGACTTTTTAAATTTTGCTTTTTAGAGTGAGAGGAGAAAATAATTAAAATTAAAGAAAGATGGTAGTGACATCATCAATATTTTACACATTCATATTAAAATTTTATCAAAAGATAAATATCTTTGTCTCATAATAATTCACTTGTGTTTGGCAG
>NW_024423319.1:53241233-53249576 GCF_017311325.1 Ursus maritimus
TTAAGTCCAGTTTCCATATTAATTCCAACATCTCCCAGATATTCTTCCAATACACACACACACACACACACACACACACACACACACACACAAACACAAACACCAGACATTACTCTGAGTCTTCTAAACTGAATAAGCTTACTGGCTCATTCAGTCCTCTCATATAGTGTCTGTAAGAGCAAGTGGATATAATGTCCTATAATGTCCCATGTGTTCAAATTACCTTTGCCTTGTGTATTATCTCATAATGGTCAAGTATATGTGTGTGTGTATACAATTTAGAATGGATTTCCATTTCTTCGGTTCATGAATGAGGTGACAATCTTTTGGTTATTTTAAGTTTGAAAGAAGATCAACCTTCTAGCAAGTGACTTACATTATAGAATATATTAAATAACATTTCAATTTTAACTTACTCTTCTTTAAAATTAATGTAAGGAAAATACTTTGTCCTTGACGACTTCTGGGATACCATGGTACTAACTAATCCTATTATTTACAATTTTATAGTTTTTTTATTGTAACATTGTTTTCAAGAATTTGTCAAAAAAATTTTTTTTGAAAAGAGATACACATAATGGTCAGCCTAAAAGCACTCAATAATCTTCTTTGTCCAGAAAATTGAATAACAAAAGTAATACTGAGTCAAATCTATGGCCATTTAAAAAATATTTCAAAGATTGTCTGGGGGAGCAGAGTTAAGATGGCAGAGGAGTAGGGATCCCCTTTTTCAGCTGGTCCCGAGTCAAGGTGGATAGGTACCAGACCATCCTGAAAACCCATGGAATCAGCATGAGATGCAGGAAGATACATCTGGATCTCTACAAAGGAACATCTCCAGCACTGAGTATTGAGGTACGAAGTGGGAAGCCGTGAATCACGCACAGATATTAGAAGAGAAACAGAAGGGGGAGGGAGCATCCATGCTCGAGCGCTGGGAAGCGGTAGCCACCTGCACTGGGGAGAGGGCCAGACTCTCAGACCGGAACCCATGAGAGAGCAGACTGAGACTGTGAGCCTGGGAACGCGTGTGTGAACAGTCCGAAAACCGGAGCTCCAGAGCGCTCACTGGAACTGGACAGATATCAGGAGCTCAGGAGTGCGCGCTCAACCAGACTGAAAACTGGTGCTCCAGAGCTCACGAGAACCACACTGAAACAGAGAGCTTGGGAGCTCGTGCACAGTGTTAGAAACACAAAGGACAGAGACATGCTGGCCCTGGAAGTGAGAGCTGGGACCGGCTGTGGGGTGCACAACCCGGGACACTGCAGGGTTTTTAGCAGCACCAACAAAAACAGAGTTAAAGGGGCCAGGAGAGCTCAGTGGAGAATGGACTGCCATCTCTCTGTTCTGACACAGAGGCTAGGATACGGCCACTGCTGCTCTGACTCTCAGAAGAGCCACAGAAAACCGCCAGGGAAAGCCATCAGAGAAGAAATGCCCAGAAATAGCAGCTCACATTGTGCCAATCCCCATCCCCTCTCGCAGGGAACAGGGAGACTACCCTAACAGGGGTGCCTGAATATCAGCGTGGCAGGGCCCTCCTCCAGAAGGCAGGCTGAAAAATCAAGAAGCCCACATCCCTAAGGTCCCTATAAAACAAGTGCACACTGCCTGGGTCCCAGTCAATAATTTGGGCTCTGGGCAACCCTGCAACCTCTCCTCATCAGAATGATGACAAGGAAAAATCCCCCGTAGCAAAGAAAAGATAATGAGTCTGTGGCCTCTGCCACAGAACAGATGGGTATGGATATAACCAAACTGTCAGAAATGGAGTTCACAGTAACAATGGTCAAGATTATGCATAGACTTGAAAAAAATAGTAACGAAAATATTAATGAGAATATAGAATCTCTAACGGTGGAAATGAGAGTGAATCTGGCAGAAATTAAAAATGCTATGAATCAAATGCAGTCAAAACTAGATGCTCTGATGGCCAGGGTAAATGAAGCAGAAGAATAAATTGGTGAATTGGAGGATGGGATGGTAGAGGAGAAAGTTAAAACAGAAACTTGGCTCAAAAAAATCCAATCTCAAGAATGTAGGTTACGGGAGATTACTGACTCAATGAAATGTTCCAATGTCAGAATCATCGGCATCCCCGAGGGGGGGGAGAAAAACAGAGGTCTAGAAGAGATATTTGAACAAATTGTAGCTGAAAACTTCCCTAATCTAGCAAGGGAAACAAACATTCATGTCCAAGAGGCAGAGAGGACCCCTCCCAAGCTCGACCATGACACACTACGCCACGTCACATCATAGTGCAATTCACAAATATTAGATCCAAGGATAGAGTATTGAAAGCGGCCAAGGTGAGAAATTTCTCATGTACAGAGGCAAAAATATCAGAATTACATCAGACCTGCCTACATAGACCTGCAATGAGAAAAAGGGTGGGGGGGCATTTTTAAAGCTCTTTCAGAGAAAAACATGCAGCCAAGGATCCTTTATCCAGCAAGGCTGTCATTCAGAATTGATGGAGAGATAAGGACCTTCCAGAATCGCCAGACAATGAACAATTTTGTAACCATGAAACCAGCCCTACAGGAGATATTAAGGGGGATTCTATAAAAGTAAAAAGGCCCCAAGAGTGATATAGAACAGAAATTTACAATCTATAGAAACAAAGACTTTACAGACAACATGACATCATTAATATCATATCTCTCAATAATCACTCCCAATGTGAATGGCCTAAATGCTCCCATAAAACACCACAGGGTTGCAGATTGGATAAAAAGACATGACCCATCAATTTGCTGTCTACAAGAGAACATTTTGAATCTAAAGATACATCCAGACTGAAAGTGAAGGGATAGAAAAACATCTTTCATGCCAATGGACCTCAAAAGAAAGCTGGAGTAGCAATTCTCATATCAGACAGATTAGATTTTAAACTAAAGACTGTAGTTAGAGATACATAAGAGCACTGTATTATTCTTAAAGGATGTATCCAACAAGTGGATATGACAATTATAAATATCTATGCCCCCAACAGGGGAGCAGCAAGATAACAAGCCAACTCTTAACCAGAATAAATAGACATATAGATAAAAATACGTTAATAGTAGGGGACCTCAACATTCCACTCTCAGCAATAGACAGATCACCTAAGCAGAAAATCAACAAAGAAACAAGAGCTTTGAATGACATACTAGTCCAGATGGACCTCAAAAATATATATAGAACACTACACCCCAGAACAACAGAATACTTATTCTTTTTGAATGCGTATGGAATGTTCTCCAGAATAGATCATATACTGGGTCACAAAACAGGTCTCAACCGATATGAAAAGACTGAAATTATTCCCTGCATATTCTCAGACCACAATGCTTTGAAATTGGAACTCAATCACAAGAAAAAATTTGGAAGAAACTCAAACACTTGGAAATTAAGAACCATCCTGCTCAAGAATGATTGGATAAACTGGAAATCAAAAATCAATTTAAACAATTTATGGAGACCAATGAGAATGAAAAGAGAATGGTCCAAAAATCTATGGGACACTGCAAAGGCAGTCCTAAGTGGAAAATACGTAGCCATCCAAGCCTCACTCAAAAGAATAGAACAATCTAAAATGCAGTTTTTATATTCTCACCTCAAGAACTGGAGCAGGAACAGAAGAACAGGCCTAACCCATGCACGAGAGAGCAGTTGATCAAGATTAGAGCAGAGATCAATGAATTAGAAACCAGGAGCACAGTAGAGCAACTCAACAGAACTAGAAGGTGGTTCTTTGTTTTATTTTATTTTTTTTTTTTTGTTTTTTTTAAAAGATTTATTTATTTATTAGAAAAAGAGTATGCATGCGCACACAGAGAGGGAGAAGCAGACTCCCCACTGAGCTGGGAGCCTGATACTGATTTTGATCCTAGGACCTGGGATCGAGAACTGAGCCAAAGGCAGATGCTTAACTGACTGAGTCACCCAGGCACCCCAAGAAGATTCAGATCTTTAAAAAAGATTTATTTATTTATTTATTTATTTATTTATTTATTTATTTATTTAGGAGAGAGAGAGAGAGCATACATGCACACACTCGGGGGGGGGCAAGGCAAGGAGGGGGAGGGAGAGAATCTCAAGAAGAGATTCCCTGCTGAGTGTGAAGCCCATTGCTGGGCTCAGTGTCATAACGCTGAGATCGTGTCCAGAGCCAAAATCAAGAGTCAGACTCTTGACCAACTGAGCCACGCATGTGCCCCAAAAAAGATTCAGATTTAACATAATCACTGTGTTTTCTCTTTGGCTTGGATTTTGAAAAGTCAGAGATATCTTTGCAGACTGTGTAACAAGTTTGTTCAGATGAAGAATAATACAAGAAGCTAATGAATCATCTTCAAATATATCTACAGAACTTTTTTATACTGTTATATATTTGTTCCAATATTAATAATGTACTTTGTGTTTTGTTTTTGATCAATAATCTGTTATAATATCAGTAAAACAATCTAGAATAGGAATAAAAACAATTTAAAACTATATATGGTACAGTTGCCGTGGTAGCTAATTGTGGTAGCTGAATTATAAACTGAGTGAATGACTAGTTAACGACTGTGTATGTGCTCTTTCCGCATATATACACAGCATTCTGTGGTCCACATTCTTAATAGTTCTCAAGCTGTTCTGCTAAAAGAGGAAAAGTTACTGCATTTAATATAGAAATTTAAATCATTTTTTAATGTTTTTTTATTATATTATGTTAGTCACCATACATTACATCCCTGGTTTCTGATGAAAAGTTCGATGATTCATTAGTTGCATATAACACCCAGTGCACCATGCAATACGTGCCCTCCTTACTACCCATCGCCAGCCTATCACATTCTCCCACCCCCCTCCCCTCTGAAGCTCACAGTTTGTTTCTCAGAGTCCATAGTCTCTCATGCCTCATTCCCCCTTCTGATTACCCCCCCTTTCTTTATCCCTTTCTTCCCCTACAGATCTTCCTAGTTCTTATGTTCCATAGATGAGAAAATCATATGATAATTGTCTTTCTCTGCTTGACTTATTTCACTTAGCATTATCTCCTCCAGTGCAATCCATGTTGCAGCAAATGTTGAGAAATCGTTCTTTCTGACAGCTGAGTAATATTCCATTGCATATATGGACCATAACTTTTTAATCCAGTCATCCGTTGAAGGGCATCTCGGTTTCTTCCACGATTTAGCTATTGTGGACAATGCTGTTATGAACATTGGGGTGCATATGGCCCTTCTCTTCACTACGTCTCTATCTTTGGGGTAAATACCCAGTAGTGCAATGGCTGGATCATAGGGTAGCTCAATTTTTAACTTTTTAAGGGACCTCCACACTGTTTTCCAGAGTGGCTGTACAACAAAGGCTTTGAATGCCATACTTGATGAGTTGGACCTCATAGATATATATAGAACACTACACCCCAGAACCAAAGAATACTCATTCTATTCTAATGCCCATGGAACGTTCTCAGAATAGACCATGTTCTGGACACAAAACAGGTCTCAACCGATACCAAAAGATTGAAATTATTCCTGCATACTCAGACCACAACGCTCTGAAATTGGAACTCAACCACAAGGAAAAATTTGGAAGAAACTCAAACACTTGGGCTAAGAACCATCCTGCTCAGGAATGATTTGATAAACCAGGAAATCAAAAATCAAATTAAACAATTTATGGAGACCAACGAGAATGAAAACACAATGGTCCAAAACCCTTGGGATACTGCAAAGGCAGTCCTAAGGGGGAAATACATAGCCATCCAAGCCTCACTCAAAAGAATAGAAAATCTAAATGCAGGTTTTATATTCTCACCTCAAGAAGCTGGAACAGCAACAGAGGGACAGGCCTAATCCACACACGAGGAAGCAGTTGACCAACATAGGTCAGGAAGGGGGCAGCGAGGCAAATGCCTGCTTCGAGGGCGTGATCCCGGGATGATCTCCCACATTGAGAGCCTGACTTCTTCCGTCTCAATGAAGTAGTAACAGTAGGAGTGCAAGCAGAACTAGAAGCTGCTTCTATGAAAGAATTAATAACATTGACAGACCTCTGGCAAGACTCTTATCCAAAAGAATAGAGAAAGGGCCCAAATTAATAAAATTATGAATGAAAAAGGAGAGGTCACAACCAACAACAATGAAATTGGAAGGATTATTAGAACACTTTTATCAACAGCTTTATGCCAATAAATTAAGCAATCTGGAGGAGATGGAGGCCTTCCTGGAAACCCATAAACTACCAAGACTGAAACAGGAAGAAATTGATTTTTTAAACAGGCCAATTAATTATGAAGTGATTGAGTCAGTGATAAACAACCTTCCAAAAAATAAAACTCCAGGCCTGGACGGTTTTCCTGGGGAATTCTACCAAACATTCAAAGAAGAAATAATACCTATTCTCCTAAAGCTA
Organism: Ursus maritimus; assembly: GCF_017311325.1. Classification (NCBI taxonomy): domain Eukaryota; kingdom Metazoa; phylum Chordata; class Mammalia; order Carnivora; family Ursidae; genus Ursus; species Ursus maritimus. The sequence continues at coordinate 53,247,627 of NW_024423319.1, forward strand.
TTTCAAAAAATAGAAACAGAAGGAAAGCTATGAAACTCATTCTATGAGGCCAATATTACCTTGATCCCCAAACCAGGCAAAGACCCCATCAAAAAGGAGAATTACAGACCAATTTCCCTGATAAATATGGACACCAAAATCCTCAACAAGATATTGGCTAATAGAATCCAACAGTACATTAAAAGGATTATGCATCATGACCAAGTGGGATTCATCCCTGGGATGCAAGGGTGGTTCAACATTCCCAAATCAATCACCATCATAGATTTTATCCAGAAAGAAAAATTCAAAAATCATATGATTCTCTCAATAGATGCAGAGACAGCATTTGCAAAACACAGCATCCTTTCCTGGTTAAAATCTTCAGAGTGTGTAGGGAGAGGGTGACATCTCCTCAATCTCATAAAAACCACCTATGAAAGCCTACAGCAAATATATTTCAATGGGGAAAGCTGAAGCCTTTCCCTTAAGATCAGGAACACAACAAGGATGCCCACTCTCGCCACTATTATTCAACATAGTACTAGAAGTCCTTGCTACAGCAATCAGAAAACAAAAAGGGATAAAAGGTATCCAAATTGGCAAAGAAGAAGTCTAAATGTCTCTCTTCGCAGATGACATGATACTCTATATGGAAAACCCAAAAGAATCCACTCCCAAACTATTAGAAGTTATAGAGCAATTCAGTAATGTGGCGGGATACAAAATCAATGCTCAGAAATCAGTTGCATTTCTATACACAAATAAGGAGACTGAAGAAAGAGAAATTAGGGAATCCATCCCATTTACAACAGCACCAAAAACCATACGTTACCTTGGAATTAACTTAACCAGAGACGTAAAGGACCTATATTCTAGAAAGTATAAATCCTTGAAAAGACATTGAGAAGACACAAAAAGATGGAAAAATATTCCATGCTCATGGATCGGAAGAATTAACATAGTTAAAATGTCCATGCTACCCAGAGCAATCTACACTTTCAATGCTATCCTGATCAAAATACCGAGGACATTTTTTAAGGAACTGGAACAAATAGTACTTAAGTTTGTATGGAATCAGAAAAGGCCTCGAATCTCCAAGGAACTGTTGAAAAGGAAAAACAAAGCTGGGGGCATCACAATGTCAGATTTCAAGCTGTACTACAAAGCTGTGATCACAAAGACAGCATGGTACTGGCACAAAAACAGACACATAGACCAATGGAACAGAATAGAGTACCCAGAAATGGACCCTCGGCTCTTTGGGCATCTAATCTTTGATAAAGAGGAAAACATCCAGTGGAAAAAGACATTCTCTTCAATAAATGGTGCTGGCAAAATTGGACAGCTACATGCAAAAGAATGAAACTTGACCACTCTCTCACACCATGCACAAAGATAAACTCCAAATGGGTGAAAGACGTCGATGTGAGACAGGAATCCATCAAAATCCTAGAGGAGAACATAGGCAACAACCTCTATGACATCGGCCAAAGCAAACTTTTTCATGACACATCTCCAAAGGCAAGAGAAACAAAAGATAAAATGAACTTGTGGGACTTCATCAAGATTAAAAGCTTCTGCACAGCCAAGGAAACAATAAAAAAAACTAAGATGCAGCCCACGGAATGGGATAATATATTTGCAAATGATACTACAGATAAAAGACTGATATCCAAGATATACAAAGAACATCTCAAACTCAATATGCGAGAAACAAATAAACAAATCATAAAATGGGAAGAAGATATGAACAGACACTTCTCCAATGATGACATACACACTGCTAACAGACACATGAAAAAATGTTTAAAATCATTAGCCATCAGGGAAATTCAAATCAAAACCACACTAAGATACCGCCTTATGCCACTTAGAATGGCAAAAATTGACAAGGCAAGAAACAACAATTGTTGGAGAGGATGTGGAGAAAGGGGATCCCTCCTACATTGTTGGTAGGGATGTCTAGTA
>NW_024423319.1:53250842-53256381 GCF_017311325.1 Ursus maritimus
ATCTCCCGTAACCTACGTTCATGGGCGTCAATTTTTTTTAAGTCCAGATTCTATTTTTGCTTTTTCTTCTACTAACCCATCCTCCAATTCGCCGATTTGTTCTTCTGCCTCATTCACCCTGGCCGTCAGAGCCTCTAGTTTTGACTGTATTTGGCACATAGAATTTTTAATTTCTGCCAGATTCGCTCTCATTTCCGCCCTTAGAGATTCTATATTCTCATTAACATTTTCGTTAATACTTTTTTCAAGTCTACACATCATCTTGACCATTGTTACTCTGAATTCCATTTATGATAATTTGGTTATATCCCTATCCAATAGTTCTGTGGCAGAGGCCACAGACTCATTGTCTTTTCTTTGCTGGGGGGGGACTTCTCCTTCTCGTCATTCTGATGAGAGCTTGCAGGGTTGTCCAGATCCTAAATTATTGGCTGGGACCCAGGCAGTGCGCACTTGTTTTATAGGGCTCTTATGATTGTGGGCTTCTTGTTTTTTTTCAGCCTGCCTTCTGGGGGAGTAGCCTGCCGTGCAAATACTCAGTCTCCGTGTCCCCTGCGAGGGTTGATGGGAATGGGCACACTGTGAGCTGGTATTTCCATGCTTTTGTTCCCTGGTGGCTTTCCCTGGTGTTTTGCTGTGCCTCTTCTGAGAGTCAGAGCAGCAGTAGCCTAAATCTCAGCCTCTGTCTCAGAACAGAGGGATTGCAGACCGTTCTCTACTGATTTTCTGGCCACTTTAATTCTGTTACTGTTGGTGGTACTCAACCCTGCAGCGTCCTGGAAGTGCGCCCCACACCCGGCATCCCAACCCTCACTTCCAGGGCCTGCACGTCTCTGTCCTTTGTGTTTCTAACACCACCAGCCACCAGCCGCCAGCCACCCCACGCTCTCTGCAGCTCCCAGTCTCACTCTGTTTCCACTGAGCACACCAGAGCTCCGTTTCAGTCAGGTCGTGCGCGTTCCCTGGCTCATGGTCTCAGTCTGATTTCTCGAGGGTGCTGGTCTGTGAGTCCTCCCACTCCCCCGTGCAGGTGGCTACCACTACCTGGCCCCCAAATGTGGGGGCTCCCTCCCCCTTCCGTTTATCTTCCAATATCTGCGCGGTTTCACAGCTCCCCAATTCGTACCTCAATACTCAGCGCTGGAGATATTCATTTGTAGAGATCCAGATGTATCTTCCTGCATCTCATGCTGATTCTGTGGATGTTCAGGATGGTCTGGTACCTATCCAACTCGACTCAGGGGACCGGCTGAAAAACGGGTCCCCTACTCCTCCACCATCTTAACTCCAGAAGGTGGTTCTTTGAAAGAATAAATCAGATCGATAGGCCACTGGTCAGACTTATTTAAAGGAATAGCGAAAGGATCCAAATTAATAAAATTATGAATAAAAAGGGAGTGGTCACAACCAACACCAATGAAATAGAAAGGATCATTAGAAATTTTTATCAACATCTTTATGCCAATAAATTAAACACTTGGAAGAAATGGATGCCTTCCTGGAAACCTAAAAACCACGAAGAAGACATTGATTTTTTAAACAGACCAATTATTATGAAGAGATTGAAACAGTGATCAAAAATTCCCAAAAAACAAGAGTCCAGGGCCTGATGGATTCCCCAGGGAATTCTACCAAACATTAAAAGAAGAAATAATACCTATTCTCCTGAAGCTGTTTCAAAAAATAGAAACTGAAGAAAAACTACCAAGCTCATTCTACGAGGCCGGTATTACCTTGATCCCCAAACCAGGCAAAGACCCCATCAAAAAGGAGAATTACAGACCGATATCCTTGATGAACATGGACACCATAATTCTCAACAAGATCTTACCTAATAGGATCCAACAGTACATTAAAAGGATTATACATCATGACCAAGTGGGATTCATCCCTGGAATGGAAGGCTGGTTCAACATTCACAAATGGATCAGTGTGATAGATCACATCAACAAAAAAAGATTCAAGAACTACATGATCCTCCCAATTGATGCAGAAAAAGCATTTGACAAAATACAGCATCCTTTCCTGATTAAAACCCTTCAGAGTGTAGGGATAGAGGGTACATTCTTCAATTTCATAAAAAAACATGTATGAAAAGCCTACAGTGAATATCATTGTCAATGGGGAAAAGCTGAAAGACTTTCCCTTAAGATCAGGAACATGACAAGGATGCCCAATCTCGCCATTATTATTCACCATAGTACTAGAAGTCCTTGCAACAGCAATCAGACAACAAAAAGGGATAAAAGGTATGCAAATCACCAAAGAAGAAGTCAAAATGTCTTTCTTCGCAGATGACATGATACTCTATATGGAAAACCCAAAAGAATCCACCCCCAAACTATTAGAAGTTATAAAGCAATTCAGTAATGTAGCAGGATAGAAAATCAATGCATTTTGTATTTCTACACGTGAACAATGAGTCTGAAGAAAGAGAAATTTGGGAATCCATTCCATTTACAATAGCACCAAAAATCATATGTTATCTCGGAATTAACCAGAGAGGTAAAAGATCTATACTCTAGAAACTACAGATCAGACTTGAAAGACATTGAAGAAGACACAAAAAGATGGAAAAATATTCCATGCTCATTGATTAGAAGAATTAACATAGTTAAAATGTCTATGCTACCCAGAGCAATCTACACTTTCAATGCCATCCTGATCAAAATACCAATGACATTTTTCAAAGAACTGGAACAAACAGCCCTTAAATTTGTGTGGAACCAGAAAAGGCCCCAAATCTCCAAGGAAGTGTTGAAAAGGAAAAACAAAGCTGGGGGCATTGCCGGATTTCAAGCTGTACTACAAAGCTGTGATCACAAAGACAGCATGGTACTGGCACAAAAACAGACACATAGACCAATGGAACAGAATAGAGAACCCAGAAATGGACCCTCGGCTCTTTGGGCAACTAATCTTTGACAAAGCAGGAAAACACATCCAGTGAAAAAAACACAGTCTCTTCAATAAATGGTGCTGGGAAAATTGGACAGCTACATGCAAAAGAATGAAACTTGACCACTCTCTCACACCATACACAGATAAACTCTAAATGGATGAAAGACCTTGATGTGAGACAGGAATCCATCAAAATCCTAGAGGAGAGCATAGGCGGCAACCTCTACGACATCGGCCAAAGCAACCTTTTTCATGACACATCTCGAAAGGCAAGAGAAACAAAAGATAAAATGAACTTGTGGGACTTCATCAAGATAAAAAGCTTCTGCACAGCCAAGGAAACAGTCAAAAAACTAAGAGGCAGCCCACGGAATGGGAGAATATATTTGCAAATCACACTACAGATAAAAGAGTGGCATCCAAGATCTACAAAGAACTTCTCAAACTCAATACACAAGAAACAAATAAACAAATCAAAAAATGGGCAGAAGATATGAACAAATATTTTTCCAATGAAGACATACAAATGGCTAACAGACACATGAAACAATGTTCAAAATCATTAGCCATCAGGGTAATTCAAATCAAAACCACACTGAGATAGCACCTTACACCAGGTAGAATGGCAAAAATGGACAGGGCAGGAAACAACAAATGTTGGAGAGGATGTGGAGAAAGGGGATCCCTCTTACATTGTTGGTGGGAATGCAAGTTGGTACAGCCACTTTGGAAAACAGTGTGGAGGTCCCTCAATAGCTTAAATATAGAGCTACCCTATGATCCAGCAATTGCACCACTGGGTATTTACCCTGAAGATACAGACATAGTGAAGAGAAGGGCCTTATGCACCCCAATGTGCAAAGCAGAATTGTCCACAATAGCTAAATCGTGAATGGAGCCAAGATGCCCTTTAACAGATGACTGGATTAAGAAGATGTGGTCCATATATACAATGGAATATTACTCAGCCATCAAAAAGAATGATTTCTCAACATTTGCTGCAACATGGATGGGTCTGGAGGAGATAATGCTAAGCGAAATAAGTCAAGCAAAGTAAGACAATTATCATATAGTTTCACTCATTTATGGAACATAAGACGTCTGAATATTTGTAGGAGAAGAAGGGGAAGAAGAAAGGTGGGATAAATAGAAGGGGAAATGAACCATGGGAGACTATGGACTCTGGGAAGCAAGCTGCGTGCTTCAGAGGGGAGGGGGGTGGGGTAATGGGATAGGCTGGTGATCGGTATTAAGTAGGGCAGGTATTGGATGGTGCACTGGGTGTTATATGCATGTAATGAATCATGGAACTTTAAATCGAAAACTAGGGATGTACTGCATGGTGAATAACATAATATATAAAAAAAAAGATTGTCCAGGAAGAGAAAAGATTTCCCAATATAAAGGTTCCTGGTTTTCAATATGTATAAACAATTTCACAATGTGTACAAACTTAATTATTTAAAAACACAAAGTCACTATCATTGATGTGTAGGGCACAAGGTTTAAAAAGCACAATTTTTTATATTATGTATCATTTAAATTTCAAACTGAAATATGAGGAACTTCCAAATGATGAATTGGCTAAGATTTCTAATTGTTTTAAACTTTGAATTAGACTTAGTTTAGGACTATAGAGATCATTACATGAAAAAGAGTTTACTTCTAGATGTGAAATCCTACAAAAGTTACAGTGTGAAGGTGAAATGTAAATTTTATCCCTTGGAATATGCCACACTAAAGCCATAATGAAATATTTTAATTTCATTAAATATAAATTAAAAGGCACAACTTATTTAGAGGTATATACTTTTAAACAACAACTTAGAATATTCTGAAGTAAATAAACTATTATTAGAGAATAAAAACATATTTTGTACTAGGAGTAGAGTTCTATAGCATATAGTACAAGCTTTTATGAAAATAACCATAGAAGAGGGCAGGGAAAGAGGCAAAGAGAGAATATGAAATGGAGGAAAGGCCTGAAAAAAAATGGCAGGCAATGGAAAAGCAAAATCATTAGCTTTTACCAAAACACTAATGACAACCTGTTTATTTCTGTGGTGAGAATGCCATGGGGGTGAGGAAGGAATTGAAAAGATACCAACTTTTATGTAAAGTGACTTTTAAGTACACATTTAGGATTTGACCTTGCATTTTCACTAGAACGAAATCCTCACAAATTCTTGTCACTCTATGTTCATTAGGTGATATTGAAAATGTAACGATATATACTCAATGAAAAAAACACTCTTAGATATATTATCTTTAATGTATTTAAGTGTTGATAATAATGCGTATGCATGTGTGTGTGTGGCAGTGTAAGCAAACAAATCAAAGGAGCGTTTTAATATTTGTAATCTCTAGATTTTAGAAATTGCTATGATACTTACTTCAAAATGCTCTCCAAATATATTTTTAAAAACATTAAACTTTTTCTTTCCAAACCCACAGAGTATTTGTGATGCCACAGCATATTGTCCTGGTGAATTTTGTTGACAAAATCAAACTGTCTTAAGTCCTGAACTACTAGGGGCTAGGAAAATTGGAAAGTGTGATCATCCAATTGGCAGACAATCTAGTAATGGGGATGATAGAGCAGTTGGAATTTAGGAATCTCAAATTCCTAAAAAAAAAA
>NW_024423319.1:53256391-53257880 GCF_017311325.1 Ursus maritimus
AAAAAAAAAATCTGAATGTATAAAATAAGGGAGACCTAAGACATATTTCCACACCCTGATCTTTTGTATATTTCTTTGTAAAGAAAATAAAAGTGGGCAAGTACTCCAATGTAGCTAAATATCCTCAAAGTTATATATAAGCAATTAAATCTAAGTAACACATGCATATTGTAGGGTATCAGAGGATTTTTTAAGAGATGATGGTTCAAAATCAAATTTTTATTTCAAATATCAATTAGAAATATATTCTGTAATAATGGTTAAATTCATCACTACTTATTTTAGGTATAGATTTAAAACATTTATTAAAGGAAAGTTTTGATAAAATATTATCTATTTTAACAGTTATTTAAGCTAAAGTGTGAGATGTTTAACCAAATAGCTATGCTGAATATTTTTGAATAGCAAGATGTAAATAAGTGGAAAGGAACAAAGCTTTATAAATAAAAAATCATATATAATTTATGTTTAATCAACAGAGGTAGATTTAGAACAAAATGAAGTCATGAGTTTAAGCAAATGTGTATGAAATTATTTATACCAACTAAAAACTAAATGAAGAATGTGGACATGCTAACATAATGGGCTAAAATAACATTTTAAAATTTTTAGAAAGTTAATCTCTTGCATATCTCTAAATATATATCCTATGGATATTGATACACTGGAAAATTAAGTCACTTTCTCTGCTGAATCTGAGGATGTCCTATGACTCCTTTTTGCTTCACTAGATACTCACAATTCTTGGTGGCAAATCTATGACTAATATGCCAGAGCTACTGCTTTCACATAAATGCATTATTGAAGAATTTATAGTAGATCAGAGTACACATGTATGAGTCTCTAGAAGGTATGAAAGGATTAGGTATGAAATCATGAGATATTTATGCTTATTCGTTTCTCACCAGGGGATCTTGTCCCAAGAATAAGGATAGCTTCACTGGAGGGATTCTTACTACCACTGCAGAACACCCTTGTCTGTAACTTAAATGATCTATTCAGTTTTCTCTTCCTCCCCCTATTGAAGGGGGTTGGAAATCAGAGAAGGAGACAAACCATGAGAGACTCTGGACTCTGGGAAACAAACTGAGGGTTACATAAGGGAGGGGAGGTGGGGAGATGGGGGTAGGTGGGTGATGGGTATTAAGGAGAGCATGTGTTGTGATGAGTCCTGGGTGTTAGATGCAACTAACGAATCATTGAACACTTCATCAAAAATTAATGATGTACTATATGGTGACTAACTTAACATAATAAAAAAAGAAAAAGAAAGAAAGAAAGTAGGAAAGAACAAGCAACTCTCATATTTGAGGGTACATGCATATCACATCAAATAGCTTCTTGGTAGCCCTACAGATGAAATGTTAGGTGTTATTGCTAATAAAGCAGAGCGTTTACTGATTTATCAAAAAAAAAAAAAGATCTATTCAAAGATGATCCAGTTCACACTGACATAGTAATAAATTTCTTTTATAGTTCAAACTGTACA
>NW_024423319.1:53257887-53293674 GCF_017311325.1 Ursus maritimus
ACAGTATCTCATAATTTTTAAGGATTTATTTATTTATTTATTTATTTGACAGAGAGAGAGAGAGCACGAGTGGTGAGATGAGCAGAAGGAGAAGCAGACTCCCTGCTGAGGAGGGAGCCCAACATGGGGCTTGGTCCCAGGACCCTGAGACCATGACTTGAGCCAAAGGCAGACACTTAATTGACTGAGCCACCCAGGTGCCCCATGTTATCTCATAATTAATAATGCTTTCCTCTTGATAAAATGGTTACCTGGTTTCAAAGCTGCAAATTATGCTCTTTCAGCATATGCTCTTCAACACCTGAAGGTGAAAACCTATCTGCTTGATACACAACGTTCACATTTCTCCAGTTAATGGAGATCACTACTATATACATTTGTACCCCTTAGAGAAAGACTGGTGTCTTCACTGCATCATCTTCTCAGGTCTTGGATAATTTAAATTGCATTTTCTGGTCTGTTGACATATTAGGCAATTATATAATCACATCAATCTACTTATATTTGAGAATAATTATGTATAGAGTTGAAAAATGCAAAGATAGATATATCTGACAGCAGAGAAGACAGAAGTCAGAAAACAAGTCTATACTAGAGCCTATCCTAGGAGTTTAAATGGAATATGCAAACAGTTGTTAAGGATGAATTTCGCAGCCTTCTGTTATTATTGTAGTTAGATTCATAACTCTACAGTCTTCTAAATTGACTTCCTGTTTTAAGAACTAGAAATCCCTTAACCACTTGATTGACTGAGGAAAAGAAAGAAAGAAAGAGCAAAAATCTCAGTAAAACATTAGCATTTATGTTAATATGATAGCAACTCAATTTATTCAAGAATAGTGCTGATCAACACTAAACAAGCAGAAGGTCATGAATTATGCATTTTGAAAGAAACTGTGCTTTTTAGTGAAATGTCACAAGGTTAACCAACTGGTAGACATGGATTCCCTTGGGCATGATTTTAGCTTCAGTACTTACTACTCCAGTCAACTGAGGAACAATAGCAAAAAAGAGCTTTGTTTGAAATACATAATGAGCTGTTCTTATAAACCCCAACCTTCAACAATCATTATACATGCGAGTTAGATGCTGCAAACAATGACCAGACCTCTATTTGCCTGACAGTATCATTTCTGGTTGCTTTGTCTATTCCTTACCCATGTCTTGGTAATTATTGACAGCACAAATGTCATAGTTTGCCCTGTTAATACAAATGCATTAGCAATTAAAACAACTTGTTTTGTATTTCCTACTTCAGGGTTTTCTAATGTGTCTCAAGTCTGTCTCCATTTTTCAGTAATGCTAACTTTTGAAAAAGTTGAAGTGCTAGCCTCCACTTTCTTATGTCTGACTCATTCAAGTAACTATTTTTCAATTTTCATTTTTATTAATATTCATGTCAGTATCCTTTTACCCCACTGTTTTAAAATCGAGGACAATTACCTTTGAAGCTGAAGTGGGAGTATCAATATCAAAACAGGCATTTTTCTAGGTGTTTGTAAAAGCTGCCTACACTACTGATGAGGTTAGAAACTTAAAACTCTAAGACTTTAGAAACAAGTTTTTTCAAGGAGTTTTTATACACCCCTTCTTATTAAAAATATTCACGTTATTCATAATTCTTTGAAAATTGTGTTGTCATTAGCTTATGTTCTCAATAAAAAGTGGCAATGTATCTAAACTATATCTGCAAGTATTCAGTTCTCCATATACCTCTTTATACAGGCAAGGTAAATCTTGGCATTTCTAACGTCTGTGGCTCATACGGATGCCATACAATCATAATCCCTTATGAATAGAGTCAATTCTTTCAAAACGTGGTTCAAAATAGAGACTATGAAAAATAAATGAAGTACCTATGTGACATCACCAGCATTATAGTGGAGATGCTGATCTTGAAAAATGGAAACGAATTGGAAAAGACTTATAACAATAACATTAAAATGCTGAATCAGGCTTGAGCGGTCTGTCAGTTCATTTAATAAAACTTCAAGTTGCCTACTGCAACATGTTTATGCTACATCTTTTTCTAAACGAGAAGGAAAAAACTTGGGAAAACTACATAGGGTAGGTATTACTTCATTATCCCAAAGGAATGTGGAATGTGAGCTTTTATTTTATTTTAGATGTTCCCCATAAGCTAAAGTCAAAAGAACATAAAATATTAAACAATGTAATTACACTACCATATATTTTTGTATATAACCATATGATGCAAAAATGACTCAACATCTGCCCAGATAGGCTGTTCAGGAATTAAATTAACCTTACCACAGAGATAAAAGAGTTAAAAAACAATCAGGCAGAGATAAAAAATCAAATAAATAAGATTCAAAACAGATTGGATATAATAACCACAAAGATGAAAGAAGCAGAAGAATGAGCAAGTGATATAGAAGATAGAATAATGAAAAATAAGGAAAGTGAACAAAAGAGGAAAAGAAGACTTATGGATCACAAGAGTAGACTTCAGGAAATCAGTGACTCCATGAAATGTAATAACATATGAGTTACAGAAGAAGAAAAGAGAGAAAAGGTGGTAGAAGGTGTATTTGAGGAAATAATAGATGAAAACTTTCCTAATCTGGGGAAGGAAATAGCATCCAAATTCAGGTGGCACAGAGAACTCCCATCAAAATCAACAAAAACATGCCAAAAAAATTATATATTGTAGTTAAATTTGTAAAATATGGTGATAAAGAAAAAATTCCTAAAAGTGGCAAGACAAAACAAGTCCCTAACTTACAAGGGAAGATCCATAGGCCAGATGCAGATCTCTCCACAGAAAATTAAAAAGCCAGAGGGGATTGGCCTGATATATTCAATGTGATGAGTAGAAAAAAAAAATCTATAACCAAGAGTACTCTATCTGCAATGCTATCATTCAGAATAGAAGGAGAGAAAAAGAGTTTCCCAGATAAACAAAAACTAAGGGAGTTAATGATGGCTAAGCCAGCCCTACAAGAAATATGAAAAGGAACTTTTTGAGTGGGAAAGAAAGACCAAAAGGGGCAAAGATGAGAAAGGAACAGAGAAAATCTGCAGAAACAATGACAAAACAAGTAATAAAATGGCACTAAATACATATCCATCAATAATTACTGTGAATGTAAATGGACTAAATGCCCCAATGAAAAGATACAGGGTGTCAGAATGGATAAAAAATAAGACCCACCTATATACTGCCTACCAGAGACTCATTTTAGACCTCTAGACACCTGCAGATTAAAAGTAAGGGAATGGAAAAATATTTATCATGCAAATGGAGGTCAAAATAAAGCCAGAGTAGCAATACTTATATCAGACATACTAGACTTTAAAACAAAGAGGGTAACAAGAGATGAAGAGGGCACCATATCATAATAAAAGGGACTATCCAATAAGAAGATCTAACAATTGTAAATATTTATGCCCCCAACATGGAAGAAAACAAATATATAACAAAACAATAAATAAACAAACAAAAAGGAACTCATTGATAATAATACAATAATAGTGGGACTTTAACACCCCATTTACATCAATGGACAGAACACCTAAGCAGAAAATCAACAAGGAAACAATGGCTTTGAATGACACACTAAACCAGTTGGACTTTAAAGATGTATTCAGAACATTTCATCATAAAGCAGCAGAACACACATTCTTTTCAGGTGCACATGGGACATTCTCCAGAATACATCACATACTAGGTCACAAATCAGGCCTCAAGAGGTACAAAAAGACTGAGATCATACCATGCATATTTTCAGACCACAACACTATGAAATTTGAAGTCAACCACACACACAAAAAAATAGAAACAGCACAAATACATGGAAGTTAAACAACCTGCTACTAAACAATGAATGATTCAGCCAGGAAATCAAAAAGAAATTTTTAAAAAGGACATGGGAACAAATGAAAATGAAAACAAAATGGCACAAAACATTTGGATGCAGAAAAAGTGGTTAAAAGAGGGAAGTATATAGCAATACAAGCCTATGTCAAGAGGCAAGAAAAATCTCAAGTAAACAACCTAACCTTATACCTAAAGGATAGAAAAAGAACAACAAACAAAGCCTAAAGGCAGCAGAATACAAATAATAAAGATAGATCAGAAATGAATGATACAGAAACTAAAAACAAAAGAAAACAAAAACCAGTACAACAGATCAATAAAACCGGGAGCTAGTTCTTTGAAAAAATTAATAAAATTGATAAACTACTAGACATACTTATCAAAAAAAAGGACAAAGGACACCAACAAATCACAAATGAGAGAGGAGAAATAATAACCAACACCACAGAAATACAAACAATTGTAAAAGAATATTATGAAAATTATATGGCCACAAATTGGACAATCTGAAAAAAAAATGGATGAGTTACTAGAAACATAAAAACAATCAAAACTGAAACAAGAAGAAATAGAAAACTTTATCAGACCAAAAATGAGAAAAGAAATTGAATCAGTCATCAAATACCCCTCCCCTTCCAAAAAAATTCAGGGCCAGGTGGCATCACAGAGGAATTCTACCAAACATTGAAAGAAGACTTAATACCTAAATCTTCCCAAACTATTCAAAAAAATTGAAATGGAAGGAAAGCTTTCCAACTCATTTTATGAGGCCAGCCTTACCTTGATCCCCAAACCAAAGACCCCACTAAAAAGGAGAATTACAGACCAATATCCCTGATGTACATGATGCAAAAGTTCTCAACAAGATACTAGTTAATGGGATCCAACAGTACATTAAAAGGATTATTCACTGCTACTGAATGGGATTTATTCCTGTTCTGCAGACAACCCATGGAATGGGAGAAGATATTTGGAAATGACATTATAGATAAAGGGCTGGTATACAAGATCTATAAAGCACTTCTCAAACTCAACACCCAAAAAACACATAAGTCAAAAAAATGGGCAGAAGACATGAACAGACACTTCTCCAAAGAAGGCATACAGATAGTTAATAGACACATGAAAAAATGTGCAACACTGTTAGCCATCAGGGAAATTAAAATCAAAACCACAATGAGATACCACCTTACACCAGTTAAAATGGCAAATATTAACAAGGCAGGAAACAACAAGTGTTGGTGAGGATGTGGAGGAAGAGGAACTCTCTTATATTGTTAGTGGGAATGCAAGTTGGTACAACCACTTTGGAAAACAGTGTGGAGGTGCCTCAAAAAGTTAAAAATAGGCTACCCTATGGCCCAGCAATCGCACTACTGGGTATTTACCCCAAGGATACAGATGTAGTGAAAAGAAGGGCCATGTGCACCCCAACATTCATAGCAGCAATGTCCACAATAGCCAAACTGTGGAAGGAGCCAAGATGTCCTCCAACAGAGAAATGGATAAAGAAGATGCGGTTCATATATACAATGGATTATTACTCAGCCATCAGAAAGCGTGAATACCCATCATTTGCTTCGACATGAACTGGAGGGGATTATGCTAAGTGACATAAGTCAAGCAAAGAAGACAGCTATCATGTGGCTTCACTCATATGTGGAACATAAGGAATAGTGTGGAGGACCATAGGGAAGGGAGGGAAAACTGAATGGGAAGAAATCAGAGAGGGAGATGAACCATGAGAGACTATGGACTATGGGATACAAACTGAGGGTTTTAGAGGGGAGGGGGTTAAGGGGATGGTTTAGCCTGGTGACGGGTATTAAGGAGGGCACATATTGTAATGGGCACTGGGTGTTATACACAAACAATGAATCATGGAACACTACATCAAAAACTAATGTTATTTTGTTTTGTTTCTTAAATTCCACACATGAGTGAAATCATATGGTATTTGTCTTTCTCTGACTGACTTATTTTGCATTGTAGTTTTAATTCGCATTTCCCTGATGATGAGTTATGTTCAGTGTCTTTTCATGTATCTTTTGGCCATCTAGATGTCTTCTTGGAGAACTGTCTGTTCATGTCTTCTGCCCGTTTTTAATGTGATTATTTGTTTTTTGGGTGTTGAGTTGTATAAATTCTTTATATATTTTGTATTCTAGACTTCTATCAGATATATCATTTGCAAATAATTTCCCCCATTCTGTAGGTTGTCTTTTCATTTGGTTGATTGTTCCCTTTGCTATGCAGAGACTATTTTGATGTAGTTTCATTTGTTTATTTATGCTTTTATTTCCCTCGCCTAAGGAGACATATCTAGAAAAATGTTATGGCCAATGTCAGAGACATTACTGCCTGTGGTATCTTCAAATATTTTTATGGTTTCAGTGCCCACATGGTCTTTAATCCATTCTGAGTTTATTTTTGTGTATGGTATAAGAAAGTGGTCCAGTTTCATTCTTTTGCATGTAGCTGTCCAATTTCCCCAACACCGCTTGTTGAAGGGACTGTTTTTTTTCTCACTGCATATTCTTTCCTGCTTTGTGGAAGATTAGTTGACCACATAATTGTGGCTATCTGGGTTTTCTATTCTGTTCCATTGATCTATGTGTATGTTTTTGTGCCAGAGCCATACTGTTTCAATACAAAAGTTTTGCAATATAATTTGAATTCCAGAATTTTGATATTGTGATGCTTCTAGCTTTTATTCTTTTAAAGTTGCATTGGTTCTTTAGGGTCTTTTGTGGTTCCGTACAAATTTTAGGATTGTTTGTTCCAGTTCTGTAAAAGATGTTGTTGATATTTTGATAGAGATTGCATTAAGTGTGTAGATTGCTTTGCATATTATAGACATTTTTACCTTATTCGTTCTTCCAATCCATGAGTATGGAAAGTTTTTCCATTTCTTTGTTTCATCTTCAATTTCTCTCATCAACGTTTATAGTTTTCAGAGTATAGGCTTTCACCTCTGTTGTTAAGTTTATTACTAAATATATTATTAGTGTTAGAGCAGTTGTGAATGGGATTGTTTTCTTGATATCTCTTTTCACTGCTTTATTATTAGTGTATAAGAATGCAACAGATGTTTACACATTGATTGTGTTCCCTGCAACTCTACTGAATCCATTTATCAGTTCTGTGGTTTTTTTGGTGGAGTCTTTCAGGTTTTCTATCTATAGTATCATATCATCTCCAAATAGTAAAAGTTTTCATTCATCCTTACAAATTTGGAAGAAATTGATAAATTACTAGTTATATATAACCTACCAAAACTAAAGCAGGAAGCCATAGAAAATTTGAACAGACCAATCACCAGCAAAGAAATTGAATCAGTAATCAAAAAACTCTCAATAAACAAAAGTCCAGGACCAGACAGCATCACAGGTGAATTCTACTTAACATGTAAAGAATAGTTAATACCGCTCTTGTGAAATAATTCCAAAAAATAGAAGAGGAAAGAAAACTTCCAAATTCATCCTATGAAACCAGTATCACTCTTAGACCCACAGCAGACAAAGACACCAGAAGGAAAGGGAACTGCATGCCAATATCTCTCATGAATATAGATGCAAAAGTCCTCAAGAAAATATTATCAAACTGATTCCAGCAATACATTAAAAAATAATTCACCATGATCAAGTGTGATTTATTCCCAGCATGCAAGGGTAGGTTAATAGTCACAAAACAATGTGATACATCACATCAATAACAGAGGTATACCCAGCCATATGATCATTTCAATAGATGCAGAAAATGCATTTGACAAAGTTCAACATCTATTTGTGATAAAAACCCTCAGCAAAATAGGTTTAGAGGGACCATACCTCAAAATGATAGAGGCCTTATATGTGCAATCCACAACCAAATCATATTTAATGTTGGGAATCTGAAAGCTTTTTCCCTAAGGTCAGGAGCAAGACAAGGATGTCCACTTTCACCTCTAGTATTCAACCTAATGCTGGAAGTCCTAGATACAGCAATTAGACCACATGAGATACCATCTCACATGTGTCAGGATGGTTAAAATAAACAACACAAGAAACAACAGGTGTTGGCAAGGATGCAGAGAAAATGAAACCCTCTTGCACTGTTGGTAGGAATGCAAACTGGTGTAGCCACTCTGGAGAACAGTATGGAGGTGCCCCAAAATGTTAAAAATAGTACTACCCTATGATCCACCAGGTGAACTATTAGGTATTTACCCAAAGGACATGAAAATACAGATTTGAAGGAATACATGCACCCTGATGTTTATAGCAGCATTATCAACAATAGCCAAACTATGGAGAGAGGCCAAATGTCCATCAACTGATGAATCGATAAAGAAGATGTTATCAACAGACTTGGGGAAGATGGCGGAGGAGTACGGGACCCCTTTTTCAGCCGGTCCCCTGAGTCGAGTTGGATAGGTACCAGACCATCCTGAACATCCACAGAATCAGCATGAGATGCAGGAAGATACATCTGGATCTCTACAAATGAACATCTCCAGCACTGAGTATTGAGGTATGAAGCGGGAAGCCCTGAAACCGCGCACAGATATTGGAAGATAAATGGAAGGGGGAGGGAGGTGCCGCGTTCCAGCACCGTGAAGCAGTAACCATCTTTACGGGGGAGTGGGCGGACTCATGGATCAGCACCTGTGAGAGAACAAACTGGGACCGTGAGCAGGGAGCACGTGCCACCACACTTCTCACGGAGCTCCAGTGGGCTCACTGGAACCAGACTGAGACCGGGAGCTCCGGGAGCGCAGGGGCAGCTCACTGCTGGCAGTTGGCGGCTAGCGGTGTTAGAAACACAAAGGACTGAGACACGCCGGCCCTGGAAGTGAGGGCTGGGAGGCCGGATGTGGGGCACACATCCCGGGACGCTGCAGGGTTGAGCAGCACCAACAGAAACAGAGTTAAAGTGGCCAGTTCATCAGTGGAGAACGGCCCGCGAACCCCTCTGTTCTGTGACAGAGGCTGAGATTCAGCCACTGCTGCTCTGTCTCTCAGAAGAGGCACAGCAAAACACCAGGGAAAACAAAAGCCTGGAAAGACCGGCTCACAGAGTGCCCATCCCCATCCCCCCTCGCAGGGGAAACGGAGACTCTACCCAAACAGGGTTGCCTGAGTATTTGCACAGCAGGCTACTCCCCCAGAAGGCAGGCTGAAAAATCAAGAAGCCCACATCCATAAGATCCCTATAAAACAAGTGCGCACTGCCTGGGTCCCAGTCAATAATTTGGGCTCTGGACAACCCCGCAACCTCTCCTCATTAGAATGACGAGAAGGATAAATCCCCCCCAGCAAAGAAAAGACAATGAGTCTGTGGCCTCTGCCACAGAACTGATGGATATGAATATAACCAAATTATCAGAAATGGAATTCAGAGTAACAATGGTCAAGATGATGTGTAGACTTGAAAAAGTATTAGCGAAAATGTTAATGAGAATCACAGTGAGCAGCTCAGCAGGAGACTGAAGAGGGTGATTTCTTTTTGTTTTATTTTATTTTTTTTTTGTTTTTAAAAAGATTTATTTTGTTTATTGAAAAAAGTATTGCATGCACACAGAGAGGGAGAAAGAGCAGACTCCCACTGAAACTGGAGCCTGATACTGATTTTGATCCTAGGACCTGGGATCGAGAACTGAGCCAAAGGCAGATGCTTAACTGACTGAGAATGCTTGACTTTTAAGAAGATTCAGATCTTTAAAAGATTTTATTATTATTTATTTATTTATTTAATATTTCGTGGCCCCAGGGAGAAGAGAGAGAGAGCATACATGCACACTGGGAGGCAAGGCAAGGAGGGAGGAAGAGATAAAAAGAAGAAATTCCCCTGCTAGTGTAAAGCCCATTGCTGGGCTCCAGTGTCATAACGCTGAGATGTGTCAGTAGAAATAAAGTCAGATCCTTGACCAGCTGAAACTTACCATGCATGTGCACCCCAAAAAATTCAATTTGCTTTTATAATCACTGTGTTTTCTCTTTGGCTTGGATTTTGAAAAGTCAGAATATCTTTGCAGACTGTGTAAACAAAGGTTTGTTGAATGAAGAATAATAAGAAGCTAATGAATGTCTTCAATATATACATGAACTTTTTTTATACTGTTATATATTTGTTCCAATATTATAATATACTTACTTTGTGTTTTGTTTTTGATGTAATAATCTATTATAATATCAGTAAAGCAATCAGAATAGGAATAAAAACAATTTAAAACTATATATGGTACAGTTGCCGTGGCCCAGCCGTTTGAAAATGTGTGAATTATAAAGCTAGTGAATGACTGAATTGCATGACTGTGTATGTGCTCTTTCATATATACACAGCATTCTTAGTCCATCTTGTAGTTCTCAAGCTGTTCTGCTAAAGAAGGAAAAATTTTCACATTTTAATATGAGAAATTTAAATCATTTTTAATGTTTTTATTATATTATGATAGTGCACCATACATTACATCCTGGTTTCTGATGAAAAGAAATTTAAAATTGAATTCTATTGAGTTGCATATAACACAGTACCACAAACCCGTGCCCTCACTTCTACCCCATGTAATATCACATTTCTCCACCCTCTCCCCTCTCAGCTCAGTTTGTTTCTCAGAGTCCATAGTCTCATGCCTCTGTTCCACCTTCCCCAGTTACCCCCTTTCTTTATCCCTTTCCACTTCCTACAGGATCCTTCCTAGTTTCTTATATTCCATAGATGAGAAAATCATATGATAATTGTCTTTCTCACCAGCGAGCTTATTTCACTTAGCATTATCCTCCGTTGATCAGCCATTTGCAACAAATGTTGAAAATGGTCTTTCTAACTAATACGGTAATATTTCCATTGCATATATGGACCATAACTTTTAATCGTCATCAGTTGAGGCATCTCGGTTTCTTCCACGATTTGCTTATTCTGAACAATACTTCATTTATAATTGATGAGTTTATATGGCCCTTCTCTTCATAATCTCTATCTTTTCAGGTAGCTACCCGTGATGCGTGGCTGGATCATAGGGTGAACTCAATTTTTCTTTAAAGGGACCTCCACTGTTTTCCAGAGTGGCTGTACTCCGCCTGAACACCAACAATGTAGGAAGGATCACTATACATCCTATCTTAACAATTGTTGTTTAACGCATGTCAATTTTGCCATTCTAAGTGGCATAACGTATCTTGAAACCTGGTTTTGATTTGAATTCCTGATGACTAATGATTTTAAACATTTTCATGTGTCTGTTAGCAGTGTGTATGTCATCATTGGAGAAGTGTCTGTTCATATCTTCTTCCCATTTTATGATTTTGTTTATTTATTTCTAGCATAATGAGTTTGAGATGTTCTTTGTACATATCTTGGATATCAGTCTTTTATCTGTAGTATCATTTGCAAATATGGCTATCCCGACTCCGTGAGCTGCATCTAGTTTTTTATTGTTTCCTTGGCTGTGCAGAAGCTTTTAATCTTGATGAAGTCCCTGAGTTTTGTTTTATCTTTTTGTTTCTCACGTGGAGATGTGTCATGAAAAGTTTGCTTTGTGATGTCTTGGAGGTTGCAGGCCTTTATATTACTCCTCTAGGGTTTTGATGGATTCCCTAAATCTACATCGGCCGTCTTTCACCCCATTTGGAGTTTATCTTTGTGCATGGTGTGAGAGAGTGATTAAAGTTTCAATTCTTTGCATGCCCAGCCAGCCAATTTGCCAACGCCTGCCATTTAATGAAGAAGATATCTTTTTTCCCACTGGATGTTTTCCACCTTTATCAAAGATTAGATGCCCAAAGGGCCGAGGTCCATTTCTGGGTACTCTATTTCTGTTCCATTGGTCTATGTGTCTGTTTTTGTGCCAGTACCATGCTGTCTTTGTGATCCCCCAGCTTTGTAGTACAACTGAAATCTGACATTGGCCAGTGCCCCAGCTTTGTTTTCCTTTTCAACAGTTCTTGGAGATTAGGAGGCCTTTTCACGATTCCATACAAACTTAAGTACTATTTGTTCCAGTTCCTTAAAAAATGTCTGGTATTTTTGATCAGGGACCTAGCATTGAAAGTGTAGATTGCTCTGGGTAGCATGGACATTTTTAACTATGTTAATTCTTCGATCCATGAGCATGGAATATTTTTCTCCATCTTTTTGTGTCTTCTCAATGTCTTTCAAGTGATTTATACACTTTCTAGAATATAGGTCGCTAGTCTGGTTAGGATTAATTCCAGGAAGTAATATCAGTTTTTAGTGCTGTTATCTAATGGGATAGTTCCCTAATTTCTACTATACAATCTCTTATTTGTGTATAGAAATGCAACTGATTTCTGAGCATTGATGATTTTTATATCCCGCCACATGCTAAGATTGCTCTATAACTTCTAATAGTTTGGGAGTGGATTTCTTTTTACAGGGTTTTCCATATATAGTATGTGTCATCTGAAGAGACATTTGAACTTCTTCTTTTTGCCAATTTGGATACCTTTTATCCTTTTTGTTTTTCTGATTGCTGTAGCAAGGACTTCCTAGTACTATGTTGAATAATAGTGGCGAGAGTGGGCATCCTTGTTGTGTTCCTGATCTTGTAAGGGAAAGGCTTCCAGCTTTCCCCATTGAAACTCTTGATATTTGCTGTAGGCTTTCATAGGTGGTTTTTATGAGATTGAGGATGTCGCACCCTCTCTCCCACTCTGAAGATTTTAACTTGGAAAGGGATGCTGTGTTTTGCAAATGCTGTCTCTGCATCTGTTAGAGGAGAATCATATGATTTTTGAATTTTCTTTCTGAATAAAAATCTATGATGGTGATTGATTTAAGAATGTTGAACCACCCTTGCATCCCAGGGATGAATCACTTGGTCATGACAGTATCAATCCTTTTAATGTACTGTTGGATTCTATTAGCCAATATCTTGTTGAGGATTTTGGTGTCCATATTTATCAGGAAATTGAGTCTGCTGGTAGCATTCTTTTTGATGGGGTCTTTGCCTGGTTTGGGGATCAAGGTAATATTGGCCTCATAAGATGAGTTTCATAGCTTTCCTTCTGTTTCCTATTTTTTGAAATAGCTTTAGGAGAATAGGTATTATTTCTTCTTTGAATGTTGTTAGAATTCTGGAAAATCGTCAGGCCTGGGTTTTTATTTTTGGAAGGTTGTTTATCACTGACTCAATCTTCTGAATTAATTGGCCTGTTAAAATCAATTTCTTCCTGTTTCAGTCTTGGTAGTTTATGGGTTTCAGAGGCCTCCATCTCCTCAAGATTGCTTAATTTATTGGCTTTTTGCTGTTGATAAAGTGTTCTAATAATCCTTCCAATTTTCATTGTTGGAAATTTGATTTGACCTCTCCTTTTCATTCATAATTTTATTAATTTGGGCCCTTTCTCTATTCTTTTGGATAAGTCTTGCCAGAGGTCTGTCAAGTGTTATTAATTCTTTCATAGAAGCAGCTTCTAGTTCTGTTGATCTGCTCTACTGTACTCCTAGTTTCTTTTTTTTTAAAGATTTTATTTATTTATTTGACAGAGACAGCCCATGAGAGAGGAACACAGCAGGGGAGTGGGAGAGGAAGAAGCTTGAGGCTCACAGCGGAGGAACCTCAGTGTGGGACGATCCCGATGCGCCGGGATCACGCCCTGACGAGCAGGCAGCTTTGCGACTGCGCTGCACCAGGCGCCCCCTGTACTCCTGGTTTCCTGGCGTTGATTTCTGCTCTAATCTTGGTCAACTGCTTCCTCGTGTGTGGATTAGGCCTGTCCCTCTGTTGCTGTTCCAGCTTCTTGAGGTGAGAATATAAAACCATTTAGATTTTCTATTCTTTGAGTGAGGCTTGGATGGCTATGTATTTCCCCCTTCGGACTGCCTTTGCAGTATCCCAAGGGTTTTGGACCATTGTGTTTTCATTCTCGTTGGTCTCCATAAATTGCTTCATTTTGATTTTTGATTTCCTGGTTTATCAAATCATTCCTGAGCAGGATGGTTCTTAGTCTCAGTGTTTGAGTTTCTTCCAAATTTTTCCTTGTGGTTGAGTTCAATTTCAGAGCGTTGTGGTCTGAGTATGAGGAATAATTTCAATCTTTTGGTATCGGTTGAGACCTGTTTTGTGTCCAGAACATGGTCTATTCTTGAAACGTTCCATGGGCATTAGAATAGAATGAGTATTCTTTGGTTCTGGGGTGTAGTGTTCTATATATATATCTATGAGGTCCAACTCATCAAGTATGGCATTCAAGCTTTGTTTCTTTATTGAGTTTTTGCCAGGGTGTTCTCAACCTATTTCTGATAGTGGGGTTTTGAGATTCCCTAACATGTGTATTTTGTCTATATGTCTCTTTATTCTGGTTAAAGAGTTGGCTTGTGTATCTTGCTGCTCCCCTGTTGGGGAGCATATATTTGTAATTGTCATCTCCACTCTTGTTGGATCTCGTCCTTTGAGAATAATATAGTGCCCTTCCGTGTCTTTGCAAGTCTTTATTTTAAAATCTATCTATCTGATATAAGAATTGCTCCCAGCTTTCTTGAGGTCCATTTTGCGTGGAGTGGTATTCCATCCCTTTTCTTTTGTCTGAATGTATCTTTGGGTTCAAAATGGTCTACATGAACCAGCAAATGGATGGGTCATTTCTTTTTATCCAATCTGCAGCCCTATGACGTTTTATGGTAGCATTCAGGCCAGTACTTTGGGACCCCCAGGTATTGAGAATCTATTCCAAGCAGTACCATGTTGTCCACTAAAGTCTTTGTTCCTAGATTGTGACTTTCTGTTCTGTATCACTTTTGGGGCCTTTTTACCTTTATAGAACCCCCTTAATATCTCCTGTAGGGCATGGTTTTACCGTGGTTATGAAGTGGTCAATGATGGGCAATTCTGGTGGAAGGTGTATACTATTTTATATCAATTCTAGGACAGCCTTGCTGGATAAAGGACCCTTGGCTGTTTTTTTTCTCTGAAGAGCTTTAATAATGCCCCAAGCCTTTCTCTCATTCAGGTTTGTGTAGACAAGGCTGACGTGCAATTCTGATAACTTTGCGCCTTGGTATGTAGAAATTTCTTTGCCCTGGCTGCTTTCAATACTGTGGATCTAATATTTTAAGTGCACTATGGCGTGTGATGTGGCGTAGGTTTGTCATGGTCGAGCTTGGGAGGGTCCTCTGCCTCTTATACATGAATGTTTGTTTTCCCCCATTGCTAGATTAGGAAGTTTTCAGCCTAATTTGTTCAAATATCTCTTCTAGACCTCTGTTTCTCTCCACCCCACTCAGGGATGCCGATGATTCTGACATTGGATCGTTTCATTAGTCAGTAATCTCCGTAACCTACGTTCGTGGGGCGTCAATTTTTAAGTCAAGATTCTATTTTTGCTTTTCTTCTACTGACATCTCAATTCGCGATTTGTTCTTCTGCCTCATTCACCCTGACGTCAGAGCCTCTAGTTTTGACTGTATTTGGCACCATAGGGACCTAATTTCCTTTTACCAGATTCGCTCCATTTCCGCCCTTAGAGATTCTATGTTTAAACATTACGCATTTTTCGTTAATACTTTTTCAAGTCTACATCATCTTGACCATTGTTACTCAGATTCCATTTATGATAATTTGGTTATATCCTATCCAATAGTTCTGTGGCAGAGGCCACCGAACTCATGTCTTTCTTTGCTGGGGGGGACTTCTCCTTCAAACAATTCTGATGAGAGCTTGCAGGGTTGTCCAGTCTAAATTGTGGCTGGGACCCAGGCAGTGCGCACTTGTTTTATAGAATCTTATGATTGTGGGCTTCTTGTTTCAGCCTGCCTTCTGCAGAGTAGCCTGCCGTGCAAATACTCAGTCTCATTGTCCCCTACCGAGGTTGATGGGAATAGGCACACTGTGAGCTTTGTATTTCCATGCTTTTGTTCCCTGGTGGCTTTCCCTGGTGTTTTGCTGTGTACTCTTCGAGGAAGTCAAAAGCAAGCATTAACCCCAATCGCCTCTGTCTCAGAACAGAGGGATTGCAGGCCGTTCTCTAAGTGTTCTGGCCACTTTAATTCTGTTACTGTTGAGGTGGTACTCAATCCTGCAGCGTCCTGGAAGTGCGCCCCACACCGGCATCCCAACCCTCACTTCCAGGGCCTGCACGTCTCTGTCCTTTGTGTTTCCTAACCACCAGCCACCAGCCGCCAACCACCCCACGCTCTCTGCAGCTCCCAGTCTCCTCTGTTTCCACTGAGCACACCAGGCTCAGTTTCCAGTCAGGTCGTCTTGGTTCCTGGCTCATGGTCTCAGTCTGATTCTCGGGGTGCTGGTCTGTGAGTCCTCCCACTCCCCGTGGTGGCTGCCGCTACCTGACTAAATGTGGGGGTCCCTCCCCTTCCGTTTATCTTCCAATATCTGTGGTTTGCAGCTCCCCAATTCGTACCTCAATATCATTTTTGGAAATATTAATTTGTAGAGATCCAAGGGTATAAATAACCTCCACTTGCATCTCATGCTGATTCTGTGGATGTTCAAGGATGGTCTGGTACCTATCCAGCTCATTTCGGGGACGACTGAAAAAGCGGTCCCCTACTCCTCCACCATCTTAACTCAGAAAGGTGGTTCTTTGAAGAATAAATCAAGATCAGATAGGCCACTGGTCAGACTTAGAAGCTGAGAATAGCGAAGGATCCAAGTGTAAAATTATGAATCCAAAGGAGTAGTCACAACCAGCATGTAAAAATAGAAAGGATCATTAGAAGTGCATCAACATCTTTGTATAATAAATTAAACACTTGGAAGAAATGAAATTTTGCTTCACAGAGCTAAAAACCACGAAGACATTGATTTTAAACAGGCAATTATTATGAAGATTGAAACAGTGATCAAAAATTCCCAAAAAACAAAGAAGAGTCCAGGGCCTGATGAGTTCCCCAGGGGAATTCTACCAAACATTCCAAAGAAGAAATAATACCTATTCTCTGACTGTTTCAAAAAATAGAAACTGAAGAAAAAACTACCAGCAGCTCATTCTGAGGCCGGTATTACCTTGATCCCCAAACCAGGCAAGACCCCATCAAGAATTTTGAACCGATATCTTGATGAACATGGACACGCATAATTCTCATAGATCTTTTCCTAATAAGGGATCCAACAGTACATTAAAAGAAAGGATTATCATCCCCGCTGACCAGAATTGATTCATCCCTGGGAATGAAAGGCACAAGTTCGAAAGCATTCCACCAAAATGGATCAAGTCCAAGTAATTGGAATCCACACATCAACAAAAAAAAGATTAAGAACTACATGGTCCTCCAGTGGTGAAAAATAATTTGACAAAATACAAGCATCTTTTCTGATTAAGCCCTTCAAAATTATAGGGATAGAGGTACATTCTTCAATTTCATAAAAAAACATGTGAAACACAGTGAATATCATTGTCAATGAGGAAAAGCTGAAAGACTTTCCCTTAAGATCAGAATTATGACAAGGATGCCCCAATCACATATTCATTATTCACTTATATTAGAAGTCCCTTTTGCAACGCAATCAGACAACAAAAAGGATAAAGGTATGCAAATCACCAAAGAAGAAGTCAAAATGTCTTTCTTCATGATGACATCTGATCACTCTATATTAAGGAAGCAAAGAAAAAGATCACCCCCAAACTATTAAGAAGTTATAAAAAGCAATTCAGTAATGTATACTTGGGGACAGAAAATGTGCATTTTGTATTCACATGATAATGGGCGATCCTGAAGAAAGAGAAATTTGGGGAATCCATTCCTACATTTTGTGCTTTTAAAAATCATATGTTATCTCGGAATTAACCAGAGGTAAAAGATCTATACTCTAAGAAACTGATCAGACTTGAGAACATTGAAGAAGACACAAAAAAAAGATGGAAAAATATTCCATGCTCGATAGATTAGAAAATTAGCTCTTGGTTAAATACCTCCTATACCAGAACAATCTCCACTTTCAATCATCTGATCAAAAATACCAATGACATTTTAAAGAACTGGAACAAACAGCCCTTAAATTTGGCGGAACCAGAGAAAAATTTAAATCTCCAAGGAAGTGTGAAAAGGAAAAAGAAACAAAGCTGAGGCATTTGCGGTTTTCAAGCTGTACTAAGCTGTGATCACAAAGACAGCATGAATTTGCTTTCAAAAACAGACATATGAATAATGGAACAGAATGAAGGCAGAAATGGACCCTCAAATCCTTTTCCGAGCCCAATAATCTTTGACGAAAGCAGGGAAAAGCTCATCAGTGAAAAAAACACAGTCTATTCAACTAAATGGTGCTGGAAAATTGGACAGCTACATGCAAAGAGATAGAAACTTGACCTCCCTCTTTCCACACCATACTACTAGTCAAACTCTAAATGGATGAAAGACCTTGATGTGAGACAGGAATCCATCAAAATCCTAGAGGAGAGCATGGCGAAGCAGCCTCTGCGACATCGGCCAAGCAAACACTTCATGACATCTCGAAGGCAAGAGAAACAAAGATGCAAAATGAACTTTGTGGACTTCATCGAGATAAAAAACTGCACAGCCAAAGAAACAATTCAAAAAAACTAGAGAGCCTTCAGAATGGGAGAATATATTTGCAATCACTACAGATAAAAGTGGCATCCCAGATCCACAAAACTTCTCAGCTCATTTACAAGAAACAAATAAACAAATCAAAAATGGTAGAAGATATGAACAAATATTTTTTAATGAAGACATACCAGTGGCTAACAATGAACACATGAAACAATGTTCAAAATCGTAAACATATCAGATGATTCAAATCAAAACCACTGAGATAGCACCTTACACCAGGTAGAATGTAAAAATGGACAGGTGGAAACAGCAAATGTTGGAGAGGATGTGGAGAAAGGGATCCCTCATACATTGTTGGTGGGAATGCAAAGTTAGTACTAGCCTTTGGAAACGATGGCTGGAGGATCCTCAATAAGCAGAAATATGAGAACTACCCTATGAGTCCAGCAGAATTTGCACCCGCCTGGGTATTTACCTGAAGATGCAAGACATAGTGAAGAGAAGGGCCTTATGCACCCCCAATGGCCACAAGCAGAATTGTCCACAATAGCTAAATCGTGAATGGAGCCAAGATGCCCTTTAACAATTGGCTGGATTGAAGATGTGGTCCATATATACAATGGAATATTACTCATGTCAAGGAAGAATGATTTCTCAACATTTATGCTATGGATGGGTCTGAAGGAGGAGATATTACTGTGAAATAAGTCAAAAATAAAATAAAATTGATATCTATCTATAGTTCCACTCATTTATGGAACTTAATAAGGCGTCTGAGATAATTTGTGGGGAGAGAAGAAGGGGGAGAAGAGAAAGAAAAGGTGAAGGATAATGAAGGAAATGAAGTGCATGGAGGCTTCCTGGACTCTGGGAAGCAAGCTAAGTGCTTCAGAGGGGAGGAAGGGGTGGGGTAATGGGATAGGCGGTGATCGGTGACCAAAATGGGACATTGAATTGGTGCACCGGTTATATGCATGTAAATGAATCCTTAGACTTTAAATCGAAACTGGGATGTACAGCAGTGATAACATAATATAAAAAAAAAAAAGATTGACCAGGAAGAGAAAAGGTTAATATAAAAGGGTTTCCATGCCGTTTTCCAATATGTATAAACCATTTACCGTATTATTACAAAGCATAATTATTTAAGCACAAGTGCTATCATTGATGTGTAAGGGCCTGGATTCACTTTAATTTTTATATTATGTATCTGTTTTTAAATTTCAAACTGAAATATGAGAACTCCAAATGATGAATTGGCTAAGATTTCTAATTGTTAAACTTTGAATTAGACTTGGATTGGGACTATAGAGATCATTACATGAAAAGAGTTTACTTCTAGATGTGAAATCCTACAAAGTTACAGTGTGAAGGTGAAATATAAATTTTATCCCTTGGAGATATCACCACACTAAAGCCATAATGAAATATTTTAATTTCTGTTAAATATATTAAAAGGCTAATATTTGAAGTATATACTTTTAAACTAATAACTTAAGAATATTCTGAAGTAAATAAACTATTATTAGAGAATAAAAACATATTTTGTATGGAGTAGAGTTCATAGCATATAATTTGGCTTATAAATAACCAGAGAAGGGCAGGGAAAAGAGGCAGAAGAATATGGGAAATGGGAGAAAGGCCTGAAAAAAAATGGCAGGCAATGGAAAAGAAAGCAAAGATATTAGCTTTTACCAAAGCGCTAATGACAACCTGTTTATTTCTGTGGTGAGAATGCCATTGGTGAGGAAATTGAAAAGATAACTTTTGCATATAAAGTGACTTTTAAGTACACATTTAAGTTGACATCTTTTCACTGAGAACAGAAATCCTCACAAATTCTTGTCACTCTATGTTCATTGGTGGAAATAGTGAAAATGTGATATATACTCAATGAAAAAAAGAAACTACTCTTAGATATATTATATCTTTAATGTATTTAAGTGTTGGTAATAATAATATATATTATTATTATTAACAGTGTAAACAAACAAATCAAGGAGGCAGTTAATCTTTGTAATATCTCTAGATTTTAGAAATTGCTATGATACTTACTTACAAAAGTAACTTCCCAAATATATTTTTAAAAACATTTAAACTTTTCTTCCAAACCTAGTATTTGTGATGCTACATATCTTAATCCTGATAGAATTTTGTTGACAAAATCAAACTGTCTTAAGTCTAGACTACTAGGGGCTAGGAAAATTGGGAAAGTAATGATCATCAATTGGCAGACAATGAAATCTAGTAATGGGGATGATAGAGCAGTTGAATTTAGGAATCTCAAATTCCTAAAAAAAAAATCTGAATAATAAAATAAGGGAGACCTAGACATATTTCCACACCCTGATCTTTTACTATTTCTTTGTAAAAATAAGTGAGCAAGTACTCCAATGTAGCTAAATATCCTCAAAGTTATATATAAGCAATTAAATCTAAGTAACACATATATTGTGGGTATCAGAGGATTTTTAAGAGATGATGGTTCAAAATCAAATTTTTATTTCAAATATAAATTCAAATACGTATTCTGTAATAATGGTTAATTCCATCACTACTTATTTTGGTATCTAGATTTAAAACTGTTTATTAAAAGGAAGATTTTTGATAAAATAATGGCATCTATTTTAACAGTTATTTAAACTAAAATGTGAGATGTTTAGCAAATAGCTATACTTTGAATATTTTGAATAGCAAAGATGTAAATAAGTGGGAAAAGGAACAAAGCATAAATAAAAATCATATATAATTTATGTTTAATCAACAGAAGAATTAAAAGTTTAAGAACAAAATGAAGTGTGAGTTTTAAGCAAATGTGTCTAAGCAATTGTTTATACCCTTTAAAAACTAAATGAAGAATGCGGACATGCTAACATAATGGAACAATAACATTTTAAAATTTTTGAGAGTTAATCTCTTTTGTATCTCAAATATATATCCTATGGATATTGATACTGGAAAATTAAGTCACTTTCTGTGAATCTGGATAATCTGACTCTTTTTGCTTCACTAGTGCTGCAATTCTTGGTGTTTGGCAAATCTATGAAGCTAATATGCTGAGCCATAAGCTTTCACATAAATCCCGTGACTGTGATTTATGGCCGTCAAGTGCCACCATGTGATCTCTAGAGAAATTTGTGAAAAGGATTAGGTATGAAATCACGAGATATTCATGCGTGGTTCTGCCTGGGGATCTTGTCCCAAAGAATAAGGATAAGCTTCACTGGAGAGGATTCTTACACCACTGCTGAACACTGCATCTAATGGCAAATGATCTATTCAGTTTTCTCTTCCTCCCCTATTGGTTTGGAAATCGAGAAGAGGAGACAAACCATGAGAGACTCCTGGACTCTGGGAAACAAACTGAGGGGTTACATAAAGGGAGGGAGGTGGGAGATGGGGAGTAAGTGGGTGATGGGTATTAAGGAGAGCATGTGTTGTGATGAGTCTGGAGTGTTAAATTCACATGCGAATCATTGAACACTTCATCAAAAATTAATGACCACTATATGGTGACTAACTTAACATAATAAAAAAAAGAAAAAGAAAGAAAGAAAGTAGGAAAAGGTAGTAACTCTCATATTTGAGGTACATGCATATCATCAAATAACTTCTTGGTAGCCCTACAGATGAAATGTTAGGTGTTATTGCTGTAAAGCAGAGCGTTTACTGATTTATCAAAAAAAAAAAGATCTATTCAAAGATGATCCAGATCTTTTACTGACATAGTAATAATTTCTTTTATAGTTCAAACTGCGCATACTAACAGTATCTCATAATTTTTAAGGATTTATTTATTTATTTATTTATTTGACAGGAAAGCCTGGGTGGGGTGAGCAGAAGGAGAAGCAGGCTACACTGAGGAGGGAGCCCAACATGGGGCTTGGTCCCAGGACCTGGGAACCTGGCAGGCAGAGCAGACACTTGATGACTGAACCACTGCCCAAAGATTTTATGTTATCTCATAATTAATATTGCTCCTCTTGATAAGTGGTTACCTGGTTTCAAAGCTGCAAATTATGCTCTTTCAACATATGCTCTTCAACACCTGAAGACGAAAACCTATCTGCTTGATACAGCGTTACATTTCTCAGATCAATGGAGATCACTACTATATACATTTGTACATGAAGGCTAATTATTTTCACTGCATATCTCTGGGTCTTGGATAATTTAAAGGTGCATTTTCTGGTCTGTTGACATATTAGGCAATTATATAATCACACATCAATCTACTTATATTTGAAATGAATTGTATCAGAGTTGAAAAATGCAAAGATAGATATATCTGACAGCAGAAGACAGGGAAGTCAGAGAAAACAAGTCTATACTAGAGCCTATCTAGTTTTAAGTAGATATGCAAACAGTTGTTAAGGATGAATTTCGCAGCCTTCTGTTATTATTGGCAATTGATTCATAACTCTACAGTCTTCTAAATTGACTTCTGTTTTTAAGAACTAGAAATCCCTTAACCACTTGATTGACTGAGGAAAGAAAGAAAGAAAAAGAGCAAAAATCTCAGTAAAACATTAGCATTTTATAATTAATATGATAGCAACTCAATTTATTCAAGAATAGTGCTTTGATCAACACTCTATAAACAAAGCAGAAGGGTCATGAATTATGCATTTTGAAGAAAGAAACTGTGCTTTTTAGTGAAATGTACAAGGTTAACCAACTGATGACATGGATTCCATACCGGTATGATTTTAAGCACAGTACTTTACTCCAGTCATAACTGAGAACAATAGCAAAAAGAAACTTGTTGAAATACATAATGAGCTGTTCTTATAAACCCCAACCTTCAGCAGTGTTGCTACATGCAGTTAGATGCTGCAAACAATGACCAGATACCTATTTTGCTGACAGTATCATTTCTGGTTGCTTTGTCTATTCCACTTACCCATGTCTTGAAAACATTATTGACGGCACAAATGTCCATGGTTACCTATATTAATACAAATGCATTAGCAATTAAAACAACTTGTTTTGTATTTCCTACTTCAGGGTTTTCTCATGTGTCTCAAGTCACATCTCCATTTTTTCAGCCGTACTAACTTTTGAAAAGAAGAGTTGAAGTACTGCTTCCTCCACTTTCTTGTAATCTGTGTCATTCAATAACTATTTTTTTAGTTTTATTTTTACATTAATATTCATGTCAGTATCACTTTTTACCCCCACTGTTTTAAATACAAAGGACAATTACCTTTGAAGCTGAAGTGGGAGTATCAATATCAAAACAAACATTTTTCTAGGTGTTTGTAAAAGCTGCCTACACTACTGTTGAGTTAGAAGCAAAACTCTAAGACTTTAGAAACAAGTTTTCAAGGAGTTTTTATACACCCCTTCTTATTAAAAATATTCACGTTATTCATAATTCTTTGAAAATTGTGCTATGCATTAGCTTATGTTCTCAATAAAAAGTGGCAATATACTCTAAACTATATCTGATATTCAATTCTCCATATACCTCTTTATACAGGCAAGAGTAAATGTGAACGCGTCTGTGGCTCATACGGATGCCATACAATCATAATCCTTATGAATAGAAATTGAATTTCTTTCAAAACGTGGTTCAAAATAGAGACTATGAAAAATAAATGACCTATAGCGACATCACCAGCATTACTAGTGGAGATGCTGATCTTGAAAAATGGAAGCAATTTGGAAAAGACTTATAACAATAACATTAAAATGCTGAATCAGGCTTGAGCGGTCTGTCAGTTCATTTAATAAAACTTCAAGAGTTACCTATACCCATGTTTATGCTACATCTTTTTCTAAACGGAAGAGGAAAAAACTTGGGAAAACTACATAGGGTAGGTATTACTTCATTATCCCAAAGGAATGTGGAATGTGAGCTTTTATTTTCATTTTTAGATGTTCCCCCATAAGCTAAAGTCAAAAGAACATAAAATATTAAACAATGTAATTACTACCATATATTTTGTACTATAACCATATGATGCAAAAATGACTCAACATCTGCCCAGATAGGCTGTTCAGGAATTAAATTAACCTTACCACAGAGATAAAGAAGGTTAAAAAGCAATCAGGCAGAGATAAAAATCAAATAAATAAGATTCAAAACAGATTGGATATAATAACCACAAAGATGAAAGAAGCAGAAGAATGAGCAAGTGATATAGAAGATAGAATAATGAAAAATAAGGAAAGTGATGAACAAAGAGGAAAAGAAGACTTATGGATCACAAGTAGACTTCAGGGAAATCAATTGACTCAAGGAAATGTAAATAACATATGAGTTACAGGAAAAGAAAGAAAAGAGAGAAAAGGTGGTAGAGAGGTGTATTTGAAATAATAGATGAAAACTTTCCCTAATCTGGGAAGAAATAGCATCAAATTCAGGTGGCACAGAGAACTCCCCATCAAAATCAACAAAAACATGCCAAAAAAATTATATATTGTAGTTAAATTTGTAAAATATGGTGATAAAGAAAAAATTCCTAAAAATTATGAAATTAAAACAAGTCCCCTAACACAGGGAAGATCCATAGGCCAGATGCAGATCTCTCCACAGAAAATTAAAAAGCCAGAGATTGGCCTGATATATTCAATGTGATGAGTGAAAAAAAAATCTATAACCAAGAGTACTCTATCTACTGCAATGCTATCATTCAGAATAGAAGGAGGAGAGAAAAAGAGTTTCCCAGATAAACAAAAACTAAGGGAGTTAATGATGGCTAAGCCAGCCCTACAAAGAAATATGAAAAGGAACTTTTTGAGTGAAAGAAAAGACCAAAAGGGGCAAAGATAGAAAGGAACAGAAAGAAATCTGCAGAAACAATGACAAAACAAGTAATAAAATGGCACTAAATACATATCCATCAATAGAGCCACTGTGAATGAAATGGACTAAATGCCCCAATGAAAAGATACAGGGTGTCAGAATGGATAAAAATAAATTTACCACCTATATACTGCCTACCAAGAGACTCATTTTAGACCTCTAGACACCTGCAGATTAAAAGCCAGGGAATGGAAAAATGTGTTATCATGCAAATGGAGGTCAAAATAAAGCCAGAGTAGCAATATATCAGACATACTAGACTTTAAAACAAAAGGGTAACTAGCAAAAGAGATGAAGAGGGCACCATATCATAATAAAAGGGACTATCAATAAGAAGATCTAACAATTGTAAATATTTTATGCCCCCAACATGGAAGAAAACAAATATATAACAAAAACAATAAATAAACAAACAAAAGGAACTCATTATTGATGTATACAATAATAGTGGGACTTTAACACCCCATTTACATCAATGGACCCAGAACACCTAAGCAGAAAATCAACAAGGAAACAATGGCTTTTTGGAATGACACACTAAACCAGTTGGACTTTAAAGATGTATTCAGAACATTTCATCATAAAGCAGCAGAACACATTCTTTTCAGGTGCACATGGGACATTCTCAAGAATACATCCACATATAGATCACAAATCAGGCCTCAAGAGGTACAAAAAGACTAGAATAATCATACCATGCATATTTTCAGACCACAACACTATAAAAATTTGAAATTAACCACACACAAAAAAAAATAGAAACAGCTACAAATACATGGAAATTAAACAGCCTGCTACTAAACAATGAATGATTCAGCTTCAGGAAATCAAAAGAAATTTTTAAAAAGGACATGGGAGACAAATGAAAATGAAAACAAAATGTAACTGGCTGTTTGGATGCACGAGAAAAAGTGGTTAAAAAGAGGGAAGTATATAGCAATACAAGCCCTATGTCAAGAGGCAAGAAAATCTCAAGTAAACAACTAACCTTATACCTAAAGGATAGAAAAAGAACAACAAACAAAGCCTAAAGGTGACAGAATACAAATGAAAGCAAAATAGATCGAAATGAATAGTACAGAAACTAAAAACAAAAGAAAACAAAAACCAAGTACAACAGATCAATAAAACCGGGAGCTGGTTCTTTGAAAAAATTAAATAAAATTGATAAAAAACTACTAGACATACTTATCAAAAAAAAAGGACAAGGACACCAAAACAAATCCTAAATGAGAGAGGAGAAATAATAACCAACACCACAGAAATACAAACAATTGTAAAAAGAATATTATGAAAATTATATGTACAAATTGGTTAAATCTGAAAAAAAAATGGATGAGTTACTAGAAACATAAAAACAAATCAAAACTTAAACAGAAGAAATAGAAAAAACTTTATCAGACCAAAAATGAGAAAAAGAAATTGAATCAGTCATCAAATACCCCTCCCCTTCCAAGTCAGGGCCAGGTGGCATCACAGAGGAATTCTACCAAACATTGAAAGAAGACTTAATACCTAAATCTTCCCAAACTATTCAAAAAATTGAAATGGAAGGAAAGCTTGGCTCATTTTATGAGGCCAGCCTTACCACCTTGATCCCCAAACCAAAGACCCCACTAAAGAATTACAGACCATATCTCCCTGATGTACATGATGCAAAAGTTCTCAACAAGATACTGAATTAAATGGATCAACAGTACATTAAAAGTTATTCACTGCTACTGAATGGGGATTTATTCCTGTTCTGCAGACAACCCATGGAATGGGAGAAGATATTTGGAAATGATGACATTATAGATAAAGAGCTGGTATACAAGATCTATAAAGCACTTCTCAAACTCAACACCCAAAAAACACATAAGTCAAAAAAATGGGCAGAAGACATGAACAGACACTTCTCAAAGAATACAGATAGTTAATAGACACATGAAAAAAATGTTTACAACACACTGGTAACCATCAGGGAAATTAAAATCAAACCACAATGAGATACCACCTTACACCAAAGTTAAAATGGCAAATATTAACAAGGGGCAGGAAACATAAGTGTTGGTGAGGATGTGGAGGAAGAGGAACTCTACCCATATTGTTAATTAAGAGGAATACAAATTGGTACAACCACTTTGGAAAGCAGTGTGGAGGTGCTGAAAGTTAAAAAATGATACCCTATGGCCTGTAATGCCGCACTACTGGGTATTTTACCCCAAGGATACAGATGTAGTGAAAAGAAGGGCCATGTGCACTAACATTCATAGCAACCCAATAATACAATAGCCAAACTGTGGAAGGAGCAAGATGTCCTCAACAGAGAAATGGATAAAGAATCTGCGGTTCATATATACAATGGATTATTACTCAGCCATCCAGAAAGCGTGAATACCCATCATTTGCTTCGACATGAACTGGAGGGGATTATGCTAAGTGACATAAGTCAAGCAAAAGAGAAGACACAAATATCATGTGGCTTCATCCATATCATGGAACATAAGGAATAGTGTGGAGGACCATAGGGAAGGGAGGAAAACTGAATGGGAAGAAATCAGAGAGAGAGTGAACCATGAGAGACATGGACTATAGGACTGAGGGGTTTTAGGGGAGGAGGTTAAGGGGATGGTTTGCAGCCTGGTGACGGGTATTAAGGAGGCACATATTGTAATGGGCACTGGGTGTTATACACAAACAATGAATCATGGAACACTACATCAAAAACTAATGTTATTTTGTTTTGTTTCTTAAAATTCCACATGAGTGAAATCATATGGTATTTGTCTTTCTCTGACTTGACTTTCCATTATTGTAGTTTTAATTACGCATTTCCCTGATGATGAGTTATGTTCAGTATAGCTTTTTCATGTGTCTTTTGGCCATCTAGATGTCTTCTTGAAACTTTATCTGTTCATGTCTTCTGCTAATTATTGTTTTTGGGTGTTGAACAATATAAATTCTTGCCATGTTTTGTATTCTGGGCTATCAGATATATCATTGCAAATAATTTCCCCCCATTCTGTAGGTTGTCTTTTCATTCTGGTTGATTGTTCCCTTTTCTTTACAGAGACTATTTTGATGTAGTTTCATTTGTTTTAATTATGCTTTTATTTCCCTACTTCTAAGAACATATCTAGAAAAATCTTGCATAATAAATGTCAGAACATTACTGCCTGTGGTATCTTCAAATATTTTTATGGTTCAGTGCCCACATGGTCTTTAATCCATTCTGGGGATTTATTTTTTTGTGTATGGTATAAGAGAGTGGTCAGTTTCATTCTTTTGCATGTGGCACCGGCAGCATCCAATTTCCCCCAACACCGCTTGTTGAAGGGACTGTTTTCTCACTGCATATTCTTTCCTGCTTTATGGAAGATTAGTTGACCACATAATTGTGGCTATCTGGGTTTTCTATTCTGTTCCATTGATCTATGTGTATGTTTTTGTGTGAGCCATACTGTTTCAATACAAAAGTTTTTGCAATATAATTTGAATTCAGAATTTTGATATTGTGATGCTTCTAGCTTTTATTCTTTTTAAAGATTGCGCATTGTAGTTCTTTAGGGTCTTTTTGTAGTTCATTACAAATTTTAGGATTGTTTGTTCAGTTCTATAAAAGATGTTGTTGATATTTTGATAGAGATTGCATTAAGTGTGTAGATTGCTTTGCATATTATAGACATTTTTACCTTATTCGTTCTTCAATCATAAAGTATGGAAAGTTTTCTAATTTTCTTTTGAACTATCTTCAATTTCTCTCATCAACGTTTATAGTTTTCAGAGTATGGCTTAAAACTTCCCTAATCTAGCAAGGGAAACAAACATTCATGTCTAAGAGGCAGAGAGGACCCCTCCCAAGCTCGACCATGACAAACTTATGCCACATCACGTCATAGTGCAATTTGCAAATATTAGATCCAAGGATACAGTATTGAAAGCAGCCAGGGCAAAGAAATTTCTCACGTATCAAGGCAAAGCTATCAGAATTACATCAGGCCTGTCTACACAAACCTGGAATGAGAGAAAGGGTTGGGGGGGCATTATTAAAGCTCTTTCAGAGAAAAACATGCAGCCAAGGGTCCTTTATCCAGCAAGGCTGTCCTTCAGAATTGATGGAGAAATAAAGACCTTCCAGAATTGCCCATCATTGACCAATTTCATAACCACGAAACCAGCCCTACAGGAGATATTAAGGGGGGTTCTATAAAGGTAAAAAGGCCCCAAAAGTGATACAGAACAGAAAGTCACAATCTATAGAAACAAAGACTTTACAGGCAACATGGCATCATTAAAATGATATCTCTCAATACTCAGTCTCAAAGTAAATGGCCTGAATGCTACCATAAAACGTCATAGGGTTGCAGATTGGATAAAAAGAAATGACCCATCCATTTGCTGTCTACAAGAGACTCATTTTGAACCCAAAGATACATTCAGACAAAAGAAAAGGGATGGAATACCATTCACGCAAATGGACCTCAAGAGAAAGCTGGGGAGCAATTCTTATATCAGATAGATAGGATTTTAAAATAAAGACTATAGGTAAAGACACGGAAGGGCACTATATTATTCTCAAAGGACGTATCCAACAAGTGGAGATGACAATTACAAATATATATGCCCCCAACAGGGGAGCAGCAAGATACACAAGCCAACTCTTAACCAGAATAAAGAGACATATAGACAAAAATACATTAATAGTAGGGGACCTCAAAACCCCACTATCAGAAATAGACAGAACACCCTGGCAAAAACTCAATAAAGAAACAAAGGCTTTGAATGCCATACTTGATGAGTTGGACCTCATAGATATATATAGAACACTACACCCCAGAACCAAAGAATACTCATTCTATTCTAATGCCCATGGAACGTTCTCAAGAATAAATCCTGTGCTGGGTCACAAAACGGTTTCAACCGATACCAAAACACTGAAATTATACCCTGCATCTTCTCAGACTACGGTGCTTTGAAATTGGAACTCAATCACAAGGAAAAATTTGGAAGAGACTCAAACACTTGGAAACTAAGAACCATCCTGCTCATGAATGAATGGATAAAACAGGAAATCAAAAATCAATTTAAACAATTTATGGAGACCAACGAGAATGAAAACACAATGGTCCAAAACCTATGGGATACTGCAAAGGCAGTAAGGGGGAAATACACAGCCATCCAAGCCTCACTCAAAAGAATAGAAAAATCTAAAATGCAGTTTTTATATTCTCACCTCAAGAAGCTGGAACAGCAACAGAGGGACAGGCCTAATCCACGCACGAGGAAGCAGTTGACCAAGATTAGAGCAGAAATCAACGAATTAGAAACCAGGAGTACAGTAGAGCAGATCAACAGAACTAGAAGCTGCTTCTATGAAAGAATTAATAACATTGACAGACCTCTGGCAAGACTTATCCAAAAGAATGAGAAAAGGGGCCCAATTAAAAATTATGAATGAAAAAGGAGAGGTCACAACCAACAACAAGAAATTGGAAGGATTATTAGAACACTTTATCAACAGCTTTGTACCAAAATAAGCAATCTGGAGAGATGGAGGCCTTCCTGACCCATAAACTACCAAGACTGAGCAGGAAGAAATTGTTTTTAAACAGGCCAATTAATTATGAAGTGATTGAAGTCAGTGATAAAACAACCTTCCAAAAAATAAAACTCCAGGCTGGACAGTTTTCCTGGGGAATTCTACCAAACATTCAAAGAAGAAATATATACCTATTCTCCTAAAGCTATTTCAAAAATAGAAAAACAGAAAAGCTATAAACTCATTCTTGAGGCCAATATTACCTTGATCCCCAAACCAGGCAAAGACCCCATCAAAGGAGAATTACAGACCAATTTCCTGATAAATATGGACACCAAAATCCTCAACAAGATATTGGCTAATAGAATCCAACAGTACATTAAAAGGATTATGTCCACAAAGTGGATTCATCCTGGGATGCAAGGGTGGTTCAACATTCCCAAATCAATCACATCTGATTTTATCCAGAAAGAAAAATTCAAAAATTATATGATTCTCTCAATGATGCAAGAACAGCATTTGCAAAACACAGCATCCTTTCCTGCAGTTAAAATCTTCAGAGTTAGGGAGAGAGGTACATCCCTCAATCTCGTAAAACACCTATGAAAAGCCTACACAATATATCATTCTCAATGGAAGGCTGGAAGCCTTTCCTTAAGATCAAGACAACAAGGATGCTCACTCTGCCACTACTATTCAACATAGTACTAGAAGTCCTTCTACAGCAAATCAGACAACAAAAAGGGATAAAAGAGTATCCATTGGCAAAGAAGAAGTCTAAATGTCTCTCTTCGCAGATGACATGATACTCTATATGGAAAACCCAAAAGAATCCACTCCCAAACTATTAGAAGTATAGAGCAATTCAGCTAATGTGGATAAAATCAATGCTCAGAAATCAGGTTGCATTTCTATACACAAATAAGGAGACTGAAGAAAGAGAAAGTGGAATCCATCCCATTTACAACTAAAAACCATATCGTTACCTTGGAATTACTTAACCAGAGACGTAAGGACCTATATTCTAGAACTATAAATCACTCTTGAAAGACATGAGAGAGCACAAAAGTGGAAAAATATTCCATGCCATGTGGATAAGAAGAATTAACATAGCAAAATGTCCATCTACCCAGAGCAATCTACACCTTCAATGTTATCGATCAAAATACCGGACATTTTTGGAGACTGGAACAAATAGTACTTAAGTTTTATGTGATCAGAAAAGGCCCGATCTCCAAGGAACTGTTGTGAAAGGAAAACAAAGCTGGGGGCATCACAATTCAGATTTCGAGCTGTACTACAAAGCTGTGATCACAAAGACAGCATGGTACTGGCCAAAACAGACACATAGACCAATGGAACAGAAGAGTACCCAGAAATGGACCTCGCTCTTTGGGCAACTAATCTTTGATAAAGCAGGAAAAACATCGGTGGAAAAAAAGACATTCTCTTCAATATTAGTGCTGGCAAAATTGGACAGCTACATGCAAAAGAATGAAACTTGACCACTCTCTCACACCATGCACAAAGATAAACTCCAAATGGGTGAAAGGCGTCGATGTGAGACAGGATCCATCAAAATCCTAGAGGAGAACATAGGCAACAACCTCTCTATGATATCAGCCAAAGCAACCTTTTTAATGACATGTCCCAAGGCAAGAGAAACAAAAGATAAAAATGAACTTGTGGGACTTCATAAGATAAGAAGCTTCTGCACAGCCAAGGAAAGAATAAAAAAACTAAGATGCAGCCCACGGAATGGAAAGAAGATATTTGCAATTGATGCTACAGATAAAGACTGGTATCCAAATCTACAAAGAACTCTCAAACTAAACAAATGCGAGAAACAAATAAACAAATCATAAAATGGGCAGAAGATATGAACAGACACTTCTCCAGTGATGACATACACATGGCCAACAGACACAGGAAAAATATTCAAAATCATTAGCCATCAGGGAAATTCAAATCAAAACTAAAGATACCACCTTACAGATTAGAATGGCAAAAATTAACAAGGCAGAAACGCAATTGCTGGAGAGGATGTGGAGAAAGGGGATCCCTCCTACATTGTTGGTGGGAATGCAAGGTTGGTACAGCCACTCTGGAAAATAGTGTGGAGGTCCCTTAAAAGTTAAAATGAGCTACCCTATGACCCAGCCATTGCACTACTGGTTATTTACCCAAAAGATACAGCGTAGTGAAGAAGGCCATATGCACTCCAATGTTCATAGCAGCATTGTCTACAATAAAATTGTGGAAGAACCAAGATGTCCTTCAACGAATGACTGGATTAAAAGCTGTGGTTCATATGTACAATGAATATTACTCAGCTTAAGAAACGAGGTTCTCAACATTTGCTTCAACATGGACTGCAGTGGAGGAGATAATGCTAAATTGAAATAAGTGAAGCAGAGAAAGACAAACCTCATATGGATTTCTCTCATCTATGGAATATAAGAACTAGGAAGATCTGTAGGGGAAGAAAGGGATAAAGAAAGGTGGGGTAGTCAGAGGGAATGACACATGAGAGTATGGACTCTGAGAAAAAAATGAGGGCTTCAGAGGGGAGGGGGGCGAGGGAATGGGATAGACTGGTGATGGGTAGTAAGGAGGCACGGATGCATGGTGCATTGGGTGTATATGCAACTAATAAATCATCGAACTTTATATCAGAAACCAGGATTACTGTTGGTGACTAACATAATATAATAAAAACATTAAAAAAAGAAGATTTATCAACAATAAGGAAATCTTGCCATTATAACATGGATGGAGCTAGAGATGGATTATGCTGAGTGAAAAAGTCAGTCAGACAAAGACAATACCTATGGATCTCATTATATGTGGAATTTATGAAGAAAACAGATGAACATATGGTGAAGGGGGAAAAGACGAAGAATCATAAAAGACATTAATGATAAAGGAAACTTGAGGTGATGGAGGGAGTTGGATTTGGATGATCTATGGGTGATTGGGTGTTAAGGAAGGCACTTGTGATGAGCCTGGTATTGCATGTAAAGTGATCAATCACTGAATTCTATTCCAAAGAACTAATATTTTACGTATGTTAACTACTAAAATTTATTTAAAAATAAATAAATTTTTAAAAATTAAAAGAGTAAAATAAAAGGAAATTCCTTACATCAATACTTAGTAAGGAAGAAATAAAACTCTATTTGCAGATGACACGATACTATATATAGAAAACCTGAAAGACTACCAAAAAAAACAAACAACTACTAGAACTGATAAATGAATCTAGTAAAACTGCAGGACTCAAATCAACATACAGAAATCTGTTGTTATTCCTAACACTAATAATGAGCAACAGAGAGAAATTAAGAAAAGAATCCCACTTAATTGCCCTTAAAATCAATGAAATATCAAAGAATACACTTAGTGAAAGATCTGTACTCTGAAATTTACAAAATACTGATAAAAAATTCAAGCAACACAAAGAAATAAAGATATTCTATCTCTGTTTGGAAGGACAAATAGTAAAACATCTACACCCAAAGCAATCTACAGATTTAATGCAATTCCTATCAAAATACCAACAGCATTTTTCACAGAACAACAACAACAACAAAAATCCTAAAATTTCTTACGGAACCACAAAGACCTCAATAGCCAAAGTAATACTGAATATGAAAACAAAACTGGAGGTACAAGAACTCCAGATTTCAAATTATATTACCAAGAATAACATTAAAACATTATGATACTGCCATAAAAATGGACACAAATGTTAATGGAATAGAACAGAAATCCCAGAAATAATTCCACAATTATATAGTCAATTAATCTTTGACAAAGGAGAAATGGATATGCAATGGAAAAAAGATAGTCTCTTCAACAAATGATGTTGGGAAAACTGGATAGTTACATGCACAAAAATAAAAAGTGGACGTGTTCTTTCACCATACACAAAAACAAATTCAAAATGGGGAAAATCAACAACACAAGAAACAAAGGAATTTTGGTGAGGATGTGGAGAAAGGAAACCTCTTGCAGGTTGGTGGGAATGGAAGCTGCCACTCTGGAAAACATCATGGAGATTCTCTCAAAAAGTTAAAAAATCAAAGTACCCTATAATCCAGCAATTTGCATTTACTGATATATTACCTAAAGATAGAAAATACTAGTTCTAAGGGATACATGCATCCCAAGCTTTATAGTAGCATTATCTATAATAACCTAATCATGGAAACATGCCCAAGTGTCCATTGACAGATGAATGGATAAAGAGGATAGGTGTGTGTATGTGTTATATATATATATATATATATATATATTGCACATACACACACACATATCTAAGTTGAATATTACTCAGCTATAAAAAAGAATGAAATCTTGTCATTTGCAACCACAGGATGGAGCTAGAGAGTATATATGATAAGTGAAACAAGTCAGTCCAGAAAAAGAAAAACCATATGATTTCTGCATATTGGAATTCAAGAAACAAAATAAATGAGCACAGGAAAAAGAGAGAGAGGGCACCGCAAGAAGCTTACTCTTACTGTGAAAACAAGTTGATGACCAGATAGTTTTAGACTGGGTGCAGGCAATGGATTAAATAGGTGATGGGATTCAGGAAGCCACTTGTGAGTGAGCACTGGGTATTTCTATGTAAGAAGTTGAATCACTGGTGTACAGCTGAAACTACTATTACATTTACGTTAAATAACGTGAATTTAAATAAAATTTAAAAAATCAAAATCAAAAGGCTAACAACAAAAATGTTCTAATAAACAATATTTAAAAAATTCAAGCTATTCAAATGGATGGCTTTCTGCAAATGCTCCTTTTGCTCTCAAGATGACCTTTTATAAAGAGTCATTATCATATCCTCAGATTGAAATTATTCATCAAATAAAAAATGAAATTTAAATTTGAGGATTGAGAAGGAGGATTATGAATTTAAAAGGAATGTAATGCCTAGACAGCTCAAGATGATAGTCCCCTCTGTTAATACAGATATATATATAAGTACTGTGTATG
The DNA here is from genome assembly GCF_017311325.1 of Ursus maritimus. Lineage (NCBI taxonomy): Eukaryota > Metazoa > Chordata > Mammalia > Carnivora > Ursidae > Ursus > Ursus maritimus. Next base: position 53,293,540 of record NW_024423319.1, read on the forward strand.
ACAACTGTTCTAAAATTTATACTTTTCCTGGTTTGTAGTTTCACATGAATATATACTCTAAAATTATTCTCATAACATTTAAAAGATACAAGTGCTATATTTTTTCCTTGAAGTCTAAAATAATACGTAACTTGT
>NW_024423319.1:53293699-53324277 GCF_017311325.1 Ursus maritimus
ATTTCCCTGATAAATATGGACACCAAAATCCTCAACAAGATATTGGCTAATAGAATCCAACAGTACATTAAAAGGATTATGCATCATGACCAAGTGGGATTCATCCCTGGGATGCAAGGGTGGTTCAACATTCCCAAATCAATCACCATCATAGATTTTATCCAGAAAGAAAAATTCAAAAATCATATGATTCTCTCAATAGATGCAGAGACAGCATTTGCAAAACACAGCATCCTTTCCTGGTTAAAATCTTCAGAGTGTAGGGAGAGAGGGTACATCCCTCAATCTCATAAAAACCACCTATGAAAAGCCTACAGCAAATATCATTCTCAATGGGGAAAAGCTGGAAGCCTTTCCCTTAAGATCAGGAACACAACAAGGATGCCCACTCTCGCCACTATTATTCAACATAGTACTAGAAGTCCTTGCAACAGCAATCAGACAACAAAAAGGGATAAAAGGTATCCAAATCGGCAAAGAAGAAGTCAAACTGTCTCTCTTCGCAGATGACATGATACTCTATATGGAAAACCCAAAAGAAGCCACTCCCAAACTATTAGAAGTTATAGAGCAATTCAGTAATGTGGCGGGATACAAAATCAATGCTCAGAAATCAGTTGCATTTCTATACACGAATAATGAGACCGAAGAAAGAGAAATTAGGGAATCCATCCCATTTACAATAGCACCAAAAACCATACGTTACCTTGGAATTAACTTAACCAGAGACGTAAAGGACCTATATTCTAGAAACTATAAATCACTCTTGAAAGACATTGAGGAAGACACAAAAAGATGGAAAAATATTCCATGCTCATGGATTGGAAGAATAAACATAGTTAAAATGTCTATGCTGCCCAGAACAATCTACACTTTCAATAAGCTGGGAGCAATTCTTATATCAGATAGATAGGATTTTAAAATAAAGACTATAGGTAAAGACACGAAGGGCACTATATTATTCTCAAAGGACGATCCAACAAGTGGAGATGACAATTACAAATATATATGCCTCAACAGGGGAGCAGCAAGATACACAAGCCAACTCTTAACCAGAATAAAGAGACATATAGACAAAAATACATTAATAGTAGGGGACCTCAAAACCCCACTATCAGAAATAGACAGAACACCCTGGCAAAAACTCAATAAAGAAACAAAGGCTTTGAATGCCATACTTGATGAGTTGGACCTCATAGATATATATAGAACACTACACCCCAGAACCAAAGAATACTCATTCTATTCTAATGCCCATGGAACGTTCTCAAGAATAGACCATGTTCTGGGACACAAAACAGGTCTCAACCGATACCAAAAGATTGAAATTATTCCCTGCATACTCTCAGACCACAACGCTCTGAAATTGGAACTCAACCACAAGGAAAAATTTGGAAGAAACTCAAACACTTGGAGACTAAGAACCATCCTGCTCAGGAATGATTTGATAAACCAGGAAATCAAAAATCAAATTAAACAATTTATGGAGACCAACGAGAATGAAAACACAATGGTCCAAAACCCTTGGGATACTGCAAAGGCAGTCCTAAGGGGGAAATACATAGCCATCCAAGCCTCACTCAAAAGAATAGAAAAATCTAAAATGCAGGTTTTATATTCTCACCTCAAGAAGCTGGAACAGCAACAGAGGGACAGGCCTAATCCACACACGAGGAAGCAGTTGACCAAGATTAGAGCAGAAATCAACGAATTAGAAACCAGGAGTACAGTAGAGCAGATCAACAGAACTAGAAGCTGCTTCTATGAAAGAATTAATAACATTGACAGACCTCTGGCAAGACTTATCCAAAAGAATAGAGAAAGGGCCCAAATTAATAAAATTATGAATGAAAAAGGAGAGGTCACAACCAACAACAATGAAATTGGAAGGATTATTAGAACACTTTTATCAACAGCTTTATGCCAATAAATTAAGCAATCTGGAGGAGATGGAGGCCTTCCTGGAAACCCATAAACTACCAAGACTGAAACAGGAAGAAATTGATTTTTTAAACAGGCCAATTAATTATGAAGTGATTGAGTCAGTGATAAACAACCTTCCAAAAAATAAAACTCCAGGCCTGGACAGTTTTCCTGGGGAATTCTACCAAACATTCAAAGAAGAAATAATACCTATTCTCCTAAAGCTATTTCAAAAAATAGAAACAGAAGGAAAGCTATGAAACTCATTCTATGAGGCCAATATTACCTTGATCCCCAAACCAGGCAAAGACCCCATCAAAAAGGAGAATTACAGACCAATTTCCCTGATAAATATGGACACCAAAATCCTCAACAAGATATTGGCTAATAGAATCCAACAGTACATTAAAAGGATTAATATCATGACCCTGGGATTCATCCCTGGGATGCAAGGGTGGTTCAACATTCCCAAATCAATCACCATCATAGATTTTATCCAGAAAGAAAAATTCAAAAATTATATGATTCTCTCAATAGATGCAGAGACAGCATTTGCAAAACACAGCATCCTTTCCTGGTTAAAATCTTCAGAGTGTAGGGAGAGAGGGTACATCCCTCAATCTCATAAAAACCACCTATGAAAAGCCTACAGCAAATATCATTCTCAATGGGGAAAAGCTGGAAGCCTTTCCCTTAAGATCAGGAACACAACAAGGATGCTCACTCTCGCCACTACTATTCAACATAGTACTAGAAGTCCTTGCTACAGCAATCAGACAACAAAAAGGGATAAAAGGTATCCAAATTGGCAAAGAAGAAGTCTAAATGTCTCTCTTCGCAGATGACATGATACTCTATATGGAAAACCCAAAAGAATCCACTCCCAAACTATTAGAAGTTATAGAGCAATTCAGCAATGTGGATCGAGGTAAAATCAATGCTCAGAAATCAGTTGCATTTCTATACACAAATAAGGAGACTGAAGAAAGAGAAATTAGGGAATCCATCCATTTACAACAGCACCAAACCATAATGTACCTTGGAATTAACTTAACCAGAGACGTAAAGGACCTATATTCTAGAAACTATAAATCACTCTTGAAAGACATTGAGGAAGACACAAAAAGATGGAAAAATATTCCATGCTCATGGATCAGAAGAATTAACATAGCTAAAATGTCCATGCTACCCAGAGCAATCTACACCTTCAATGTTATCCCGATCAAAATACCGAGGACATTTTTTAAGGAACTGGAACAAATAGTACTTAAGTTTGTATGGAATCAGAAAAGGCCCCGAATCTCCAAGGAACTGTTGAAAAGGAAAAACAAAGCTGGGGGCATCACAATGTCAGATTTCGAGCTGTACTACAAAGCTGTGATCACAAAGACAGCATGGTACTGGCACAAAAACAGACACATAGACCAATGGAACAGAATAGAGTACCCAGAAATGGACCCTCGGCTCTTTGGGCAACTAATCTTTGATAAAGCAGGAAAAAACATCCGGTGGAAAAAAAGACATTCTCTTCAATAAATGGTGCTGGCAAAATTGGACAGCTACATGCAAAAGAATGAAACTTGACCACTCTCTCACACCATGCACAAAGATAAACTCCAAATGGGTGAAAGACGTCGATGTGAGACAGGAATCCATCAAAATCCTAGAGGAGAACATAGGCAACAACCTCTATGATATCAGCCAAAGCAACCTTTTTAATGACACATGTCCAAAGGCAAGAGAAACAAAAGATAAAATGAACTTGTGGGACTTCATCAAGATAAGAAGCTTCTGCACAGCCAAGGAAAGAATAAAAAAAACTAAGATGCAGCCCACGGAATGGGAAAAGATATTTGCAATTGATGCTACAGATAAAAGACTGGTATCCAAATCTACAAAGAACTTCTCAAACTCAATATGCGAGAAACAAATAAACAAATCATAAAATGGGCAGAAGATATGAACAGACACTTCTCCAGTGATGACATACACATGGCCAACAGACACATGAAAAAATATTCAAAATCATTAGCCATCAGGGAAATTCAAATCAAAACCACACTAAGATACCACCTTATGCCAGTTAGAATGGCAAAAATTAACAAGGCAAGAAACAGCAATTGCTGGAGAGGATGTGGAGAAAGGGGATCCCTCCTACATTGTTGGTGGGAATGCAGGTTGGTACAGCCACTCTGTAAAATAGTGTGGAGGTCCCTTAAAAAGTTAAAAATTGAGCTACCCTACGACCCAGCCATTGCACTACTGGTTATTTACCCCAAAGATACAGACGTAGTGAAGAGAAGGCCCATATGCACTCCAATGTTCATAGCAGCATTGTCCACAATAGCTAAATTGTGGAAGGAACCAAGATGTCCTTCAACAGATGACTGGATTAAGAAGCTGTGGTTCATATGTACAATGGAATATTACTCAGCTGTCAGAAAGAACGAGTTCTCAACATTTGCTTCAACATGGACTGCAGTGGAGGAGATAATGCTAAGTGAAATAAGTGAAGCAGAGAAAGACAACTATCATATGATTTCTCTCATCTATGGAATATAAGAACTAGGAAGATCTGTAGGGGAAGAAAGGGATAAAGAAAGGTGGGGTTAATCAGAAGGGGAATGACACATGAGAGAGTATGGACTCTGAGAAAAAAATGAGGGCTTCAGAGGGGAGGGGGGCGAGGGAATGGGATAGACTGGTGATGGGTAGTAAGGAGGGCACGGATTGCATGGTGCATTGGGTGTTATATGCAACTAATAAATCATCGAACTTTGCATCAGAAACCAGGGATGTACTGTATGGTGACTAACATAATATAATAAAAAAACATTAAAAAAAAGAAGATGTTATCAACAATAAGGAAATCTTGCCATTTGCAATAACATGGATGGAGCTAGAATGGATTATGCTGAGTGAAATAAGTCAGTCAGACAAAGACAAATACCATATGATCTCACTTATATGTGGAATTTATGAAAGAAAACAGATGAACATATGGGAAGGGGGAAAAGAAAAAAACGAGAAAAGGAAACAAGTCATAAAAGACTATTAATGATAAAGAGGAAACTGAGGGTTGATGGAGGGAGTTGGATTTGGGATGGGCTATATGGGTGATGGGTGTTAAGGAAGGCACTTGTGATGAGCACTGGGTATTGCATGTAAGTGATCAATCACTGAATTCTATTCCAGAAACTAATATTTTACTGTATGTTAACTACCTAAAATTTAAATTTAAAAATATAATAAATTTTTAAAAATTAAAAAGAAGTAAAATAAAAAGGAAATTCCTTACATCCATACTTGTAAGGAAGAAATAAAACTCTATTTGCAGATGACACGATACTATATATAGAAAACCTGAAAGACTACCAAAAAAAAAACAAAACAACTACTAGAACTGATAAATGAATCTAGTAAAACTGCAGGACTCAAATCAACATACAGAAATCTGTTGTATTCCTATACACTAATAATGAAGCAGCAGGAGGAGAAATTAAGAAAAGAATCCCACTTACAATTGCACCAAAATCAATGAAATATCAAAGAATACACTTAGTGAAAGATCTGTACTCTGAAATTTACAAAATACTGATAAATAAATTCAAGCAACACAAAGAAATATAAAGATATTCCATGCTCATGATTTGGAAGGACAAATAGTAAAACATCTACACCCAAAGCAATCTACAGATTTAATGCAATTCCTATCAAAATACCAACAGCATTTTTCACAGAACAACAACAACAACAAAAAATCCTAAAATTTACTTGGAACCACAAAGACCTCAATAGCCAAAGTAATACTGAATATGAAAAACAAAACTGGAGGTACAAGAACTCCAGATTTCAAATTATATTACCAAGAAGTAACATTAAAACATTATGATACTGCCATAAAAATGGACACAAATGTTAATGGAATAGAACAGAAATCCCAGAAATAATTCCACAATTATATAGTCAATTAATCTTTGACAAAGGAGAAATGGATATGCAATGGAAAAAAAGATAGTCTCTTCAACAAATGATGTTGGGAAAACTGGATAGTTACATGCACAAAAATGAAAGTGGACCGTGTTCTTTCACCATACACAAAAACAAATTCAAAATGGGGAAAATCAACAACACAAGAAACAAGAGGTGTTGGTGAGGATGTGGAGAAAGGGGAAACCTCTTGCACGGTTGGTGGGAATGAAGCTGCCACTCTGGAAAACATCATGGAGATTCCTCCAAAAGTTAAAAAATCAAAGTACCCTATAATCCAGCAATTGCATTACTAGAATATATATATATATATATATACACATACACACACACATATACAGGTGAATATTACTCAGCTATAAAAAGAATGAAATCTTGTCATTTGCAACCACAGGGATGGAGCTAGAGAGTATTATGATAAGTGAAACAAGTCAGTCAGAAAAAGACAAACACCATATGATTTCATGCATTTGTGGAATTCAAGAAACAAAATAAATGAGCACAGGGAAAAAGAGAGAGAGAGGCAACCCAAGAAACACACTCTTAACTGTAGAAAACAAGTTGATGGTTACCAGATAAGACATGGGTGGGGCAATGGATTAAATAGGTGATGGGATTCAGGAGGCCACTTGTGATGAGCACTGGGTATTCTATGTAAGTGTTGAATCACTAAATTGTACAGCTGAAACTACTATTACATTGTACGTTAAATAACGTGAATTTAAATAAAATTTAAAAAATCAAAATCAAAAGGCTAACAACAAAAATGTTCTAATAAACAATATTTAAAATTCAGCTATTCAAATGGTAGCTTTCTGCCAAATGCTCCTTTGCTCTCCAAGATGCCTTTTATAAAGTAGTCATTATCATATACTCAGATTTTGAAATTATTCATCAAATAAAACAAAATTTAATTTGAGGTTGAGAAGGAGGACTTATGAATTTAAAAGGAATGTAATGCCTAGCAGCTCAAGATGATAGTCCACCTTTGTTAATACAGATATATATATAGTACTGTGTATGACAACTGTTCTTAAAATTTATACTTTTCCTGGTTTGTAGTTTACATGAATATATACTCTAAAATTATTCTCATATTTAAAAGATACAAAGTGCTATATTTTTTTCCTTGAAGTCTAAAATAATGCAGAGAAAATATTATTTAGAGTCACTTTCAAAGCCAAAAAATTCCTTCAAATATCTATTCTGTAACTTTTCTTCAAATTATTTCTTAGGTTTATTCTATACTGTTCTTAAAAGAACACACCGTATAAGTTAGGCACAGCTTTTAAGGTAAGAATGCACTTCTCTTAACAGGTAGGGTGAGCCAAATTATGATAATCATATCGTTTTCATTAGACATAGTGTCAGAACTAAGTAAATTTAAAAATTAAAAAATAGGGATGTACAAAGATGGTGGCATAGTAAGAGGACACTAGCCTCCTCCCATCCCTCAAACACAACTAGAGAATTATCAAATTATTCTGAATACCCAAGAAATCAACCTGAGGACTGACAGAACAAACTCAATAGCTAGAGGGAAAGAATAGGCCTCATCAAGGAAGGTAGGAAGTACGGAGACATGGTTTGGGGGAGAAACAGATCACAAGAGCTAGAGAGGGGTGGAAGCCCTGGTCATGGAGAAAGGCAAGAAGGAGGGAAGTACACAGGGGAATGCACAAGGAGAACATATCCCCAAAGCCATCGGCTGGGAAAAGGATAGGGTTTTTGCAACCAGTGGGGAGTGAAGACTGGAGTTTTAAAGGCCAGCAAGCTCGTCTGAGATAGAGCCTTGACGGTGCTGCCCTACTCCTGGAGAGAAGGCAAGCAAACAACCCCGAGGGGCAGACAATGTGGAAACAGCCATCTGAAAAACACCTGGTTCACACAGTGGGGAGATTGTTCGCTCTTCTTAGAGAATGCCCCTGAGAGGTAGCATTCAGTGATACCTCTCCAGGCACAAAGGAGCCAGTGGATGCCATTTCCCTCTTTTGCCCCCAGAATAAACTCAGAGCCACCTGCCAAAAGCAGCTCAGCCCCAACACTGGCTATCTAACCTGTTTACAACAAGTCCCATACCTCTGCACTTTGGAACAACTGCCTTTCTCCATCAAGTTTGCCTCAGTCCCAGCATGGTGGGACCCTCCCCCAGAAAACCAGCACTGGCTCCTGCCCAAAACACATCTCTAAAGTCTGGAGTTTTAAAAGTCAGCTGTTTTGTTTCTTAAATTCCACATATGAGTGAAATCTTATGGTATTTGTCTTTCTCTGACTGACTTATTTCACTTAGCATAATACACTCCAGCTCCAGCTATGTCCTTGCAAATGGCAAGATTTCATTCCTTTTTATGGTTGAGTCAGTTATGCACTGTTATGCACTGTTAAGAGAAGTGCATTCTTACCCTAAAAGCTGTGCCTAATTTATACCGTGTGTTCTTTTAAGAACAGTATAGAATAAACCTAAGAAATAATTTGAAAAAAAGTTACAGAATAGATATTTGAAGGAATTTTTGGCTTTGAAAATGACTCTAAATAATATTTTCTCTGCATATTCCCAGACACACACACACACACACACACACACACACACACCCCACATCTTCTTTATCCATTCATCAGTCCATGGACATTTGGGCTCTTTCCATAAATTGAATGTTGTTGATAATGCTGCTATAAACATCAGAGTTCATGTGCTCCTTTGAATCAACAAAAGAGAGGGCAGCAAACCATAAAAGAGACTCTTAAGTATAAAGAACAAAATGAGGGTTGCTGGAGGGAAGGTGGGTGGCAGATGGGCTAAATGGGTGATGGATATTAAGGAAGGCACGAGTTGTGATGAGTACTGGGTGTTATATGTAAGTGACAAATTACTAAGCCCTACTTCTGAAAATAATATTACACTGTATGTTAACTAACAAGAATTTCAATAAAAACTTGAAACATTAAAAAAAAAGTCAGCAGACTTGGCTGGTATAGATCATGGAGGCACTGAGCTTGTCGTGGAGAGAAGGGTGGCAAACAACCCAGGGCAGACAGCATGCAAACAGCAATCTGAAAAATGCCTAGGACACATGGGGGGGGGTTCTTCACCCTTATCAGAGTGCTTCCCTGAGAGCAGCAAGCATGGAGACCCCTCTCTGGGACAAAGGAGCTGGCTGGCACCATTTGCTTTCCCCACTACTCAGTATAAAAACAGAGCCACTTACCTGATGCAAACAGCACAGCATAGACACTGGCTGCATTACCTCTTTACACAAGTACACACACCCCCTGTGCTTTGTCAGTACTGCCCTTCTTGGTCACATTTGCCTCAGTCCCAGCATAGCAGCCCCTTTCTAGAACACCAGCAGAAACCCCTGATCACACGATATCTCCAGACCAGAAAGTTCTGCAAGGATTCAGTTCTAGTGCAATTAGTATCAGGTATCATATAATAAGCAGACCAGAACACACCTAGTAAAATCTCTCCCCGCTCTGGCCATTGACCAGACACTGCACACAGCAAAGAAACCTCTGCAGATGACTGGCCTGAAGGATAGAGCAACCAAAACACAGCAGAAGAGTGCAAGCAGCACACATCAGTGACAGTCCCCAAGGCACCAGGCCCTGGACACTATATGACCTCTTCTACGTAACGTCATTCCTCTCAGGAGCACCAATCATAAAAGCCTTTTCTAACACAGAGAAGAAGACAGAGACCTAGATAAAATGCTAAGACAGAGAAATTCATCTCAAATGAAACAATAAGATGAGGTGAAAGCCAGAGATCTAATCTAAACAAACGTAAGTAATACACCTGACGGAGAATTTAAAGCAAGAATCATAAGAATAATTGCTGGGCTTGAGGAAAGAAGGAAGAATTCAAGAAGGTCCTTACAGCAGAGATTAAATAATTTAAAAACTATCAGTCAAAAATGAAAAATGCAATAACTGAGATTTGAAACAGACTGGATACAATGAACACAAGGATGGGAGGACCAGAGGAATGAATAGTGATATATAAAATAAAATAATGGAAAATAATGAAGCTGAACAAAAGACAAAAAATTATGGAACATGGGAATAGACTGAGGGAACACAAGGCCTCCATCAAACATAATATTCGGATTATAGTAGTGACAGAAGAAGGGAGAGAAAAGGAGGCAGAAAAATTCATTTAAAGAAATAATAGCTAAAAAAATTCCCTAATTTGGGAAAGGAAACAGACATACAAATCCAGGAAGCACAGAGAACTCCCATCAAAATCAACACAAGCAGGCCAATACCAAAACATATTATAATCAAATTTACAAAATATAGCAATAAAGAAAAAAAATCCTAAAAGCAGCAAGGCAGAAGAAGTCCCTAACTTACAAGTGAAGCCCCATAAGGCTAGCAGATCTCTCAAAAGAAACACGGCAAGCCAGAAGGGAGTGGCACGATATATTCAACGTGCTGAATAGGAAAAATGTGCAGCAAAGAATACTCTTATCTAGCAAGGCTATCATGCAGAATAGAATGAGAGAAAATGAGTTTCCCAGAAAACACAAATTAAAGGAGTTCATGACCACTAAACCAGTACTACAAGAAATATTAAAGGGGACTCTTAGAGTGGAAAGGAAAGATCAACATTGACTATGACAAGAAAGGAACAGAGAAAATCTCCAGAAACAACAAATCAAATAATAAAATGACACTAAATATATATCATTCAATAACTGTTCTGAATGTAAACGGACTAAATCTTCCAGTCAAAAGACATAGGGTGTCAAAATGGATTTTAAAAATATGACCCATCTATCTGCTGCCTGCAGGAGACTCATTTTAGACCTCAAGACACCTGCAGATTGAAGGTGAGAAGATGGAGAAACATTTATCATGTAAGTGAAAGTCAAAATAAAGCCAGAGTGGCAATACTTATACCAGACATACTAGACTTTAAAACAAAGACTATAATAGGAGATGAAGAAGAGCACTACATCATGAGAAAGGGCACTATGTAACAAGAAGATGTAACATAGGAGAACACAAATATATAAAACAATAATAAACATAAAAGATGTCATTGATAATAACACAATAATAATAGGGTACTTTAACACCCCACTTACATCAATGGACAGATCATCTAAGCAGAAAATCAACAAGGAAACAGTGGTTTTGAATGACACACAGGACCAGATGGACATAACAGACATATGCAGAACATTTCATCCTAAAGCAGAAGAATACACATTCTTTTCAAGGGCACATTGGACATTCTCCAGAATACATCACATACTAGGTCACAAATCAGGGCTCAACAAGTACAAAAAGACTGAGATCATACCATACAACTTTTCTGACCACAACACTATGAAACTTGAAGTCAACCACAAGAAGATATTTGGAAAGACAACAAATACATGGTGGTTAAACAACATGTTCCTAAACAATGAATGGGTCAATCAGGAAGTCAAAGATGAAATAGAAAAAACATACATAGAAACAAACAAAAATGAAAACATGATGGTCCAAAACCTTTGGGATGCAGCAAAAGCCATCACAGAGGGAAGTATAATGGCAAAACAGGCCTACCTTAAGAAGCAAAAAAAACTAAACAACCTGATGTTACACCTAAAGGAGTTAGAAAAAGACCAACAAATGAGGCCTAAAGTCAGGGAGAAGGGAAATAATAAAAATAAAAAATAAAAATAAAAAAATAAAAATAGAAATAGAAATAAATGGTATAGAGACTAACAAAACAAAATGAAATGAAATGAAACAAAGCAGTAGAACTGATCAATGAAACAGGACCTGTTTTTTTAAAAAAATTAATAAAATTGATAAACTGCTAACCAGACTTATCAAAAAGAAAAGAGAAAGGACCCCAATAAATAAGATCACAAATAAGAGGATAAATAACAACTGATGCCACAGAAATACAAATGATTATAAGAGAATATTATGAAAAAAAAGTATATGCCAACAAACTGGGCAATCTGGAAGAAATGGATAAATATCTAAACACGTATAAACTACCAAAACTGAAATAGGTAACATAGTAAACTTGAATAGACCAATAACAGCATTTGAGTCAGTAATCAAAAATCTCCCAACAAACCAAAAGCTAGGGCCAGACAGCTTAACAGAGGCATTCTACCAAACATTGAAATAAGAGTTAATATCTCTTCTTTTCAAAGTATTCCAAAAAATAAAGTGGAAGGAAAACTTCCAAATTCATTCTATAATCTTAACATTACCCTGATACCAAAACCAGATAGACTCCGCTGAAAAGGAGAACTATAGTTCAACAACCCTCATGACTGTGGATGCAAAAATCTTCAATAAAATACTAGCAAATAGAATCCAACATTACATTAAAAAAATCATTCACTATGATCATGAAGGATTTATGGGTTGCAGGGCTGGTTCAATAATCACAAATCAATCAACATGCTACATTAATAAATGAAAGGTTAGAAACCATATTATCCTTTCAATAAATGCAGAAAAAAACATTTGACAAAGTACAACTTCCAGTCATGATAAAGACCCTCCACAAAGTAGGGTTAGCAGGAACATACCTCAACATAATAAAGGGCATATGTGAAAAACCCACAGATAATATCATCTTCAATGGGGAAAACTTGACAGCTTTTCCACTATGCTTAGGAACAAGAAAGGAATGTCCACTCTCATCCCTGTTATTTAACACAGTGCTGGGAGTCCTAGACACAGAAATTAGAAAACACAGAGAAATAAAAGGCACACAAATTGACAAGGAAGAAGTCAAACTTCCATTATTTGTGGATGATATGATACTCTAGATAGAAAATTCAAAAGTCTCCACCAAAAAGTTGTTAGAAGTGATACACAAATTCAGTAAACTCTCAGGATACAAAACCAACATGCAGAATCTGTTGAATTTCTAAACACTATAATGAAGCAACAGAAAGAGAAATCAAGAAATCAATACCATTTGCAATTGCACCAAAATCCATAAGATATCTAAGAATAAACCTAACCAAAGAGGTAAAAGATCTGTACTCTGAAAACTATAAAACACTGATGAAAGAAATTGTAGATGACACAAAGAAATGGAAAAACATTCCATGTTCATGGATTAGAAAAACAAATGTTAAAATGTCTATATCACCCAAAGCAATGTATACATTTAATGCATTCACTATCAAAATACCACCAGCATTTTTCACAGAGGTAGAACAAACAATCCTAAAATTTGTATGGAACAACAAAAGACCACAAATAGCCATAGCAATCTTGAAAAAGAAAGGAAAAACGGGAGGCATCACAATTCCAGACTTTAAATTATATTACAAAGCTGTAGTGATCAAGAGAGTATGGTACTGGTGCAAAAATAGACACATAGATGAATAGAACAGAGTAGAAAATCCAGAAATGAACCCACAACTGTATGATCAATTCATCTTCCACGAAGCAGGAAAGAATATCCAATGGGAAAAAGACAGTCTTTTCAACAAACGGTGCTGGTAAAACTAGACAGTAACTTGCAAAAGAATGAAACTGGGCCACTTTTTTACACCATACATAAAAGTAAATTCAAAATGGATGAAAAACTTAAATGTGACATAGGAAACCATCAAAATCCTAAGGGAGAACACAGGCAATAACCTCTTTGAAATTGGCCATAGCAATTTCATTTAGATATGTCTCTGGTGGCAAGGGGGAAAAAGCAACAAAAAACTATTGGTATTTAATCAAACTAAAAACTTCTGTACAGCAAAGCAAACAATCAACAAAACTAAAAGGCAACCTATGGAATGAGAGGAGATATTTGCAAATGACCTATCTGACAAAGGGTTAGTATCCAAAATACCTGGAAAACTCATAAAACTCAACTTCCCAATAGCTAGTTAAAGGGAAAGAATCATTCACTTACCTTGTTTTTATTATATGAATTGTACCACTGGGCAACCAAATAACAGGTAAGGAGAAACACATCTTTATAAAAGTGTTCCCAGTAATAAATGAAAAGCAATGATAGAGTTACAATATCACCATGTTCAAATCACCAGTATATTAGTGGATCTGGACACTGAGCATCAAAATTACTCATATCACAAAAACAGATACAAAAAATGGAGTAGATGTACCTTTCCTTATTGCTTCTGCTAAATACAACAAAAAACTCTTGGCATTATATATAAACCAAACATAAAGAATCTGAAAAGTGGACAGAAGGCAGACTAGTGGCTAGGGAACTCAGAACCCAAGGCAATATGTAGCGGTGAGATCCCTGTTTTTTTTGTTTTGTTTTTTTCCTCCTCATATATGCAGTTGGTGACATGGAAATGCCAACAGACACTGACCAAAAAAGTCCCATCAAAAACCTACTATCAGCAACCAAATGTACTGGAAAGGAATGGCCTAACGAGGAAGACAGCATTACACAATAACCTCTTGATTCCACCTTACACTACAGAAAAAAAAAAAATTGGTCCCATCCCAAGCATACCAACCTAGTGGAGATCCTAGAGTTCCACCTTTGCCAGTCTGTAACAAGTTGCTTTAACTACTCCCTCCCCACCCTCACACAACAAACTGTCATCCTCCCAGAGTAATGTCAGAGAATGCTGTGTGGGGAGCAGTAATCAGTCACCCCTACCCCTCCCAGTTAAGGAGGTATCAGTGGAAGAACTAGTGAACAGCCAGAACTCCCACCTCAACCTAAAAGTAACAAAAAATCACATCCCTAGCCTCCCATGCCTTCCCCTCAGGTGTCAACAGAGGCATAGTGGGGAGCTCAGACTTTTTCCCTCCACATCGGAAAATAATAGATGTCTCTCTCTCACTACTGTGGTAGGTGGTGTCAAAGAAGACCTAGTGAAAAGTCTGATCTCTCAGCACTGCATAACATCCATGAGGCCAGCCTCCTTCAGTTTTAATGAAGACCACGTATGGAGTAGTAACAAGGCAACTCTGCCTATCTTAACTAGGGTGGTATCAGCTGAAGCCTACTGGGAAAAAGGGACTCCTAGCCTAATCCAGTAGTAAGCCCTTGAACCTACTGGATGTCAATGGAAACTCAGAGGGGAACTAGGACTTACACCATTACCTGGCAGTAATGAAGCAGTGCCCCCTTTCCCATTGAAGTCATATAAAGGTGTCATATGAGGCTTGCTAAAACAGGAAGTTTAAATAAAATCTAGAATCTCATAACGTAATATTCAAAATGTCCAGATTTCAACTGAAAAACTGAAAATCACTCATCATGCTAAGAAGCACGAAAATCTCCACTTGAATGAGAAGACAGTCAACAGATACCAACATCAGGATGACAGAATTGTTAGAAGTATCTGAAAAGAATTGCCAAACAGTCATCATAAAAACCCTTTAATAAGCAATAACAAACACACTTGAAACATTGATAAATAAGACCTCTTTGCAAAGATATAGAAAGCCTCAGGCAAAAACAAACAAACAAAAAACAATGAAAAGGAAGATATTAAGAGTCAAATGGAAATTTTAGAACTGAAAAATACAATAACCACAATAAAAAACCTCAGTGAATGGGTTCAACATCAGAATGGAAGGGACAGAAGAAAAAATCAGAGAACTTGAGGAAAGATAAGTCAAATTTATTCAGTTTGAACAACAGTGAGAAAATAGATGGCAAAAAAATGAACAGAGCCTCAGGGACTTGTAGGACTATAAAAAATATCTAGTATTAATATCATTAGAATTCTGCATGGAAAGAAGAGACCTAAAAAGTTATCTGAATAAATACTTTTATAAAATTTTCCAAATTTACTGAAAACAATTTTACAGATTCAAGAAGCTGAGTAAACACATTTAAATCTATTTCTTTAGACTTTCTCAGAACTTTGACTATGTTAATATGCATTACGAAAATCAGAATTTCACAAACTGATTAGATATGCAACCACTTTTTTCATAACTGTAGTTTGGGGTTATGCCTCCACCTCCCACCTGGGATTGATTAAATAAAGTGTGCATTGATAGCTTTTTTTTTCTTTTACAAGGTATGTTGGGAAATCAATGAGAGTAACTTTTTTTTTTTTGAGAAGAGTAAGCAATATTGGAATCAAGAAGGATGGACTTTTTTGGGACCTCCTAGCATCATAAAGGGCAGTCTCCCTTTGAAGGATGTGCGAGAAAGAGTATTATCTAATGAAACGGAATAAATAAGCTTCTCTGAGTTTTGAAAAGCTGTCTAAACCTTAGTAGCAGATTTTTCCCCTGTGTTTTAAAATTTTAATTTCTAAAAAGATGGCTTTGATATTTCACAGATCATAAATTAAACAATAGAATCCCATCAAACTGTGGGGGACACAAAGATGAATAAGACATGGTTTCTCTCCAAAGGAAATCATCTTTTCCATTGTAAGAGTTTTAGTATAGACCATAAGGGTGTTTCAATGCTTCATTTCTTAAACCTCAGTGAAATGCAAGCTACTTAATTCTTAAGTGGGTTTATTAAATTAATGAAACTTACATAAAGGAAAACCAAAATGACTTATTGATTGAGTACTATAATTTATTTCAGTATGAAATGTCCAGTTATGAATAAAAAATGATTTACTCAGTTAAGTCATAAAATTGGCTTTTATCACAAACCATCTGCATTTTTGAAATGCAAATAAAAAAACCACTTTATGGTAATATTTAATTTTCTTCAAATGGTTTCTCTTTTTTTCTTGTTGATCTCTCAGTATTTTATTTCTTTTTTAAAAAGCTTTTATTTATTTATTTGACAGAGAGGGAGAGCAAGTGGGGGAGCAGTAGGCAGAGGGAGAGGGAGAAGCAGGCTACCCACTGAGCAGAGAGCCCGACATGGGGTCATTCCAGGACCCTGGAATCATGACCTGAGCTGAAGGCAGATGCTTAACTGACTGAGCTTCCCAGGTGCCCCTCAGTGTTTTATTTCTTAAAATGAAGATTGTTTTTACCATAAAATTCTTAATATTTAGTAAAAAGTAGCTATGAAGCCTTTTTCTTTTTCAATTATACAATGTAAAATATTCATATTGAATGGTATGACTAATATACAACAATATTTTAATAAATATAAACTTAAAAACATACCAATCTGTGAGGTTTTAAACCTTTTACATATGGGGCGCCTGGGTGGCTCAGTCGTTAAGCATCTGCCTTAGGCTCAGGGTGTGATCCCGGTGTTCTGGGATCAAGCCCCGCATCAGGCTCCTCCACTAGGAGCCTGATTCTTCCTCTCCCACTCCCCCTGCTTGTGTTCCCTCTCTCACTGGCTGTCTCTCTGTCAAATAAATAAATAAAATCTTTAAAAAGAAAGCTTTTACATAAATAATCTCTTAGACGTATTCATTGTAACCTACATATATGGTGAATAGTAGACACTCTTCAAGTCTAATGATGTTGAACCCAATTTAATGTTATTTGATAAAGAACCAAAGTGTTTGGAACATAATAAGTGCTCAAAAAATACTTGTTGAATATAAACTCTTTCTTTTTTGCATGACATAGATTTCATTTTTAAGTCTGGCTCTATATAAAGTATTTCAGTTACATTATTTTATGATGCTATTATTGACTGAACTGGATTGATTACATTGCCAATTCATTTGCTTAGGCAAACATTCAATAGCTGAGAGAAAGGCTTTAATTACACACATTGAAATAGGACAGAATGATGGCCCCCAATGATGTCCATTCCCTCAATCCCAGAACATGTGATAATGTTACCTAACATGAGCAAAGGAACTTGGCAGATACAATTCAGATTAAGTTCCTTGATGTGAGGAGACTACTTTGGATTATGCAAGTGGGCCCAGTCTAATCAGATGAGTTCTTAAAAGAAGAAAACCTTTCCAGATTTTCCTGAATGCAGCCAAAGGGAGATATGAGGAAAATAAGGGTGAAAGAGATGCAATGTTTTTGCTTTGAAGTTAGAGGAAGGGACCATGAACCAAGGAATGTGGGTGGTCACTAGAAGTTGGTAAAAGCAAAGAAACAGATTCTCCCCTACAGCCTCCAGAAAGGAATATGGATCTGTTGCCACCATGATTTTAGTCCACTGAAACCTTTGTTGGGTTTCTCATCTTCAGAATTGTAAGATAATATATTTGAGTTGCTTTAATCCACTAAACTTGTGCTAATCTGTCATGGCAGCAATAGAAAACTAATACACGTACATATAATTTCAGTTGCCACATACTGACATTAGCATAATATCAATAACATGTTATAAAATGGTTGAGTCATACATAATTTAACATAAAGTTGGCACATTTATGATTCAACTAATTTAAATCTATATTAACCTTATTTCCTTAAAATAATTTGAATTCTTAGATTTTTTGGGTAGTGGACAAAATTTAAAATGAAAAAGTGGCATTTGGAGCTGCCAATACTTTCAGATAAGTTGGTTTACTTCTTGCTTACCTCATCCAATCAAATTAATTTTCATGAAGAGGCTAAGGTTAACTCTGCTGAAATAAGCTTATTTGAGCTAATCATGGAAAGAAATAGATTCCTAAGGAATGGAGCCAAATAAGAAAGTACGGGAAGAAGCATATGCTATTCTCACTGTGGTGGGATATTTCCCTGTGGGAGGCTGAAAACATCTGTGCTTCATGAAACCATTTGGTGAAAGACTTATGCTTTTCCACCAGACATTTCTTCAAGTTCTTAAAAAAAAGATGCGTTTTAAAAAAAGCAATTTTTATACTAGCATTTAACTTAGCCTTTAGCTTATTTTTTATTCTGAATTAATTTATATTTTCCTATAAAATAGATTTCAAGTTAGATGTGGTTTTTTTTTTCTATTTTTATGAGTACCCTTTACTTCTGAAATTGTAATTATGTAAACTTACAAAACAAGAAAGAAGTCAAGAAAAATGTATTTAAAAGTTAACTACAGGGGAGAAGAGGAGTTAAGATGGCAGAGCAGTAGGAGGACCTTATGTTTGCTTCATTGCTCAAACACAGCTTGATAAATATGAAATCATTCTGAACACCCAGGAAATCGATCTGAGGACTAAGTGAACAAGTTGCCAAACTACAGAGAGATATGAGGCCACATCATGGAAGGTAGGAGGTGCAGAACTGTGATTTGGGAGAGAAAAGTATTGCCTATGCTGCAGAGGAGAGGGAGCCCTGATCAGGGAGAGAGGAGAGAACGAGAGAGAGAGAGACAGAGAGAGAGCAGGACACAGGGCATTGAGCAAGAAAAACACTTTCCCCAAACCATTGACTGGGAAAATGAGAAAGGTTGATAATGGCAAGTTTTTACAGGCAGCAGAGCTCAGAAAGTCTGAAGTTGCTCCATCGTCAAAATAGAGCCTGGTGGGTATAGAGGTGCTCTTGTGGAGAAGGAAGGCAAAGACCCGGGAGTGGGAGTGGACAGCATGCCCCGAGGATCCCCAGGCACATGCTGGGAGAGATAGTTTCCCTTCCTGGAGTGCATTTGAGAGAGGTACCACTGCCTCTCAGGGGACAAAAGAGCCAGTGGGCACCCTTGAGCTGCTCTGTTCATTAGCACAGGAGCAGAAGCAGATGCTGAGTGCACCTAACCTGGATGCGAGCTTTTTGCTGCACTTTACCATAAACTCCAAGCCCCTGCATGTACGTGTGACTGTGCTTTTGGGACAAATCAGTACCAACCACAGTATGGTGAGACCCTCTCCCAGAGGCTCAGCATGGGTCCTTGTCACACCAGGTCCATAAAATTTGGAATTCTGAAACCCAGCCAGCATGCCTGAGATTAAACACAGGAGCACTCTGCTGTCAGGTGCGCAGACAGTTCAGACACAGATAGGGTGAAGGCAGGGATCGGAGGGAAGCCTGGGACAAATGAGGGGAGATTGTTAGCTCTTCTGTGAAGGCTTCTTGAAGAGCAGCATGTGTGAACTCCCCTCTCCAGCTGGCTAGCACCACTTTTACCCCCACCCATCAGCACAGACATACTTCATTGAGCAGCACAATGCCCACAGTGGAAGCTTGTGCTGCCCACAGTGGAAGCTTGTGCTGCCTACAGCAAGCCCACCCACTTGTGCTCTGCAGGTGCTTTTTTCCTACCACAAGTGTGCCTGAACAGCAGTGGGTCCCTCTCCCAGTAGACCAGCACAAACCACCTGCACCCACCAAGTCTACTGACCATAGAGTGTTGCAAAGGTCCAGCTCTAGGGGAAGTAGGATCTAGCCCCTTTTAACAAGCAGAGCAAAACACACTTAGTTAAAACTCACCACGTAGTGGGCAAGGTCCAAACACTCCCCAGTGAAGGCAAGGAGAAACTCTACAGAGGACTGACCTGAGGGAAAGAGCAGCCAAAACACAGCAGCAGAGTGCACAGAGCATACACCAGAAATACTTCTCCTGAAGCATCAAGACCTGGACTGTATATGATCTCTTCTTAACATAGCCATTACTTTCCCCAGCAGGAAACATAAAAGGCTTTCCTAACACAGAGAAGACAGAGACCCAGACAAATGCCAAGATGGAGTAATTCATCCCAAAAGAAAGAATAAGAAATGGTCATGGCCAGGGATCTAATCAAAACAGATATAAGTAATATGCCTGAATTAGAGTTTAAAACAACAATCATAGGGATACCAGCTGGGCTTGAGAAAAGTGTAGAAGACACCAGGTAGTCCCTTACCACAGAGATAAAATACCTGAAAACTAGGCCAGGCTGAAATAAAAAAATGCTATAACCAAGTTGCAAAACTGACTGGTGTAATGACCACAAGGATGGAATAAATAGAGGAATGAGTAAGTGATACAGAAGCTAAAATTATGGAAAATAATGAAGCTGAAGAGGGAAAGAAAAATACTGGGTCACAAATGCACTTAGGGAACTCAGCAACTCCATAAAGTGTAGTAATATTCATATCATAGAAGTCCCAGTAGAGGAAGAGAGGGAAAAGGGGGCAGAAGGTTTAATTTGGGGAAATTATGGCTGAAGACTTCCTGAAAATCAGACATCCAAATCCAGGATGTATAGAGAACTCCCATCAAAATTAACTAAAGCAGGGGCACTTGGGTGGCTGTTGGTTAAGCATTTGCCTTCAGCTCAGGTCATGATCCTGGGGTACTGGGATGGGGCCCCACATTGGGTTCCCTGCTCAGCAGGGAATCTGCTTCTCTCTCTGCCTGTTGCTCCCCCTGCTTGTGCTCTCTCTCTCTGTGTCAAATAAATAAATAAAATCTTCTTTAAAAAAGTATTTGTTTATTTGACAGAGAGAGACACAGCCATCAAGAGAGGGAACACAAGCAGGGGGAGTGGGAGAGGAAGAAGCAGGGTCCCGGTGGAGCAGGGAGCCTGATGCAGGGCTCAATCCCAGGACCCTGGGACCATGCCCTGGGCCAAAGGCAGACGTTTAACTACTGAGCCACCCAGGCGCCCCTAAATAAATACTTTTTTTTAATCAAGAAAGCAGGCCAACACCAAGACATGTAGTAAAATTTGCAAAATACAGAGATAAGGAAGAAGTCCTGAATGCAACAAGAAAAAAGAAATCCCTAACCTACAAGGGAAGACAAATAATGTTAGCCGCAGATCTCTCCACAGAAACTTGGCAGGCCACAAGAAACTGGCAGGATATATTCAACAAGCTGAATGTGAAAAATATGCAGTCAAGAATACTTTAACCAGAAAGGCTGTCATTCAGAATAGAAGGAAAGAAAAAGAGTTTCCTAGGGGAAAAAAAAAAAAGCTAAACCAATATTACACTATATGTTAACTAACTAGAATTTAAATAAATACTTGAAACAAACAAACAAAAAGTTCAGTTGGGGAGGTGATTTCTGAAAAAGAAAGAAAGAAAAAGAAGGAAGGAAAGAAAAAGAAAGAAAGAAAGAAAGAAAGAAAGAAAGAAAGAAAGAAGAAAGAAAAAAGTAAATTTATGTACAGATATAAGAAAAAAAACAAAAATCTCAGAAATCTCACTTGAAGGTATGTCTTGGAGCTGATGCTCTTTGAAGAAAAAAGCACCAAAGGAAAATAGATTGAGCGGTTCCCCGCATATCACAGATGGAACTTTCAAGTGTATAAACCCAGTAGACTTCCATTTCTAGTGATAATAGCAGAATAAATAATGTGAAAATTCCCATTACAAAATTCACAGAGCTATAGGATAAAATATAACAACATCCCTTTAAGTGTAATACTGAGAGCACAAGAAAAGAAAAGCAATCCTTAGGTGATTAAAAAAAAAAAAGAAACAAATGAGGGCTTGCTGGGTAGCAAGTGGTTGGGCCGTTCGTTTTAGGCTTCAGGGCGTGATCCCAGCGTGTGGGATCGAGCCCACATCAAAGGCTCTCTCCACTCAAGCAGCCTGCTTCTTCCTCCGCACTCCCTGCTTGCTGTCCCTCCTCACTGGTGCTCTCTTCTCTGTCAGATAAATGGGCCATATCTTTAAAAAAAAACAAATTAGGAAACCAACCACAGCAACAACGAACAACAAAAGTTATCTGGTGATGATCTGCCATGGAAGGGAGGGGATTTTAAGGCGTTCCTCAAACTAAGGGGCTTGTGATTCAATTGCAAGGAAAAGGCATGAACTTAAGTCTTAGGTTCACATGATGTGGGAAGTTGTAAAGGAGATCTCCAATTAAAGCTAAAACCTTTACAACTGGAGGTAGATAGAAAGATATTCATAGCATTCGGAAAGAGCAGTCTTCCTAGATCCACGCCTGAAGGGCAAAATAAAAGGCAGAGAGTGTAAAAAATTTAAAATTTATTTTTTATTTAATTAAAAATTATTAAAATTTAAATTTTATATATATTATATATTAAAATTTTGTAAAAATTTATATATATAAATATATAAAGTTTATATATATTTAAATTACCCTTCATCACAGTGAAACTCCAAGAATCTGTCCTTACCTTAGTCTGATATCTAGGTAAGAAAAAAAATCTGTCTTGAGAATTTATAAACTCAGGTCTGTATTTTAACAGGTTGTGGTCTAAATTTATACTACTTATATGGTCTAGGAATGCCAAAAGTAAAAAGTTAAGCAGTGGTCCCCAGCAATTAATACTCCTGGGTTGACTGGTAACAGTGAACTCAAAGCTTGTCTAAAGAATGCAGGTTCAATCCATGCAGAATAGGATCCTTACTGACAAATCATCTTTGGGGATAATCTCTAAATTCAAAATTTACCATACAAAAGAGTCAGTAGCAACAGCAATAATCCTGTCACTATGTCCAGGTGCTTTTGAGACTCATTAGCTAGATCAAAAGAAAATATCTTTAAATAAATTAAAGAAATAAAAAAAAATTAAAAAGCATAAACAAATAGTAAGACATTATCACAACACACATTTTTTTTAAGATTTTTATTTATTCATTCGACAGAGAGAGAGACAACCAGTGAGAGAGGGAACACAAGCAGGGGGAGTGGGAGAGGAAGAAGCAGGCTCCCAGCAGAAGAGACTGACATGGGGCTCGATCCCAGAACGCCAGGATCATGCCCTGAGCCGAAGGCAGATGCTTAATGACTGAGCCACCCAGACGCCCCTCAACACACATATTTTAAAAGAGATTAAACTAGTAAAAAGGAGTAAATATATAGGTATTGAAGTTAAAATGTAGCAGAATATTCAAAAAGTGAAAATCTCCATATTGATATGATTCTAATGAGTAAAAAAACTATTAAAACCTTTTTAGGGGAGCCTGGGTGGCTGAGTTGGTTGAGCATCTGCCTCTGGCTTGGGTCACGATCACAGGGTCCGGGAGGGACCCCACATCAAGCTCCCTGCTTGGCAGGGGCCTGCTTCTCCCTCTCCTCCCAACTCATGCTCTCTCTTGCTGTCTCTCTTTCTTTCAAATAAATAATCTTTTTAAAAAAACCTTTTTAATAAGGTAATATAGTAAAAATAGGATAGTTATGCCACGGGATTTGACCTGTTATTAGATTTTCCCCTGATTTAAAAATAATAACAGCATCAAAGTTAAAATACATCACTAACTTATAGAAGTCTAGATGTATATTTGTATGCTCCCTCCCCAAATAGAAAAACAACTTCCATATGAAGTATGCAGTAATAAGCCAGAAAGATTTTCAATATTCAACTCAAATTGAAGACTTTGTATGTAGTATTAAATGTTAATACTGCCAAAAGAATGCAGTCCATTTCTTTTTTTTAAATTTTTTTATTACGTTATGTTAGTTAGTGTTCCATGATTCATTGTTTGCCTATAACACCCAGTGCTCCATACAATACGTGCCCTCCTTATTACCCATCACTCTCCTATCTCAATCCCCCACGCCCTCCCCTCTGAAGCCCTCAGTTTGTTTCCCAGAGTCCATAGTCTCTCATGGTTCATCCCCCCTTCTATTTACCCCCACTTCATTCTTCACTTCCTTCTCCTACCGATCTCCCTGATATTTCTTATGTTCCATAAATGAGTGAAACCATATGATAAATGTCTTTCTCTGCTTGACTTATTTCACTTAGCATAATCTCCTCCAGTCCTGTCCACGTTGCTGCAAATGTTGGGTAATCATTCTTTCTGATGGCTGAGTAATATTCCATTGTATATATGGACCACATCTTCTTAATCCAGTCATCTGTTGAAGGGCATCTCGGCTCCTTCCACAATTTAGCTATTGTGGACAATGCTGCTATGAACTTTGGGGTGCATATGGCCCTTCTCTTCACTACGTCTGTATCTTGGGGTAAATACCCAGTAGTGCAATGGCTGGATCATAGGGTAGCTCTATTTTTAACTTTTTGAGGGACCGCCACACTGTTTTCCAAAGTGGCTGTACTAACTTGCATTCCCACCAACAGTGTAAGAGGGATCCCCTTTCTCCACATCCTCTCCAACATTTGTTGTTTCTTGTCTTGTCAATTTTAGCCATTCTAGCTGGCGTAAGGTGGTATCTCAATGTGGTTTTGATTTGAATTTCCCTAATGCATAATGATTTTGAACATTTTTCATGTGTCTGTTAACCATTTGTATATCTTCATTGGAAAAGTGTCTATTCATATCTTCTGCCCATTTTTTGATTTGATTATTTGTTTCTTGTCTATTGAGTTTGAGAAGATCTTTATAGATCTTGGATACCAGCCTTTTATCCGTAGTTTCATTTGCAAATAACTTCTCCCATTCTGTGGGTTGCCTCTTTGTTTTGATGGCTGTTTCCTTTGCTGTGCAGAAACTTTTTATATTGATGAAGTCCCAAAAGTTCATTTTTGCATTTGTTTTTCTTGCCTTTGGAGATGTGTCATGACAGAAAGTGTTGTGGTTGATGTCAAAGAGGTTACAGCCTAAGTTCTCCTCTATGATTTTGATGGATTCCAGTCTCACGTCGAGGTCTTTCACCCATTTGGAGGTTATCTTTGTGTATGGTGTGAGAGAATGGTCAAGTTTCATTCTTTTCCATATAGCTGTCCAATTTTCCCAGCACCATTTATTGAAGAGACTGTCTCTTTTCCACTGGATGTTTTTTTCCTGCTTTGTCAAAGATTATTTGACCCTAGAGTTGAGGGTCCATTTCTGGAGTCTCTATTCTGCTCCATTGGTCTATTTGTCTGTTTTTGTGCCAGTACTATGCTGTTTTGGTGAAATCAGGCAACGTGATGCCCCCAGCTTTGTTTTTCCTTTCCAACATTTCCTTGGCGATTCGGGGTCTTTTCTGGTTCCAAACAAATTTTAGGCTTCTTTGTTCCAGCTCCTTGAAAAATGTCATTGGTATTTTGATCAGGATGGTGTTGAAAGTGTAGATTGCTCTGGGTAGCACAGACATTTTTACAGTGTTTATTCTTCCAATCCATGAGCATGGAATGTTTTCCCATCTTTTTATGTCTTCTTCAATATCTTTCATCAGTGTTCTGTAGTGTCTAGAATATAGACCTTTACCCCTCTAGTTAAGTTAATTCTGAGCTATTGTATGGGTTTTGGTGCTATTGTAAATGGAATGGATTCCCTAATTTCTCTTTCTTCAGTCTCATTGTTCGTGTATAGAAATGCAACTGATTTCTGAGCATTGATTTTGTATCCTGCCACATTACTGAATTGTTGTATGAGTTCTAGTAATTTGGGGGTGGAGTCTTGGGTTTTCCATATAAAGTATCCTATCATCTGTGAAGAGAGAGAGCTTGACTTCTTCTTTGCCAATTTGAATACCTTTTATCCCTTTTTGTTCTCTGATTGTTGTTGCAAGGACTTCTAGTACTATGTTGAACAATAAAGGTGAGAGTGGGCATCCTTGTCATGTTCCTGGTCTTAAGGGAAAGGCTTGCAGCTTTTCCCCATTGACAATGATATTCACTGTCGGCTTTTCATAGATGGCTTCTATGGAATTGAGGAATGTACCCACTATCCCAACATTATGAAGTGTTTTAATCAGGAAAGGATGCTGTATTTTGTCAAATGCTTTTTCTGCATCAATTGAAAGGATCATATGGTTCTTGTCTCTTCTCTTATTAACGTGATTTATCACACTGATAGATTTGCAAATGTTGAAACACCCTTCCATCCCTGGGATGAATCTGACTTGGTCTTGATGGATAATCCTTTTAATGTACTGTTGGAACCTATTAGCTAGGATCTTGTTGAGAATTTTGGCATCCATATTCATCAGGAATATCGGTCTGTAATTCTCCTTTTCGATGGGGTCTTTGCTTGGTTTGGGGGTCAAAGTAATACTGGCCTCATAGAATGAATTTGGTAGTTTTCCTTCTGTTTCTATTTTTTGAAACAGCTTCAGGAGAGTAGGTATTATTTCTTCTTTGAGTGTTTGGTAGAATTCCCCAGGGAATCCGTCAGGGCCTGGACTCTTGTTTTGAGGGAGGTTTTTGATCACTGCTTCGATCTCTTCATAATTAATTGGGCTGTTTAAATAATCAATTTCTTCCTGTTTCAAACTTGATATTTTATAGGTTTCCAGGAAGGCACCGTTTTCTTCCAGGTTGTTTAATTTATTGGCATAAAGTTGTTGATAATAGTTTCTAATGATTGTTTCTATTTCCTTGCAGTTGATCACGATCTCTCTCCTTTCATTCATAATTTTATTATTTGGGTCCATTCTCTATTCTTTTGAATAAGTCTGGCTAGTGGCTTATCAATCTTATTTATTCTTTCAAAAAAACAGCTTCTAGTTTTGTTGATCTGCTCTACTGTGCTCCTGAGTTACAATTCATTGATCTCCGCTCTAATCTTGATCAACTGCCTTCTCATGCATGGGTTGGGCCTGTTCTGTTCCAGCTCCAGCTTCTTAAGGTGAGAATATAAAAACTGTATTTTAGAATTTTCTATTCCTTTGAGTGAGGCTTGGATGGCTACGTATTTTCCCGTTAGGACCACCTTTGCAGTGTCCTATAGGTTTTGGACCAATGTGTTTTTGTTCTCATTGGTTTTCATACATTGCTTAAGTTCTTCTTTAATTTCTTGGTTTACCCAATCATTCTTGAGCAGGATGGTTCTTCGTTTCCAAGTGTTTGAATTTCTTCCAAATTTTTCCTTGTGATTGAGTTCCAGTTTCAAAGCATTGTTGTCTGAGAATATGCAGGGAATAATCTCAGTATTTTGGTATCAGTTGAGACCTGTTTTGTGACCCAGTATATAGTCTATTCTGGAGAAAGATCCATGTGCATTCGAAAAGAATGAGTATTCTGTTGTTCTGGGATGTAGTGTTCTATATATATCTATGAGGTCCATCTGATCCAGTATGTTATTCAAAGCTCTTGTTTCTTTGTTGATTTTCTGTTCAGGTGGTCTCTCTATCACTGAGAGTGGAGTGTTGAGGTCTCCTACTATTAACGTATAATTATCTATTTGTCTCTCTATTCTGGTTAAGTGTTGGCTTGTGTATCTAGCTGCTCCCCTGTTGGGGACATAGATATTTATAATCATCATATCCACTTGTTGGATATACCTTCAGGAATAGTATAGTATCTTTCTAACTACAGTCTTTAGTTTAAAATCTAATCTGATATAAGCATTGTTACCTTAGCTTTCTTTTGAGGTCCATTGGCATGGAAAATGGCTTTCCATCCCTTCACTTTCAGTCTGGATGTATCTTTAGGTTCAAAATGAGCCTCTTGTAGACAAATAATGGATGGGTCATGTCTTTTTATCCAATCTGCAACTGTGCTGTGTTTCATGGGAGCATTTAGGCCATTCACATTGAGAGTGATTATTGAGAGATGGTTTAATGATGTCATGCTGCCTGTGAAGACTTGTTTCTATAGATTGTAAATTTCTGTTCTTTATCACTCTTGGGGTCATTTACTTTTATAGAACCCCCCCTTAATATTTCTTGTAGGGTTGGCATGGTGGTCATATATTCTTTCAGTTTCTGCCGGTCTTGGAAGGTCCTTGTCTCTCCATCGATTCTTTTATTATTATTATTATTATTATTATTATTATTATTATTATTATTATTATTATATTTTTTATTGTATTATGTTAGTCACCATACAGTACATCCCTGGTTTTTGATGTAAAGTTCGATGATTCATTAATTGCTTATTACACCCAGTGCACCATGCAATACATGCCCAGCCTTGCTGGATAAAGGATCCTTGGCTGCATGTTCTTCTCACTTAGTGCTCTGAATATGTCTTGCCAGCTTTTTCTGGCTTGCCAGGTCTCTGTAAACAGGTCTGACGTTATTCTGATGTTCCTCCCTCTGTAGGTGAGGATGCTCTTCCCCCCGGCTCCTTTCAAGATTGTTTTCTTGGATCTAAGATTTGGGAATTGTACTATTATGTGACGTGGTGTTGGTCAGTTCTCACTGATCTTGGGAGGGGTCCTCTCTGCCTCTTGGACATGAATGCTTGTTTCCTTTGCCAGATAAGGGAAGTTCTCAGCTACAATTTGTTCAAATATCTCTTCTAGACCTCTCTCTTTCTTGACCCCCTCAGGGATGCCGATAATTCTGACATTGGAACTTTTGACTGAGTCAGTAGTCTGCCATACTCTACATTCTTGAGATTGGATTTTTTAAGCCAATTCCCACTTTTTCCTTCTTTTCTATCATCTCATCTTCCAATTCACTAATTCTTTCTTCTGCCTCATTTACCCTGGCCTTCAGAGCATCCAATTTAGACTGCATTTGATTCATAGCATTTTGTATTTCTGCCAGATTCATTCTCATTTCTGCCCTTAGAGATTCTATATTCTCGTTAATATTTTTTTCAAGCCTAAACATCATCTCGACCATTGTTACTCTGAACTCCATTTCTGACAATTTCGTTATATCCATATCCATTAGTTCTGTGGCAGAGGCCAGTCTCTGTTTCTTTCCTTTGTTGGGGTTCCTCCTCCTTGTCATTCTGATGAAGAGTGGTTGAGGGGATGTACAGAGCCCAAATTATTGACCAGGACCCAAGGAATGTGTACTGGTTTCATACGAACCTTAGGGATGTGGGCTTCTTGTTTTTTCAGCCTGCCTTCTGGGGGAGAGGCCTGCTGTGCTGATAATCAGGCAACCCTGCTTGGGTAGAGTTGCCCTGTTCCCTGTGTGTGGGGGGATAGGCACAATGCCAACTGGTTTTTGTGGGCTTTTGTTCTCTGGTGGCTTTCCCTGGCGGTTTTCTGTGACTCTACTGAGAGAGCAGCAGTGGTCGTATCCAAGCGTCTGTCTCAGAACAGAGAGATCACAGTCTGCTCTCCCCTGAGCTCTCCTGGCCACTTTAACTCTGTTTATGTTGGTCTTGCTAAAAACCCCACAGTGTCCCCTTTTGTGCGCCCCACAGCACTCTCTCAGTCCTTGCTCCCAGGGCCAGCACGTCTCTGTCCTTTGCTCTTCTAACACTGCCAGCTGCGCCGGTTCCCACGTGTGCACCCAAGCTCCCTGTTTCTGTGTTGTTCACATGCGCTCCGGAGCTCGGGTTTTCAGTCTGGTCACGTGTGCGCTCCCGAGCTTCCAGTTTCAGTCTGTTTTCTCAGCAGCTACCAGTCCCTGAGTCTGGCCTGCTCCCCAGTGCAGGAGGCTACTGCTTCCTGGCACCCAAGCATGGGGGCTCCCTCCCTGTTCTGTTTATCTTCCAATATCTGTGGCACAGATACATGCCTCCCTAGTTAGTACCTCAATACTCAGTGCCGGAGATGTTCGTTTGTAGAGATCCAGATGTATCTTCCTATATCTCAGGCTGATTTTGTGGGTGTTCAGGATGATCTGGTAGATATCCAGCTTGATTCAGGGGACCAGCTGAAAAAGGTCCCCTGCTCCTCCACCATCTTTTCTCCTCTCAGTCCATGATATTTCTATGACAAATATTTTCTATAAATATGTCATAATTTTCTAAGATACTAAGATACTTTTTTTGTCTACAGTTGACGTCTTTTTATGTATCTTCATTTTTATGCATTCTTGTTTTATTAAGTTGGCTTTATTGGTGGTATAAATGGTTAAATGATAGATCAAGAAATATAATTTCTGATTTGAATTTTTAAAAATTATTTTATAATCTTCTGCAAGAATAGCAGTCAGTGGAGGACTCAGCAATAACCACTTACTATTTTTACCAGATCTTGCATTATCATAGACTTCTAGATGACCCTAGAAACCACAAGTATAAATCTCTGTTGAATATTTGATTTTTACAAGTTCAAGTCAAATTGGATTAAAAAGAAAAGGATTAGCTTAGATATTGATCACTTTGGTGGAACTTGATTCTCCTTCATTTTTCCCTTATTCAGTTACTCATTCAGTGATTGAATGGGGAGAGTAATAAAATAATAAAAATTAATAATAATAATAA
>NW_024423319.1:53324287-53338991 GCF_017311325.1 Ursus maritimus
TAATAATAATAATAAAACAACTAAGCTGTTGGTTATAATAATGGAGAGTTCATTATTACATATTTATTAATTGTAAGATTTTTCACTATACTATATATTTCCTGAGGACATGGAACAAATCTTGCTCGCTATATATACTCAGAGCCTAGCACAGAATTTCAAAAATAGTGGACACTTAATGGTATTTACTAAATTAATAATATATCCAATCTCAACGGGTCTTCCTCATTCCTTCCTTTTTAATATAAAGTAAGAAGTAATGCAGTTTTATCATTTTTACACATATCAAGGCAACACAAAATAAACTATAAAATCCCTACCTTTTGCTACTTGTCACTTTCAAAATTAGTTTTCCTAAGGTATCCATAAAAATATAAAGCTAGAACAAACATTGAATACTGTTGAGATATGATTTAAATGTGGTGTGATTGTTCAAAAAAGCATTTTTTATTATGTTAGTCACCATACAGTATATCATTAGTTTTTGATGTAGTGTTCCATGATTCATTGTTTGTGTATAACACCCAGTGCTCCATATGATACATGCTCTCCTTAATATCCATCACCAGGTTAGCCCATCCCCCCTCCTCCCTCCCCTCTAAGACCCTCAATTTGTTTACCAGAGTCCATAGTCTCTCATGATTCTTCTCCCCCTCTATTTTCCCCCACTTCATTTTTCCCTTCCTTCTCCTAATGTCCTCTTTGCTATTCCTTATGTTCCATAAATGAATGAAATCATATGATAATTATCTTTCTCTGCTTGACTTATTTCACTTAGCATAGTGTCTTCCAGTTTCAACCATGCTGATGCAAATGTTGGGTAATCATCCTTTCTGATGGCTGAGTAATATTCCATTGTATATGTGGACCACATCTTATTTATCCATTCATCTGTTGAAGGACATCTCTGGCTCCTTCCATAGCTTGGCTATTGTGGAGATTGCTGCTATGAACATTGGGGTGCATGTGCCCCTTCTTTTTACTATATCTCTATGTTTGGGGTAAATACCCAGTAGTGCAATTGCTGGATCATAGGGTAGCTCTTTTTTTACCTTTTTGAGAAACCTCAACACTGTTTTCCAAAGTGGCTGCACCAACTTGCATTTGCACCAACAGGGAAGAGGGTTCCCCTTTCTCCACATCCTCTCCAACACTTGCTATTTCTTGCCTTGTCAATTTTTGCCATTCTAATTGGTGTTAAGGTGGTATCTAATGTGGTTTTGATTTTAATTTCCCTGATGGCTAGTGATTCTGAACATTTTTTCATGCGTCTGTTAGCCATTCATATGTGTTCACTGGAAAAGTGTCTCTTCATATCTTCTGCCCACTGAGGGCTTCAGAGGGGAGGGGGGTGGGGGAATGGGATAGGCTGGTGATGGGTGGTAGGGAGGGCACGTATTGCATGGTGCACTGGGTGTTATACGCAACTAATGAATCATCGAACTTTACATCAAAAACCAAGGATATACTGTACAGTGACTAACATAATATAATAAAAAATATTTTTAAAAAATGTTTACCCAGGCAATCAGATAGATAAAACAAAGTGCATATATACTATTGAATAATAAAAATGTTGATGCAGATCTATATTTATTGACAAAGAGAGATGCCCACAGCATTTATTGCAAGAAAATAGCAGATTATAAAACCATATGCATATCTGTGTGTGTTCCCACACAGTACCCCTAGGTGGTAGGTTTTGGAGTATATGCCAGTTATCAGTTTATTGCTTTTCAGCTTCAAATTCATACTTCATTCTCCATTCTACAAAAATGGAGATGAGCCCATAAATATTTTCCTTTTGCCAGCTGATACGTATGCTAAACTTTACCAGTACAGGGAGCTTTCGTTGTAGATGGAAAGGAGTTTCCTCCCTTGTTCCAGTGTATTGCTTTGGCAGGCTCCTGTCGCCAGAAACTTCCCCCAACAGACATACCCAACCTCTGCAGTGGTTTTGCAATAAAATGCTTCCGATGAGACAGCTCCCTGTGATTAGCTTTCCCCAGCACCCTACAGAGCAGATTTTGAGCAAGTTTTGACCACACAGCGGACAGTAACTTCCTTGCCAACCCGTGGCCACCCCCTGCCCAACAAACTCCTCAGGCCTTGGTGGGGAGGAGGGTCCTTGCCCTCTATCTCAGACCTCAGGGTTGTGGCTGTCCCTCATATCAGCCCTTCTTATATTCTTTAGAGCTCTCTTTGTTTCCTATCAGCTGACTCCTTGTTACTCCAAACCCTGCCATAGTTAGTAATTCTTCACATTAAACTTTCCCTGCTCAAGAAAAACAAAAACAAAAATGCACAAAGCAAACCCTAGATAAAATTACCTATAACTGTACTCTCTTTGTGATAACTACCATTTATATCTTGATGGATACACTCTAAAACTTTCTCTTGTATGAATGTGTATGCGTATATTATATGTGTATGTATATACATATAAAATACATAGTTTGTCCATATATAGTTTTTAAAACAAAAGGTAAAGCACATTATACAGGTTATTTTGTGAACTTTTCTGTATCAACATTGACAATGGTTATATTGGGGGTATATATATACCTTGAGTTGTTAAAATTTTCCCCTAATCTGGGACATTTAGGCTCCATTCCATCTTTTGTTATTATGAACAATGCTTCAATGGAAAAAAAATAATTACTTGTTTTTGGTGTTGGACTTGAGAAGTCCTTTATAGATCTTGGATACCAGTGCTTTATCTATAATGTCATTTGCAAATATCTTCTCCATTTCCATGGTTTGCCTTTTAGTTTTGTTGACTGTTTCCTTTGCTGTGCAGAAGCTTTTATCTTGATGAAGTTCATTTTTGCTTTTGTTTCTCTTGCCTTTGGAGACGTGTCCTGAAAGAAGTTGCTGTGGCCAAAGGTAAAGAGGTTACTGCTTATGTTCTCCTCTATGATTTTGATGAATTCCTGTCTCACATCGAGGTCTTTCATCCATTTAGAGTTTATCTTTGTGTACACTGTGAGAGAATGGTCGAGTTTCATTCTTTTGTATATAGCTGTCCAATTTCCCCCACACCTTTTATTGAAGAAACTGTCTTTGTTCCATTGGATGATTTGTCCTGCTTTGTCAAAGATTAGTTGACCATAGAGTTCAGGGTCCATTTCTGGAGTCTCTAGTCTGTTCCATTGATCTATGTGTCTGTTTTTGTGCCAGTACCATGCTTTCTTGGTGATTACAGGTTTGTAATGTAGCTTGAAATCAGGCAACATGAATCCCCCAGCTTTGTTTTTCTTTTTCAACATTTCCTCAGTGATTTGGGATCTTTTCTGGTTCCACACGAAATTTAAGATTTTTTTGTTCCAGCACTTTGAAAAATGACATTGGTATTTTGATCAGGATGGCATTGAAAGTATAGATTGCTCTGGGTAGCACAGACATTTTAACAGTGTTTATTCTTCTGATCCATGAGCATGGAATGTTTTTGGTCAGGAAAAAGACTATTATAGAGGCTGAGAGCAGGCTGCCCTAAAATGGGCCACTTTGGCATGCAGATTATTCTGAGATGAAAGCAATCAAGTCCTTATGGGCTCAAGAGAAACTTTTGCCTCTCTGATAACTACATAGAAGAATGTAAATTGGGGGTCTTTCCCAGAATAAGGGTATTAACAGAGATAAGCTTTATCTGAGTGACCTATCTGTATGGCAGGGAAAACATCTAATTACTGAACATCTGTTCTCCTTTTTGCCCTGTAAATTATATTTCTTTCCTCTGAAATCCCAGATGCCTACCCACTTCTTACTTCAGTATGATGCGTGTATACTTCATTTTGCCTGACTGCCTTTGGAATTTCTGTGTGTGTGGATTCCTCATAGGTATGCTGTTAAATTTGATTTTCTCCTGTTAATCTCTCTCATGTCAATTTGATTCTTAGTCCAGCTAGAAAGATTTTGAAGAACACAGGGCATTCTTACTCCCTAACACCATAAAGCAATAAAATGACATACTTTCCTATTGAGTGGAGGATCTTTAACTACCTAAAATATATCTTCTGTGTTAGATTCAATTGCATTCATCAACCAAGGTAAAATATTCTAACATCTTTTGCTGAATCCAACCATTTAGTCAAGACTGGATAATTCATGTCTAAAATGTTTTGTTTCAAAGGAGGAGTTAAGATGGTACAATAGTAGGGGAACTCTGAGCTTGCCTCATTCTTCAAACACAGCTAGATCAAATCAAACTATTTTGAACAACCAGGAATATGATCTGAAGATTAAGAAAACAATCTGCATAATTGGAGGGAGATAACATCACAGATGCAAGGTTCAGAGCTATGAATTGGGGGGGGGGGACACGCAAAGGGAGGGAACCCTTTTCATAGAGCAAAGTCAGGGAGAGGGAGAGAGCAGGAGAGACCACAGCAAATAGGGTTCACACAATAAGCCATGGTGAGGGGGTCCCTGGTTGCGCTGGGAGAGATTGCTCCCCTTTCTGGAGTATGTTTGGAAAAGGACATTTTGCCTCTCTAAGGACAAAAGGCCAACTGGGAGCCCTTGAACAGCATGTAGCAGCAGGGACAGAGGTGTGAACAGAGAGCAGATAACCTGGTAGCAGCTTTTCACTGTGAGGTACAATAGACTCAAACCACAGTGTGTGTGCTGGGTGGCTGCTTTTCTGAGACAGAACTGAGCAGAAAGCAGAGACATACAGACTGCAGATAACCTGGTCACAGCTTTTTATTGTGTGCCACAATAGACTCTAGCCACTGTGTGCACAGTGTGCAACTGTTTTTCTGGACAGCACAGTGCTGGACACACCACAAGGCTCTCCTCTGGGGGAAGGGAGCAGGTCTGCACCTTGCCAGGGTCTTTAAAATTTGGAGTTTTGAATCCCAGCCACCAACCAGAGATAAAATGAAGGAGATCTGTGGTACTGGGTGTGCCAATGGCCTGGACACAGACAGGTTAAGGGCAGGGATCTGACAAAATCCCAGGACACAGGAGATTGTTTGCTTTTCTATGCGAGCTTCCTGAACATCAGTAGCCACAAGTTCCCTTCCGGGGGGACAAGAGGGCAGGATGATACCATCTTCGTCTTCTACCACCCCTCCCTCAATGCCCCCCGACACCCCAGCCCACCAGCACAGTCAGACTTCAGAGAGAATCACAGCACCTCCAGTGGAAGCTGGAGTCCCTTATACCAAACCCCATGCTCTGTGCTTGGCAGAGGCATCTTTACAAGTGCAAATCTGTGAGCCAGCCTAGCAGGCCTCTCCCCCAGAAAACCAACACAGGCCCCTCACATGAACCAACTGTAGTGATTAAAGAGTGTTCCAAAATGTCAGCTTCACTTCTGGTGGAAATAGGACCAAGCTTTCCTTTTTTTTTTAATTTTTGAAATTTTTAAATTTTTAATTTCTATTTCTTCTTTTTTTTTTTACTTTTTTACCTTTTATTTTAAATATATATTTCTTCTTTTTTTTCCTTTATCTTTTTTCCTTTATCCTGATACCTTGGTATCAGGCTTATAATTTTTTGTTCATTTATTGGTTTGGTTATTTGTTTCCTTCTATTATATTTCAGATCAGGCTTTTTCTTTTTTTGCTTTCTTTCCTTCTTATTCTTTGGAATCAGGCTTATACTTTTTTTGTTTGTTTGTTTTATTTCTTTGTTCCTACTCCTATTCCCTTATCTTAGATAAAGATTTTTTTCTTTTCTTTTTCAAAAACAGATCAATATCACGACATATTATAATGAAACCTGCAAAATACAAAGATAAAGAGAGAATCCTGAAAATAGCTCAGGAGAAAAAGTCATGAACCTATAAGGGTAGACACATAAGGCTGGCAGCAGACTGATTCACAGAAACCAGGCAGGCCTGAAAGAACTGGCATGATATATCAATGTGATAAATGGGAAAAATATGCAGCCAAGAATACTTTATGGAGCAAGGTTGTCATTCAGAATAGAAGGAGAGATAGAGTTTCCAAGAAAAGCAAAAAATAAAGGAGCTCATGAGCACTAAACCAGCCCTTCAAGAAATATTAAAGGAAATCCTTTGAGTGGGGAGAAAGCCCAAAAGTAACAAAGACCAGAAAAGAACAGAGACAATCTACAGGAACAGTTACTAGAGGTAATGCAATGACACTAAATCCTTTTTTTTTTCAATAATTACTCTGAATGTAAATGGACTAAATGCTCCAATCAAAAGACATAGGATATCAGAATGGATTTAAAAAAAAAGAAGACCTATTGATATGTTGCCTACAAGAGACTCATTTTAGGCCCAAAGACACCTTCAGATTGAAAGTGAGAGGGTGGAGAACAATTGATCATGCTACTGGACTTCAAAAGAAAGCTGAAGTAGCCATCCTTATATCAGACAAATTTTATTTTATTTATTTATTTGTTTATTTATTTATTTTAAAGATTTATTTATTTATTTATTTATTTATTGAGAGAGAGAAGGAAAGGGGGGAAGGGGCAGAAGGAGACAGAGAGAAATCCTCATGCAGACTCCCTGGCAAGCCTAGAGCCCAATGTGAGGCTGGAGTCAAATGCTCAACCAATTGGGCCACCCAGGCACCACAACAGACAAACAAGATTTTAAAGCAAAGACTGTAATAAAAGATGAAGGACACTGTATCATGATAAAGGAGTTTACCCAATAGGAAGATCAAACAATTGTAAATATTTATTCCCCTAATTTGGGAGCAGCCAAATACATAAATCAATTAATAACAAACTTTGAGAAACTTACTGATAATAATACAACAATAGTAGTTTCTTTAGCACCCTACTCACAACAATGGGCAGATCACCTAAGCAGAAGATCAACAAGGAAACAAGGGCTTTGAATGACACACTGGACCAGATGGACTTCACAGATACATTCAGAGGATTTCATTGTAAAGCAGCAGAATACATTCTTTTTGAGTGCACATAGAACATTCTACAGAATAGATCACATACTGGGTCACAGATCAGCCCTCTACCCATACAAAAAGACTGAGATCATACTGCATATTTTCAGACCACAATGCTATGAAACCTGAAGTCAACCACAAAAAAAAATTTGGAAGGACCACAAATACATGGAGGTTAAAGAACATCTTACTAAAGAATGAATGGATTAACCAGGAAATTAAAGAGGAATTTAAAAATTTAAATGGAAGCAAATGAAAATGAAAACATGACTGTTCAAAACCTTCAGGATGCTGCAAAGGCAATCCTAAGTGTGAAGTACGTTGCAATACAGACCTATCTCAAGAAACAAAAACAGTCTCAAATATAGAACCTAACCTTACTCTTATAGGATTATTCACCACCACTAAGTGGAATTTCTTCCTGGGCTGAAAGGGTGGACCAACACCCACAAATACAATGTGATATACCAAGTTGATAAAAGAAATGATAAGAACCATGTGGTCTTCTCAATAGATGCAGAAAAAGCATTTGACAAGATAAAGCATCCTTTCTTGATAAAAAAAAAAAGAGCTTTCAAAAAAGTAGGGATAGAGGGAACACACTTTAACATCATAAAGGCTATATAGACCCACAGCTAATATCATCCTCAATGGGGAAAAACTGAGAGCTTTCCCTCTAAGGTCAGGAACACGACAGGGATGCCCACTCTCATAAGTGTTGTTCAACATACTCCTGGAAGTCCTAGCCTCAGCAATCAAACAATCAAAAGAAGTAAATATCATCCAAATCCTCAAAGAAGAAGTCAAACTTTCACTCTTTGCAGATGACATGATACACTACATAGAAAACACAAAAGACTCCACCAAAAATTGCTAGAACTGATAATATGAATTCAGCAAAGTTGTAGGATATAAAATCAATGCACAGAAATCTGTTGCATTTCTATACACCAATGACAAAGCAGCAGAGAGAAATCAAGAAATTGATCCTGTTTACAACTGCACCCAAAACCATAATTTACCAAGGAATAAACCTAACCAAAGAGGTAACTCTTTTCTGTACTCTGAAAACTATGGAACATTTATGAAAGAAATTGAGGAAGATACAGAGAAATGGACAAATATTCCATACTCATGGATTAGAAGAACAAATATTGTTAAAATCTCTATACTATCCAAAGCAATCTACACATTCAACGCAATCCCTATCAAGATACCACTGATATTTTTCAAAGAGCTGGAACAAACAATTCTAAAATTTGTATAGAACCAGAAAAAACCCTGGAAGGCCAAAGTATTGTTGAAAAAGAAAACAAACCCAGGGGTGCCTGGGTGGTTCATTTGGTTAAGCATCTGCCTTCAGCTCAGGTCATGATCCCAGGATCCTGGGATCGGGTCCTGCATGGGGGGGGGGGTCCCTGTTCAACAGGGAGTCTGCTTCAGCCTCTCTCTTTGCCCCTCATCCTGCTCATTCTCTCTCTCTCTCTCAAAAATAACTAACTAAATAAATAAATCTTAAAAAAAAAGAAAAGAAAAAAAAACTGAACCTGGAGGCATCACAATTTCGGACATCAAGTGGAATTACAAAGCTGTAATCATCAAGACAGTATGGTACTGGCACAAATACAGACACTTTGATTAATGGAACAGAATGGAGAGCCTGAAAATGGACCCACAACTCTATGGTCAACTTATCATCAATAAAGCAGGAAAGAATATTCAATGGAAAAAAGACTCTTCAACAAATGGTGCTGGGAAAATTGGACAATCACATATAGAAGTATGGAACTGAACCATTTTCTTACACCATACACAAATATAAACTCAAAATGCTGAGCAAAATAAGACAATCAGAGAAAGACAATGATCATACATTTCACTCCTATGTGGAATATAAGAGAAACTGCAGAGGATCTTAGGGGAAGAGAGGGAAAACAGAATGGGAAGTCATCAGAGAGGAAGAAAAACCATGAGAGACTCTTAACTGTAGGAAACAAACTGAAGATTGCTGGAGGGGAGGTGGGTGAGAGGATGGGGTAATTGGGTGATGGGCATTACAGAGGGCACATGATATGATTGGCACTGGGTGTTATATGCAACTGATGAATTATGGAACACTACATCTGAAACTAATGATGTACTATATGTTGGCTAATTGAATTTAAATTTTAAAAAAAGAACTTATCAAGCAACACCCAAAATACAAAAATTCCGGTCAAGAAATGGGCAGAAGACATGAGCAGACATTTCCCCAAAGAAGATATACAAATGGCCAACAGACACATGAAAAATGCTCAACATCATTCATCATCAGAGAAATACAAAACAAAACCACAATGGGATCTCACCTCACACCTGTCAGAATGGCTAAAATGAACTGAGGAAACAACAGATGTTGTTGAGGATGCAGAGAAAGGGGAACATCTTACACTTTTGGTGGGAATTAAAATGTTGTGGCCATTCTCAAAAACAGTATGGAGATTCCTCAAAAGGTTAAAAATAGAACTACCCCATGACCCAGCAATTGCACTACTAGGTATTCATCCAAAGGATACAATAATAGTGATTCAAAGGGACACATGTGCACCAATGTTTATACCAGCCATGTCCACAATAGCCAAGGTATGGAAAGAGCCCAGACATCCGTCCACGGATGAATGGATAAAGAAGATATGGTGTATATAGAGTGGAATACTACTCAGCCATCAAAAAGAATAAAATCTTGCCATTTACAATGATGTGGATGGAACTAGTGTATTATGCTAAAGGAAATAATTCAGTCACAGAACAACAAATGCCATATGATTTCACTCATAAGTGGAATTTAAAAAACATAACTGATGAACATATGGGAAGGGAAAGAAAAATAAAATAGGATAAAAACATAAAAGAATACAAACCATAAAAGACTCTTAACTATGGAAAACAAACTGAGGGTTCCTGGAAGGGAAATGGGTGGGGGGATTTGGCAATTGTTTGATGGACATTAAGGAGGGCACTTGATGTAATGAGCACTGGGTGTTATATGCAGCTGATGAATCATTAAATCCTACCCTTAAATTAATAATAGTCAATATGTTAACTAACCTGAATTTAAATAAACCCCAAAATAGGGGAAAAAACGCTCTCTTTAGCACCTGGAAATGTTTAAATAAATCATAAACTTTAAAAACACAAGTAAAAGTAGCCTTAGAATTAATACAGTACATTCCACTATGTATGTGAACTCCTTCAACCGATTCCTCTGTAAATGGCTATGAATCCTTTGCTTTTTAAAGTCCAGTGTTGAAGATTTCACTATCTTCTTAGATAGTTCATTCCATTTTATTAGAAAATTCTGCTTTCAAATGAAAGAAAATCTATGTAAACTCCACTCAGAGTTACTACTAATTACTCCAGTACATTAGCAGACTCCTTTCAACATAATTAATTCTGTCTTTCTTATTTTTGTTCTGGTAGCCCAACATACATATAGTTTTACAGCATCTTATTATATAAAAGTTAATTGGAACAAGCTGAAAAGTTTTGAAAAGGTTTTCTTTCATGCTAGTTTATGTTGACAGTTAATTGAAGATTAATGATCACATACACACACACACACACACACACTTACACATACACAATTTTGTGGGAAGAAGAAAATGAAAATCTTACCTACATGAACCCCAAAGTCTAAGTTCACCTGAGCTCCCTTCCTGAACATTGTTTCTGAATATTCTTTTTAGAACTACTTGGACTAAATGTTATATGTTAGACATCTAAGTCTATTTAAGACTAACCATAGGAATGGCCACACAGGTTTCCCTATCATCTATATCTATATATCTATATCTGTAATCTATATCTATACTTGTATCTTTATCTAGTTTCTTTCTAGAAAGGAAATGGATGAAAGAGAGAGAATATGTTGTCTTCAAAACCTATCCAAAATGCCCTCTGGTGTCAGCATCAAGGAACAAATTAAAGTCATCAAGTCAAAGGGAATAGATATCATTATGTTGGGAATTCTATGAAAAACTAAAGCCCTTAATGGGCCAGAGATCGTGGCGGGAACACCAGGTCTGTTACATCTGGTAGGTAAGAGCTACTGACCCTACTTCTCACTTTCAGCAACCACAAGTTGAACCCTAAAGTTTCCTTTTCTTCTGATCAAGGTAGAAAAAAGCTCTTTGAAAATTTTTTTCTGCCCCCGCTCTTTATTCCCAAATTCTATTTCTCCCCTGAAATATCTAATCTGTCATTTTATAGAAATATATGTCTCCCAATAGTGCATCAGAGAAAATTATTTTCTTTTATTCTTTTACAAACTTCCTTTTCTCTCTCTCTCTCTCTCTCTCTCTCTTTCTCTCTCTCTCTCTCACACACACACACACACACAGCAATTCAACACTACTATCAGATATGATTCTGGCTTTTGGTCATTTTTTAATATTTTAAAGGGCTTTCTCCCTATATCTACCAATTTTTTTTTGAGCCTGGGTGGCTCAGTCAGTTAAGTGTTGTCTGACTCTTGATTTCAGCTCAGGTCATGAACTCAGGGTCGTGAGATGAGCCTCACATTGGGCTCCACACTCAACATGAAGTCTGCTTGTCCTTCTCCCTCTGCTCCTCCCCCTGCTTGCTCTCTCTATCTCAAATTAATTAATTAATTAATTAATTAAATTTTGTAAAAGAGTGTTTTGACTGGAAGAAATTACTCTTGTCTATTTTCTTTCATTGTTTTTATAATTTCTGCATGTATTCCAAGAGATCATGTGTATGTATTAATCCATTTTTATTTTTAAAAGATTTTATTGATTTATTTGAGAGAGAGAGAAAGTGAGTGCACAGAAGGAGAAGGAGAAGTAGACTCCCTTCTGAGCAGAGAGCCTGATGTGGGATCGATCCCAGCACCTTGAGATCATGACCCGAGCCAAACGCAGATGCTTAACCAACTGAGCCACCCAGGCACCCCTGTATTAATATGTTATTAATCAGTTTTACTGCTACCTTATGCATTTCAACTTCCCTTCTGTCATTTCTAACATCTTGTTATTAAATAAATCACTCCAGAGTTCCTTGTGGAGACAATTTCTGAGCCTGTCAAATATCTGAAAAACACATAATCACCAACATATTATGAATTTGCATAGTGCTAGAGGTAGTACTAAAAACTAACCGAATTTCTGGGAATCAAACTCTCTAGAACTAATTAAATCTTTATGATACATCTTTCCATATAAACTCAGAATTTCAGTTTCAACAACTGAAGTTATTAAACAAAGTAATTACGATTTTACTTCCTTTGCAAGTCCTCTACTATGAAGTTAAGTTATAATTCCTCTGGATTTCTATTTTTTTAATAACAATTTTTTCTTACGTTATGTGGTCACCATACAGTATATCCTTAGTTTTTGATGTAGTGTTCCATGATTCATTACTTGCGTATAACACCCAGTACACCATGCAATATGTGCCCTCCTTAATACCCATCTCCAGCCTATCCCAGTCTCCCACCCCCCCTCCCCTCTGAAGCCTCTGTTTGTTTCACAGAGTCCATAGTCTCTCATGTTTCATTCTCCCTTCTCTTTACTCCCCCTTCATTCTTCCCTTCTTTCTCCTACCGATCTCCCACCTATTCCTCATGTTCCATAAATGAGCGGAACCATATGATAATTGTCTTTCTCCGCTTGACTTATTTCACTTAGCATAATCTCCTCCAGTCCTGTCCATGTTGCTGCAAATGTTGGGTAATCATTCTTTCTGATGGCTGAGTAATATTCCATTCTATATATGGAACACATCTTCTTAATCCAATCATCTGTTGAAGGGCATCTCAGTTCCTTCCACAATTTAGCTATTGTGGACAATGCTGCTATGAATCTTGGGGTGCATATGGTCCTTCTCTTCACTATGTCTGTATCTTTGAGTAAATACCCAGTAGTGCAGTTGCTGGGTCAGGGGGTAGCTCTATTTTTAACATTTTGAGGGACCTCCACACTGTTTTCCAAAGTGCCTGAACCAACTTGTATTCACACCAACACTGTAAGAGGGTTCCCCTTTCTCCACATCCTCTCCGCCATCTGTTGTTACTTGCTTTCTCAATTTTTGCCATTCTAACTGGTGTAAGGTGGTATCTCAATGTGATTTTGATTTGAAATTCCCTGATGCCTAATGATGCTGAACATTTTTTCATGTGTCTGTTAACCATTGGTATGTTATCATTGGAAAAGAGTCTGTTCATATCTTCTGCCCATTTTTTGATTTGATTATTTGTTTCTCATGTATTGAGTTTGAGAAGTTCTTTGTAGATCTTGGATACCAGGCTTTTTTTTTTTAAAGATTTTATTTATTTATTTGACAGAGATACAGCCAGCGAGAGAGGGAACACAAGCAGGGGGAGTGGGAGAGGAAGAAGCAGGCTCATAGCGGAGGAGCCTGATGTGGGGCTCGATCCCATAACGCCGGGATCACGCACTGAGCCGAAGGCAGACACCTAACCACTGTGCCACCCAGGCATTCCGGATACCAGTCTTTTATCTGTAGTGTCATTTGCAAATATCTTCTCCCATTCCATGGGCTGTCTCTTAGTTTTTTTGGCTGTCTCTTTGGCTGTGCAGATGCTTTTTAACTTGATGAAGTCCCACAAGTTCATTTTTCTTTTGTTTCTCTTGCCTTTGGACATGTGTCATGAAAAAGGTTCCTTTGGCCGATGTCGTAGAGGTTGTTGCCTATACTCTCCTCTAGGATTTTGATGGATTCCTGTCTCACATCGAGTACTTTCATCCATTTGGAGTTTATCTTTGTGTATGGTGTGAGAGAGTGGTCAAGTTTCATTCTTTCGCATATAGCTGTTCAATTTTCCCAGCACCATTTGTTGAAGAGACTGTCTTTTTTCCACTGGATGTTTTTTCCTGCTTTGTCAAAGATTAGTTGCCCAAAGAGCCGAGGGTCCATTTCTGGGTTCTCTATTCTGTTCCACTGGTCGATGTGTCTGTTTTTGTGCCAGTACCATGCTGTCTTGGTGATCACAGTTTTGTAGTACAGCTTGAAAGCCAGCAACGTGACGCCCCCAGCTTTGTTTTTCCTTTTCAACAATTCCTTTGCGATTCAGGGCCTTTTTTGATTC
The DNA here is from genome assembly GCF_017311325.1 of Ursus maritimus. Taxonomy (NCBI): domain Eukaryota; kingdom Metazoa; phylum Chordata; class Mammalia; order Carnivora; family Ursidae; genus Ursus; species Ursus maritimus. The sequence goes on from NW_024423319.1 coordinate 53,338,289, forward strand.
CACAGAAAATGAAGGGCTGTTTGTTCCAGTTCTTTGAAAAATGTCATTGATATTTTGATTGGGATGGCATTGAAAGTGTAGATTGCTCTGGGTAGCATAGACATTTCAACTATGTTTCTTCTTCAGATCCATGAGCATGGAATATTTTTCCATCTTTTTGTGTCTTCTTCAATGTCTTTCAAGAGCGATTTGTAGTTTCTAGAATATAGATCTTTTATGTCTCTGGTTAATACCGAGATAACGTATGATTTTTGGTGCTATTGTAAATGGAATGGATTCCCTAATTCTTCTTCAGTCTCATTGTTCGTGTATAGAAATGCAACTGATTTCTGAGCATTGATTTTGTATCCCGCCACATTACTGAATTGCTCTATAAGTTCTAGTAATTTGTGGGTGGAGCCGTTTGGGTTTTCCATATAGAGTATCATGTCAACTGCAGAGAGAGACAGTTTGACTTCTTCTTTGCCGATTTGGATACCACTTATCACTTTTTGTTGTCTGATGGCTATTGCAAGGACTTCTAGTACTATGTTGAATAATAATGGCAAGAGTGGACATCCTTGTTGTGTTCCTGATCTTAAGGGAAAGGCTTTCAGCTTTTCTCCATTGAGAAAGACATTCGCTGTAGGCTTTCATAGATGGTTTTTATGAAATTGTGGAATGTATCCACTATCCCTACACTCTGAAGAGTTTTAAATAGGAA
>NW_024423319.1:53339001-53408290 GCF_017311325.1 Ursus maritimus
TCTCCTCTAGGATTTTGATGGATTCCTGTCTCACATCGAGTACTTTCATCCATTTGGAGTTTATCTTTGTGTATGGTGTGAGAGAGTGGTCAAGTTTCATTCTTTCGCATATAGCTGTTCAATTTTCCCAGCACCATTTGTTGAAGAGACTGTCTTTTTTCCACTGGATGTTTTTTCCTGCTTTGTCAAAGATTAGTTGCCCAAAGAGCCGAGGGTCCATTTCTGGGTTCTCTATTCTGTTCCACTGGTCGATGTGTCTGTTTTTGTGCCAGTACCATGCTGTCTTGGTGATCACAGTTTTGTAGTACAGCTTGAAAGCCAGCAACGTGACGCCCCCAGCTTTGTTTTTCCTTTTCAACAATTCCTTTGCGATTCAGGGCCTTTTTTGATTCCACAGAAAATGAAGGGCTGTTTGTTCCAGTTCTTTGAAAAATGTCATTGATATTTTGATTGGGATGGCATTGAAAGTGTAGATTGCTCTGGGTAGCATAGACATTTCAACTATGTTTCTTCTTCAGATCCATGAGCATGGAATATTTTTCCATCTTTTTGTGTCTTCTTCAATGTCTTTCAAGAGCGATTTGTAGTTTCTAGAATATAGATCTTTTATGTCTCTGGTTAATACCGAGATAACGTATGATTTTTGGTGCTATTGTAAATGGAATGGATTCCCTAATTCTTCTTCAGTCTCATTGTTCGTGTATAGAAATGCAACTGATTTCTGAGCATTGATTTTGTATCCCGCCACATTACTGAATTGCTCTATAAGTTCTAGTAATTTGTGGGTGGAGCCGTTTGGGTTTTCCATATAGAGTATCATGTCAACTGCAGAGAGAGACAGTTTGACTTCTTCTTTGCCGATTTGGATACCACTTATCACTTTTTGTTGTCTGATGGCTATTGCAAGGACTTCTAGTACTATGTTGAATAATAATGGCAAGAGTGGACATCCTTGTTGTGTTCCTGATCTTAAGGGAAAGGCTTTCAGCTTTTCTCCATTGAGAAAGACATTCGCTGTAGGCTTTCATAGATGGTTTTTATGAAATTGTGGAATGTATCCACTATCCCTACACTCTGAAGAGTTTTAAATAGGAAGGGTTGCTGTATTTTGTCAAATGCTTTTCCTGTATCAATTGAGAGAATCATATGGTTCTTGACTCTTTTCCTGTTGATATGATCTATCACACAGATCGATTTGCAAATGTTGAGCCACCCTTGCATCCCTGGGATGAATCTGACTTGGTCATGATGGATAATCCTTTTAATGTGTTTTGGATCCTATTAGCTAGGATCTTGTTGAGAATTTTGGTGTCCATATTCATCAGGGATAATGGTCTGGAATTCTCCTTTTTAATGGGGTCTTTGCCTGGTTTGGGGGTCAAGGTAATATTGGCCTCATAGAATGAGTTTGGTAGTTTTCCTTCTGTTTCTATTTTTTGAAACAGCTTCAGGAGAATAGGTATTATTTCTTCCTTGAATGTTTGGTAGAATTACCCTGGGAATCCGTCAGGCCCTGGACCCTTGTTTTGGGGGAGGTTTTTGATCACTGCTTTGATCTCTTCATATTTAATTTGTCCGTTTAAATGATCAATTTCTTCCTGTTTCAGACTTGATATTTTATAGGTTTCCAGGAAGGCATCCATTACTTCTAGGTTGTTTAATTTATTGGCATAAAGTTGTTGATTATAGTTTCTAACGATTGTTTCTATTTCCTTGAGGTTGATCGTGATCTCTCTGTTTCCATTCATAATTTTATTATTTTGGTCCTTTCTCTTCTTTTGAATAAGTCTGGCTAGTGGCTTATCGATCTTATTTATTCTTTCAAGGAACCAGCTTCTAGTTTTGTTTATCTGCCCTACTGTGCTCCTGAGTTATAATTCATTGATCTCTGCTCTAATCTTGATCAACTGCCTTCTCGTCCATGGGTTGGGCCCGTTTTGTTCCAGCTTCAGCTTCTTAAGGTGAGAATATAAAAACTGTATTTTAGAATTTTCTATTCCTTTGAGTGAGGCTTGGATGGCTATGTATTTTCCCCTTAGGACCGCCTTTGCAGTGTCCTATAGGTTTTGGACCAATGTGTTTTCGTTCTCATTGGTTTTCATACATTGCTTAAGTTCTTCTTTAATTTCCTGGTTTACCCAATCATTCTTGAGCAGGATGGTTCTTCGTTTCCAAGTGTTTGAATTTCTTCCAAATTTTTCCTTGTGATTGAGTTCCAGTTTCAAAGCATTGTGGTCTGAGAATATGCAGGGAATAATCTCAGTATTTTGGTATCAGTTGAGACCTGTTTTGTGACCCAGTATATAGTCTATTCTGGAGAAAGATCCATGTGCATTCAAAAAGAATGAGTATTCTGTTGTTCTGGAATGTAGTGTTCTATATATATCTATGAGGTCCAACAGATCCAGTATGTTATTCAAAGCTCTTGTTTCTTTGTTGATTTTCTGTTCAGGTGATCTGTCTATCACTGAGAGTGGAGTGTTGAGGTCTCCTACTATTAACGCATTATTATCTATATGCCCCTTTATTCTGGTTAAGAGTTGGCTTGTGTATCTATCTGCTCCCCTGTTGGGGGCATAGATATTTATAATTGTCATATCCACTTGATGGATACATCCTTTAAGAATAATATAGTGTCCTTCTGTATCTCTAACTATAGTCTGTAGTTTAAAATCCAATCTGTCTTATATGAGAATTGCTACCCCAGCTTTCTTTTGAGGTCCATTGGTGTGGAAAATGGCGTTCCATCTCTTCACTTTCAGTCTGGATGTATTTTTAGGTACAAAATGAGTCTCTGGTAGACAAAAAATGGATGGGTCATGTCTTTTTATCCAATCTGCAACCGTGTTGTGTTTTATGGGAGCTTTTAGGCCATTCACATTGAGAGTAATTAGTGAGAGATATGATTTTAATGATGTTATGTTTCCTGTGAAATCTTTGTTTCTGTAGAATGTAAATTTCTGTTCTGTATCACTCTTGGGTACTCTTTAATTTTATAGAACCGCTCCTTAATATCTCATGTAGGGCTGGTTTGGTGGTTACGAATTCCTTCAGTTTCTGTCAATCTTGGAATGTCCTTATCTCTCCATCAATTCTGAATGACAACCTTGCTGGATAAAGGATCTTTGGCTGCATGTTCTTCTCAGAGAGTGCTTTGAAAATACCCTGCCAACCCTTCCTGGCCTTCCAGGTCTCTGTAGTCAGGTCTGATTTATTCTAATATTTTCCCCTTTTTTCGTAAGGATTTTCTTCCCCCTGACCGTTTTCAATACTGTATCTTTGCATCTAATATTTGCAAATTGCACTATGATGTAACGTGGTGTAGGCTTGTTCTCATTGATCTTGTGTGGGGTTCTCTCTGCCTCTTGGACACTAATGCTTGCTTCCTTTGCCGGATTAGGGAAGTTTTCAGCTACAATTTGTTCAAATATCTCTTCTAGACCTCTTGCTTTCTCCACCCCCTTGGGGATGCCAATGATTCTGATATTGGAACGTTTCATTGAGTCAGTAATTTCCTGTAATCTACATTCTTGAGATTGGATTTTTTTGAGCCAAATTTCCGTTTTATCTGTCTCTTCTACCATCTCATCTTCCAATTGACTAATTTGTTCTTCTGCCACATTTACCCTGGCTGTCAAAGTGTCTAGTTTAGATTGCATTTGATTCATAGCATTTTTAATTTCTGCCAGATTCACTCTCATTTCCACCCTTAGAGATTCTATATTCTCATTAATATTTTCATTAATATTTTTTCAAGCTTACACATCATCTTGACCATTATTACTCTGAACTTCATTTCTGAAAATTTGGTTATATCCATATCCATCATTTCTGTGGCAGAGGCCACAGTCTCTGCCTCCTTTCTTTGCTGAGGGTTTCTCCTCGTCTCTCTGATGAGGAGAGGTTGAGGGGAAGCACAGAACCAAATTATTGACCAGGACACAGGCAGTGTGCACTTTTTTATAGGGACTTTAGGAATGTGGGCTTCTTGATTTTTCAGCCTACCTTCTGGGGGAGGGGACTGGTGCACTGATACTCAGGAAACTCTGTTTGGGTAGATTTGCCCCGTCCCCTGCGAGGGGGAATGGGGATGGGCACAATGTGAGCTGGTATTTCTGGGCTTTTCTTCTCTGGAGGTTTTCCTTGGAAGTTTTCTGTGGCTCTTCTGAGAGTCAGAGCAGCAGTGGCCATATCCTAGCCTCTGTCTCAGAACAGAGAGATTGCAGTCTGCTCTCCACTGAGCTCTCCTGGCCACTTTAACTCTGTTTCCATATATGCTGCTAAAAACCCCCTCAGCGTCCCAGGATGTGTGCCCCACAGCCATTCTCCCAGCCCTCGCTTCCAGGGCTGGCACGTCTCTGTCCTTTTTGCTTCTAACACCACCAGCTGCCCCCAGTTCCTGCGTGCACTCCTGAGCTCCCTGTTTCAGTGTGGTTCAAGCGTGCTCTGGAGCGCCAGTTTTCCACCTGGTTGCACGCCTGCTCCCAAGCTCCCAGTTTCAGTCTAGTTCTTGTGCACTCCAGTGCTCTGGTTTTCAGTCTGGTTGTGCACATTCCCGGGCTCACGGTCTCAGTCTGCTTTCTCGCAGGTGCTGGTCTGCAAGTCTGGCCAGCTCTCCAGTGCAGGTGGCTACTGCTTCCCAGTGCCCGTGTGCAGCAGCTCCTTCCCCCTTCCACTTATCTTTCAATATCTGTGCGTGAATTCATGGCTCCCCACTTCCTACCTCAATATTCAGTGCTGGAGATGTTCGTTTGTAGAGATCCAGATGTATCTTCCTGTGTGATTTTGTGGGTGTTCAGGATGGTCTGGTAGATATCCAGCTCTATTCAGGGGACCAGCTGAAGAAGGGGTCCCCTACTCCTCCACCGTCTTTTTTCCTTCTCCTTCAGTTTAAATTTTTAATGTATATTCATTGTTACTGAATTGGTGGTCATTCAGAAAAGAGGGACATTTTATGAAGGCAAGTACTACAGATATATTAGAGGCAAAACAGTTTGATTAAAAGTAAAAAACACATGAGTGCATATTCAGAATACACTGAATATGACGAGATTTATTAAATAAAAGGTGTTGTGTACCATGATAGAAGGGATACAGGATGACTATAGTTTGGAAGTGAGATAAAAGAGTTTAAAGAGAGAAAGTGGCATTTGTAAATATAGATTTATAATCATCGAACAAGTTGTCTTTAGGTTGAAGATTATCACCCTTTTTTCTGTTAGAAATTTGAGGAATATAAATGTATAGCAGAGTAGAAGTTAGGATGGGGGAGTAGTAGGGGGACCCTGAGCTCACCTCATCCCTGGAACACAGCTAGATCAACATCAAACTATTTTGAACAACAAAGAATACAATCTGTGGATTAAGAAAACAATCTGCACAGGGAGGGAGAGATTGTGGCAGATGTGAGGTTTATCATAACAAAAAAATAAAAGCACACCTAATGAAATCTCTGAACACTCCCCACGACCAGCAAGGAGGAACTCTGTAGAGGATGGACCATTGGGAAAGAGCAGCCAAAACACAATAAAAAGTGCATGCAGCACAAACCAGAAATACCTCTGGAAGTGCCAGGCTCTGGACAGTGGATGACTTCTTTTTAACATAACATCACTCTGAGGTGCAGGAAATATAAGAAGCTTTCATAACACACAAAACATAGAAACTTAGCCAAAATGACAAGATGGAGGAGTTCTCCCCCCAAAAAAGGTGACAAAGATATCACAGTCAGGGACTTGCTCAAAGTAGATATAAGCAATATATTTGAACAAGAATCTAGATAAACATGTATAAGACTATTAAATGGGGTTGAAAAAGGATAGAAGACAGCAGAGAAAACTTTGCTGCAGAGATAAAAGATCTAAAAACTAGTCAGGCTGAAAAAAATGCTATAACTGAGATGCAAAACAGATAGGATATAATCACTATAAGGATTGGAAGAAGGAGAGGAAAGGATAGATGATATAGAGGATAAAATTATGAAAGTAATGAAACTGAAAAGAAGAAGGAAAGAATACTATTAGATCACAAAGGGTAGACTTAGAGAACTAAGCAATTCCATAAAGCAGAATAATATCCATGTCATGGGAGTCCCAGAGAGGAAGAGAAGGAAAGAGTAGCAGAAGGTTTATTTGAACAAATTATAGCTGAGAACTTCCTTAATCTGAGGAAGGAAACAAGCATTCAAGTTCAAGAGGCTCAGAGAACCCCCTCAAAATCAACAAAAACAGGTCAACAAATTTGTAAAATACAAAGATAAAGAGAAAAAGTAGCTTGGGAGAAAAAGTCCTTAACCTACAAGAATAGACACAAAAGGCTGACAAAACACCTGGCCACAGAGACAAGGCAGGCCAGAAAAGACTGGTATGATGTGTTCAACATGCTAAATGGGAAAAATATGCAGCCAAGAATACTTTATCCAGCAAGGCTGCATTCAGAATAGAAGGAGAGATAAAGAGTTTCCAAAATAAACAAAAACTAAAGGAATTCCTGAACACTGAATCAGCCCTGGAAGAAATAATAAAGGGAACCCTTTGAGCAGTAAAGAGAGACCAAAGGTAACAAAGACCAGAAAGGAACAGAGACCATCTACAAGAACAATGAATCTATAGTCACTAATACAATGGCATTAAATTTATATCTTTTAGTAATTACTTTGAGTGTAAATGGACTAAATGCTCCAATCAAAAGACATAGGGTATCAGAATGCACAGAAAAAAAAAAAAACAGACCCATCGATGTGTTGCCTAAAAGAGACTCATTTTAGACACAAAGTCACCTCCAGATTGAAAGTGAGGGGGTGGAGAACTATTTATCATGCTAATGGACATCAAAAGGCAGCTGGAGTAGCCATCCTTATGTAAGACAAACTAGATTTTAAAACAAAGATTGTAATAAGAGATGAAGAAGGACATTATATGATAATAAAGGGGTCTGTCCAACAAGAAGGTCTAACAATTATAAACATTTATGTCCCTAACTTGGGAGCAGAAAAATATACAAATTAATTAGTAACAAACATAAAGAAACCCATTGATAATAATACAATAATAAAAGGGGACTTTAGCAGCCCACTTACAGCAATGGACAGATCATCTAAGCAAAAGATCAACAAGGAAACAAAGACTTTGAATGAAACAGTGGACCAAATTAAGTTAACAGATATATTCAGAGCATTTCATCCTAAAGCAGCAGAATACACATTCTTTTTGAATGTACATGAACATTCTCCAGAATTGATCCCATCCTGGGTCACAAATCAGGCCTCAACTTGTACAAAAAGATTGAGATCATACCATGCATAGTTTCAGACCATAATACTATGAAACCTGAAGTCAACCACAAGAAAAAATTTGAAAGGACCAGAAAAACATAGAGGTTAAAGAACATCCTACTAAATAATGAGTGGGTCAACAAGGAAATTAAAGAAGAATTTTAAAAATTACACGGAAGCAAATGAAAATTAAAACACGACATTTGAGAACCTTTGGGATGCAACAAAGTCAGTCTTAAGAGAGACATATATAAAAAGAATGGATCATTTGTACTAGGAGCTGGTTCTTTGAAGGAATTAACAAGATTGATAAATCCTTAGCCAGACTTACCAAAAAGAAAAGAGAAAGGACACAAACAAAATCATACATGAAAGAGGAGAAATCACAACCAACACCAAAGAAATACAATTATAGGAGAATATTACAAGCAATTCTATGCCAACAAATTAGGCAATCTAGAAGAAATGGACAAATCCTAGAAACATCTGAAGTACGAAAACTGAAACAGGAAGAAATAGAAAACCTGAACAGACCCATAACCAGCAAAGATTTTGAATCAGTAATAAAAAATTTCCCAACAAACAGGTGCCCAGGTGTTCAGGGCCAGATGGCCTCCCAGGGGGATTCTACCAACCATTTAAAGAAGAATTAATACCTATTCTTTTGAAACTGCTTCAAAAAATAAAAATGAAAGGAAAATTTGCAAACTCATACTATGATACCAGCATCACCTTGATTCCCAAACCAGACAAAGACCATGCTAAAAAGAAGAATTAGAGACCAATATCCCTGATGAACATGGATGCAAAAATTCTCAACAAGAAACCAGCTAAACAGATCCAATAGCACATTAAAAGGAATATTCACCACAACCAAGTGGGATTTATTCTTGGGCTGCAGGGGTGGTTCAACATCTGCAAATCAATCAATGTGATACACTACATTAATAAAAGAAAGGACAAGAACCATATGATCATCTCAGTAGATTCAGAAAAAGCATTTGACAAAACACAGCATCTTTTCTTGATAAAAACACTAAATTAATTAGAGATAGAGGGAACATACCTTATCATCATAAAGGCCACATATAAAAGACCCACAGCAAATACCATCCTCAATGGGGAGAAACTGAGAGTGCTTCCCCTAAGGTCAGGAACATGACAGTGGTAACAATTCTCACCACTGTTGTTCAATGTAGTACTGGAAATCCTAGTCTCAACAATCAGACAACATAAAGAAATGTAAGGAATCAAAATTGACAAAGAAGTCCAACTTTCACTCTTTGCAGATGACTTGATGCTCTATATAGAACACCCAAAAGACTCCACCAAAAAATTGCTAGAACTAATACAGGAATTCATCAAAGTCATAGATTATAAAACCAACACACAGAAGTCTGTTACATGTCTATACACCAACAACAAAAAAGCAGAAAGAGAAATCAATGAATTGATCCCATTTATAATTGCACCAAAATCCATAAGATACCTAGGAGTAGTCCTAACCAATGAGGTTTAAAGCTTGATTCCCTGAAAACTACAGAACTCTTATGAAAGAAATTGAGGAAGACACAAAGAAATGGAAGAATATTCTGTGCTCATGGATTGGAAGAAAAAATACTGTTTAAATGTCTATAGTACCCAAAGCTATCTAAACATTTAATGCAATCCCTTTCAAAACACCACCAGTATTTTTCACAGAGCTGGAACAAACATTCCTAAAATTTGTATGGAACCAGAAAAAACCCAGAATAGCCAAAGTAACGTGGAAAAAGAAAACCAAACCTGGAGACATCAAAATTCCGGACTTCAAGCTATATTACAAAGCTGTAATCATCAAGACAGTATGGTACTTGCACAAAAACAGACACATTGATCAATGGAACTGAATACAGAATGCAGAAATTGACCCTCAACTCTATGGTGAACTAATGTTCAGAAAAGTAGGAAAGAATATCCAGTGGAAAAAAAGACAGTCTCTTCAACAAACGGTGTTGGGAAAATTGGACAGCCACCTGGAGAAGAATGGAAATGGACCACTTTCTTACACCATACACAAAAATAAACTCAAAATGGATGAAAGACCTAAATGTGAGACAGGACTCCATCAAAATCCTAGAGTAGAACACAGGCAGCAAACTCTGACATTGGCCACACCAATTTCTTGCTAGATATGTTTCCAAAGGCAAGGGAAACAAAAGCAAAAATGAACTATTGGGACTTCATCAGGATAAAAAGCTTTTGCACAGCAAAGGAAACAATCAGCAAAACTAAAAATCAACCTACTGAAAGGGAGAAGATATTTGAAAAGGACATATCAACTAAAGGGTTAGTATCCAAAATCTATAAAGAACTTATCAGAGGGAGGGGCAGGATGGCAGAAGAGTAGGGAACTCCGTTTCAAATGGTCCCCTAAATTTAGCTGCATATCTACCAAACTGTTCTGAACACCCACAAAATCATCCTGAGATGTAAGAATATATATCTGGATTTCTACAAGCAGAAAATCTCTGGCAGTTATGAGGTATGAAGGGCAGAGTCATGATTCTGCAGGCAGATATCAGAAAATAAACAGAAGGGGGAGGGAGCCGCCATAAGCTGGCCCCTGGAAAGTGACATAACACCAGAGCGCAAAAGCTTTCTGAGCCAGGGGACCAGAAATAAGTTGCCAAGAAGTAAAGGCAGGCCAGGAAGGGCTTGATAACAGCACTCAAACAAGATCAGGAGCTGCAGGGGTGTGTGTGCAAACCCAGGGCGCTCACAGGAACCCAGGTTGCTCATGGGAACCCAGGACTGCTCCTGCCAACCCGGGACTGATCACAGTTTTACAAGCACGAAGGGCAGAGACAGGCAGGGCTCCTGAGTCCACCGGTGAGAGGGTTGCTAGGGGCATGCACCACCCATGGGAGACTGTGGTTTTCAGCTGCGCTTATAGAAATGGAAATTGTGTGTTCTGGAGGGTTCAGAGAAGAGCAGACTGATTTCTCTGCTCTGGGTCAGAGGTCTTTGTGGGGACATTTTCCTTTACTTTGACCCTCAGAATAGGCACAGAAAGCCTCCGGAGAACAAAAACTCAAAAAACTGGTTTCCACAGAGCCCAGCCCCCTCATAGGGGGCAGGGCAACTCTGCCTAAGCAGGGTTGCCTGAGAAACAATGTGGTAGGAACACCCCCAGAAGACAAGCTGGAAAAACAAAAGGAAAACAACCCTAGGTTCCCCATAAAACTGTAAAACCTCAACACCAGGGGAAAATAGTATATTGATTTCCAGGCGTTGCCTCATGGCTTATGTATTTTTCAGATACATTTTTTCTTTCTTTTTATTCTTTCTCATGTTTCTTCTCTGTTCTTTCTTTTTACATTTTTCTCATTTCAACCAGAAGTTTAATATAACACATTTCATAGTAGCTTTTTAATTTGCACTTTTTCACACCTATATTTTTAATATAGATATAAACTTCAATACAGTCCTTTTCTCCCTATTTAATATTACCTTTTTATATACACCAGTTTTATTTTCCCTGTATCTCTGGGAAGAAGTATCCTCTAACAAAAAAAACAAAATACACCCAAGAAGAAATCAAACACTTGCCCACACTGAAAGATTATACCACCCCACCTCCTTATCTTAATTTTTAATTTTTAGTTTTTTTAAAAAAATAATTTTATAAATTTTATTCCTGGGTATCATTTTAGCTGTTTTTTCATTGGTGGCTTCCCAGGGTGAATCTTGCCTGGATTGTGGTTGATATTTTGGACTCTGTATATTCCCTCAACCATCCCTCAACAGAATGATTAGGGGGAGGAACTCCCAACAAAGAAAAGAACCAGAGACAATGGACCCTGCCACAGACTTAATGGATAAGAATATAAGTAAGATGTCAGAGATAGACATCAGGGTAACAATTATGAAGTCAATAGCTAGGCTTGAGAAAACCATTAGTGGCAATATAGAATCTCTAAGGGCAGAAATGGGAGCTAATCAGGCCAAACTTAAAAATGCTATGAATGAGATCCAGTCTAAACTAGATACTCGAACAGCTAGGGTAAATGAGACAGAAGAATGAATTAGTTATCTAGAAGATAAACTGACAGAAAGGAAGGAACAGGAGGAGGCCTGGGACAAACAACTTAAAATACATGAGAACAGACTTACTGAGATTAACAATGCTATGAAATGTTCCAATGTCAGAATTATTGGGATCCCTGGGGGGGTGGAGAGAGAGAGAGGACTAGAAGGTATATTTGAGAAAATCATAACTGAGAACTTCCTTAATCTGGGGAAGGAAACAAACATTTGTGTCTAAGAGGCAGAGAGGACCCCTCCCAACAACAAGGAGAACAGACCAATATGCCGGCATATAATAGTAAAACTCGCAAATCTTAGATCCAAGGAAGCCATACTGAGAGCAGCTAGGGGGAAGAGATTTCTTATGTAAGGAGGGAGGAACATCAGAATAATCTCAGACCTGTGCACAGAGACCTGGCAAGCCAGAAAGAGCTGGCAAGACCTATTCAGGGAACTAAATAAGAAGAACATGCAGCCAAGAATACATTATCCAGCAAGGCTATTATTCAGAATGGACACTGAGATAAAGAGCTTCCAGGACCAGCAGAAACTGAAAGAATATGTGACCACTGAGGCAGCCCTGCAAGAAATACTAAGGAGGATTCAATAAAAGAAGAAAGACCCCAAGAATAATATAGACCAGTAATTTACAGAGAGACAATCCATAGAAACAGGGACTGTACAGACAATAAGATGGCAGTAAATACATATCTTTCAGTAGTTACTCTCAATGTGAATGGCCAAATGTCCCCATGAAATGGAACAGGGTTCCAGATTGGATACAAAGACAGGACCTATCCATATGCTGTCTACAAGAGACTCATTTTGAACCTAAAAACACCTCCAGACTGAAAGTGAGGAGATGGAGAACGGTTTTTCATGCCAACGGACCTCAAAAGAAAGCTGGGGTAGCAATTCTTATATCAGACAAATTAGAATTTAAAACAAAGACTGTATTGAGAGATCCAGAGGGGCACTACATCATTCTAAAAGGGTCTATCCAGCAAGAAAATTTAATGACTGTAAATATCTATGCCCCCAACATGGGAGCAGCCAACTATATAAGCAAACTGTTAACCAAAATAAAGAATCAGATAGAAAATAATACATTAGTAGTAGGCGATTTTAACACTCAACTCAGCATTGGACAGATCACCTAAGCAGAAGATCAACAAAGGAACAAAAACTTTGAATGACACATTGGACCAGAAGGACTCCGTAGATATATACAAAACATTCCACCCTACAACAACAGAATACTCATTATTCTCAAGTGCACACGGAACATTCTCCACAATAGACCACATACTGGATCACAAATTGGGTGTCCACCAATATCAAAAGATTGAGATTATTTCCTGCAAGTTTTCAGACCACAATGCCTTGAAACTGGAACTCGATCACAAGAAAAAAATTGGAAGGAATTCAAATAGCTTGAAGATAAAGAGCTTCCTGCTAAAGAATGATTGGTTAAACCAAGAAATTAAAGAACTTAAACAATTCATGGAAACTACTGAGAATGAAAACACTTCAGTCCAAATCCTATGGGATACTGCAAAGGCGGTCCTAAGAGGGAAATACACAGCCATCCAAGCATCTCTCAGAAAATTAGAAAAATCCCAAATGCACAAGCTAACTTTACACCTAAAGGTGCTGGAGAAAGAACAGCAAATACAACATAAATCAACCAGGAGAAGAGAAACAGTAAAGATTATGGCAGAGATCAATGAAATAGAAACCAGAAAAACAGCAGAGCAAATCAACAAAACTAGAAGCTGGTTCTTTGAAGAATTAAGAAGATTGATAAACCACTGGCCAAACTTATCTAAAAGAAAAGAGAAAGGACCCAAATTAATAAAATCATGGATGAAAGGGGAGATATCATGACTAACACCAAGGAAATAGAAACAATTATTAGAAATTATTACCAGCAACTATATGCCAACAAATTAAGAAACATGGAATAAATGTATGTCTTCCTGGAAACTTACAAATCACCAAGACTGAAACAGGATGAAATAGACAATCTGAATAGACCAATAACCAGTAACAAAATTGAAGCAGTAATCAAAAACCTCTCAAAAAACGAGTCCAGGGCCAGATGGATTCACAAGGGAATTCTACTAAACACTTAAAAAGAAATAATACTAATTCTACTAAACCTGTTTCAAAAAATAAAAACAGAAGGAAAACTTCCAAACTCCTTCTATGAGGCCAGCATTACTCTGATCCCAAAACCAGGCAAAGATCACGTCAAAAAGGAAAATTACAGATCAATATCTCCATAAACATGGATGCCAAAATACTCAACAAGAACCAAGTCAATAGGATCCAACAGTACATTACAAGGATTATTCACCATGACCAAGTGGGATTTCTTCCTGAGATGCAAGCGTGGTTCGACATTTGCAAATCAATAAACATGATAGAGTGCATTAATAAAAGAAAAGACAAGAACCATATGATCCTTGCAATTGATGCAGAAAAAGCATTTGATGAAATACAACCCGTTCCTGAATAAAATGCTTCAGAGTATAGAACTAGAACATACCTAAATAAAAAAAAAACATCTATGAAAAGCCCACAGTGAATATCATTATTAATGGAGAAAAGCTGAGAGCTTTTCCCTTCAGGTCAGGAACACGACAGGGATGCCCACTCTCACCACTATTGTTCAACATAATGCTAGAAGTCCTAGCCTCGGCAATCAGAAAATAAAAAAATAATAGGCATACAAATGGACAAAGAAGAAGTCAAACTCTCTCTCTTCGAAGATGACATGATACTTTATGTGCAAAACCCAAAAGATTCCACCCGCAAATTACAAGAACTCATACAGCAATTCAGCAATGTGGCAGGATACAAAATCAAGGCACAAAAATCAGTTGCTTTCCTATACACTAACAATGTAACCGTAGAAAGAGAAATCAGGGAATCGATTCCATTTACAATAGCACCAAAAACCATAAGATATCTTGGACTAAACCTAACCAAAGAATTAAAGGATCTATACTCTAGAAACTACAGAATACTTATGAATGAAATTGAAGAAGACACAAAGAGATGGAAAAACATTCCATGCTCATGGATCGGAAGAATAAACATTGATAAATGTCTATGATGCCCAGAGCAACCTACACTTTCAATGCCATCCCTATTAAAATACCATTGGCATTTTTAAGGAGGTGGAGAAAATAATCCTCAGATTTGTATGGAACAGGAAAAGACCCTGAATCCCCAAGAGAATGATGAAAAAGAAAAATAAAGCTGGCAGCATCACGTTGCCTGACTTCAAGCTATATTACAAAGCTGTAATCACCAAGACAGTATGGTATTGGCACAAAAATAGACACATAGATCAAGTGAACAGAATAGAGGCTCCAGAAATGGACCCTCAACCCTATGGTCAACTAATTGTTGGCAAATCAGAAAAAAAAAACAATGAAAAAAAGACAGTCTCTTAAAGAGGTGGTGCTAGGAAAATTGATCAGCTACATACAGAAAAATGAAACTGGATCATTTCCTTACACCATACACAAAGGTAAACTCAAAATGGATGAAAGACCTCATTGTGAGCCAGGAATCCATCAAAATTCTAGAGGAGAACATAGGCAGTAACCTCTTTACCATCGGCCACAGCAACTTCTTTCAAGACACGTCTCCAAAGGGAAGGGAAACAAAAGCAAAAATGAACTTTTGGGACTTCATCAAGATAAAAAGCTTTTGCACAGCAATGGAAATAGTCAACAAAACTAAGAGGCAGCCCATAGAATGGGAGAAGATACTTGCAAATGATATTATGGATAAAGGGCTGGTATACAAGATCTATAAAGAACTTCTCAAACTCAACACTCAAAAAACAAATAACCAAGTCAAAAAATGGGCATAAGACATGAACAGACATATCTCCAAAGAAGACATATGAATGTCTAACAGACACATGAAAAAATGTTCAACATCATTAGCTCTCAGAGAAATACAAATCAAAACCACAATGAGAGACCACTTTATACCAGTTAGAATGGCAAAAATTAGCAATGCAAGAAACAACAAATGTTGAAGAGGATGTGGACAAAGGGGAACCCTCTTACACTGTTGGTGGGAATGCAAGCTGGTACAACCACTCTGGAAACAGTATGGCTGTTCCTGAAGATGTAAAAATAGAGCTACCCTATGATCCAGCAATTGCACTACTAGGTATTTACCCCAAAGTTACAGATGTAGTGAGAAGAAGGGCACATGCACCCCAATGTTCATAGCAGCATTGTCCACAATAGCCAAACTGTGGAAAGAGCCTAGATGTCCTTCAACAGATGAATGGATAAAAAAGATGTGATCCGTATATACAATGGAATATCACTCAGCCATCAGAAAGGATGAATACCCACAATTTGCACTGACTTGGATGGTACTGGAAGTTATTATACTAAGAAATAAGTCAATCAGAGAAAGCCAATTATCATATGGTTTTACTCATATGTGGAACATAAGCAATAGCACAGAGTACCATAGGGGAAGGGAGGGAAATCTGAAGGTGGAAAAATCAGAGAGGGAGGTGAACCATGAGAGACTATGGACCCCAGGAAACAACCTGAGTGTTTCAGAGGGGAGGGCGGTGGAGGGAGGGGGTAATAGGGTGATGGGTATTAAGGAGGGCATGTGTTGTGATGAGAGTGGGTGTGATACATAACTAATGAATCATTGAACACTACATCGAAAACTAATGATGTACCATACGTGGCTAACCGAACATAAAAAAAAAGAACATCAAACTCAACACCAAAAAATCCCCCCAAAACCCAATCAAGCAATGGATAGAATACATGAACAGATATTTCTTGAAAGAAGACATAGAAATGACTAACAGACAAATGAACAAAATGCTCAACATCACTTGGCATCAAAGAAATACAAATCAAAATCACAATGAGATACCATCTCATACCAGTCAGAATGGTTAAAATGAACAACTTATGAGACAACAGATGCTGAAGAAGATGTGGAAAAAGGGTAACCTTCTTACACTGTTGGTGGGAATGCAAGCTGGTACAACCACTCTGGAAAACAGTATGGAGGTTGCTCAAAAAGTTAAAAATATAACTGCCATATGACCCAACAATTACACTACTAGTATTTATCCAAAGGATACAAGCATAGTGATTCGATGGGGCACATGCATCCCAATGTTTATAGCAGGAATGTCCACAATAGTCAAACTACAGAAAGAGCCCAGATGTCCATCAATGGATGAATGGATAAAGAAGATGTGGTATTTATATACAATTGAATATTACTCAGCCATGAATAAGATTTAAATCTTTCCATTGGCTACAATGTGGATGGAACTAGAGTGCATCATGCTAAGTGAAATAAGTCAGTCAGAGCAAGACAAATACTATATGATTTCACTCATATGTGGAATTTAAGAAACAAAACTGATAAGCATAGGGGAAGGGAATGAAAAATAAAATAGGTCAAAGAGAGGGAGGGAAACCATGAGAGACTCTTAACTATAAAGCACAAACTGATGTTTTCTGGAGGGGGGTGTGGGTTGGTGGATGGGATAATTGTGTGATAGCCATTAAAGAGGGTACTTGGGCATTATATGCAACTGATGAATCAATAAATTCTACCCTGAAATTAATAATACACTATAAGTTAACTAACTTGAATTTAAATAAAACAAAATGACACATAAATGTATACACATAAATGCAAACATATCTGTGTTTATCATACATTAACCCATTTTAATCCCACTCTGTTGGAATAACTTAAAAATCAAATTAAAATAAATTTTTCTCTAGACACACAATTAGGTATATTAATTTCTACACTTTGATGTGTCTGTCATTCAATTATCACACTTAAAAGTCAATTTTACGTTCCTCATTATTTCTATAAATCATGGGATTTTTGAAATAAATGTGTGTATAGCTCCACAGACATCTAAAATTTATATATATAAAGTTGAATTGTAGTTCCATGTGGATATTTATTGTTAAATGTTATCAATTACTCTGAGTCCATATAATGATAAGTATGTATCAAGTCAAATTATTTGTTTCTATGTAAAATGAAACAATTATGTTTTTCTGTATTATAGGATAAAGTCTTTGTCTTTATGAATTCAAACAATTTTGCCAGGTAGACAAAATATCCCCATGTTTAAATTCTATTTTGCATCCAGTTGTTTTGGTATATTTTCAAAGCCATCATATGTACCTGGAAGAGAACCCTGTACCCTCTCTTGAATAACTGTATTTGTGTGAAAAAAATTATTAGGCATTCTGAACAGTATAAAAAATGCATACAGTTTTCTGCAAAATGCACCCAATACATAGTTTTGAATGGTGTGATCAAAAGGATAAAATCATTAATGAAATATCATCTCTAGTTTAGGAACTCATAAATTGATTTTCCAGAGTCCATGTAATTCTAGTTTTCTGTGTCCCCCCTCCCACTTTCAATATGGGACTAGGGGCGCCTGGTTGACTCAGTAGGTTAAGAGTCCAACTCTCGGTTTTGGCTCAGGTCATGGTCTGAGGGTCGTGGGACTGGCCCCAGGATGGGCTCTGTGCTCAGCGTGGATTCTGCTGGAGATTATCTCCCTCTCCTTTTTCTCCTTCCCCTGTTTGTGTGCTCTTTCTCTCTCTCTCTCTCTAAAATAAATACATAATATCTTTAAAAAAATAAATATGACACTAAGACTGTGTTTACATACCTAAAGAGCTGGTCAGATTTTATTTTTACATTTTGAGTTACTTCAAGTTTGTGACACTGAACAGCTATTTGTGCTGTGACACTGAGAAGCTATTTGTGCTTCAATTACTGGAAATATTTTTGTGTAAGGCGACAGTTTTTCTGATTAATTGTGTTTAGTTTTAATGTATCATTAAAATGATCATCTCCATTAATTTTGAAATTAAAGCTAAAAGTGATATGTAATAAAACAAGGAAATACATTTTAAAGTTCATTTTACGGACTGTGGAAAATGACATTTTTTCACCAAAGTTGCATATTCATTTACTTCTGACTATCATGAAATAAAGTAAAAGTTGTAGTATGACTTTTATTTTTCTAATAGCATATCTAATGAAAGCATTGTTTTGTTGTCTCATGATTTGCCAAGTATTAAGACAAAAAGTGGAAGTCCTTCTTATTAACTGTATTTCAAAAAGAATAACATTTCTATGAAGTACATCAACAAATAATTAATAAATGTAATACTCCAGAACAAGGGAAAAAGTGCAAATGTCTCTAGAATTCCATTGAAATACTTCTTTTTCACTCATATCGTTTTGACTACCTGAAACCTAATGCAATGTGATTTTTTTACTTGACGAAAAAATTTTACTCCTACATGAATAGTATCTGTGTATGTGAATAATCAAATATATTTAATCACTTAAAAAAGAGACAGTTTAGGGGCGCCTGGGTAGCGCAGTCGTTAAGGCGTCTGCCTTCGGCTCAGGGCGTGAACCCGGCCTACCGGGATCGAGTCCCACATCAGGCTCCTCTGCTGTGAGCCTGCTTCTTCCTCTCCCACTCCCCCTGCTGTGTTCCCTCTCTTGCTGCCTGTCTCTCTGTCACATAAATAAATAAATAAATAATCTTTAAAAAAAAGAGACAGTTTAAAGCAATTTGGATTGAGATTAGCTAGAATATGAAAAAGGTAAGAGTTGATTCTAATTCCTGGAAATGATTAAATAACTTGGTTGTTCTAAGGGAACTTTTGGCAGAAATTTAGATGGCATTCTTTTTAACTTAAAACATTTGGGGGGGGCATCTGGGTTGCACAGTTGGTTAATTGTCTGACTCTTGATTTCAGCTCAGGTTGTGATCTCAGTGCTCATGAGATCATGCCCTGCATTGGACTCCACTCTCAGCATGGAATCTGCTTCAGACTCTCTCTCCCTCTCCCTCTGCCCCTCTTCCCTGTTCTATCTAAAATAAATAAATCATTAAAAAATTTTTTTTTCATCAAACTTGGTATTTTCAGTGAAGGAGGTTAGTCTTGTGCTGGTGATATATAGTATGCCTCTGTATCACACTACCAACTAAACAAACTATACTATTACATCAATTTGTCCAATAATGCACCTATAGAAATAATAATATACATAATAAATCAGCAAATAACCACTATATGTAAAAAAATCCTGCATATATAGTTTATAATATTAAAAGAACAAAATAACTCTGTAATTTAATTAATTTTTATTTTTTATTATGTTCAGTTAGCCACTGTATAGTAGTACACCATTAGTTTTTGATGTAGTGTTCAATGATTCATTAGTTATGTATAATGCCTAGTAAATCTGTAATTTTAAAGTGCAACACTTCCAAAAGTTATAGAAACTTTAAACAAAATTACTGTTGTAAGGAAAAACTTACTAATATAGCTTCAAATAACAAAACAAATAATTAAAAAACTCCACTTAAATATATCTACAATTTTCCTTATTTTTTATATTGAAGGTATATTCATGTGCAATAAAAATAAAACCTTATGACTAACCTAGAATTTTATGTTAATTTTAAATATCACATAAAACCACAGAAATAATGTAGGAACAACCATAATACATGAAGAAATAAATTGCTCAATAGTTCTCTTTTAAAATAGTACTTATACACAATACACAAAGCTTTATATCATCACAGGAGCTTTGAATATGCTAGAAACTTAAATCTATGTAATATTTAAGGTAGACAAAAAATAAGCTACAAAAAAATCTAAAACAACTTGTCTATTACATAAGAGCACATATAGGAAGCATTTACAGGGTGTGGATTAATTTCATATATGGTTTCTTAAGATCTGCTTGTCCTGTATCATTTCTTTTGAGATCAAGCTTCATATCACACCTATGTAGATACACAATTACAACATCTAATTGAACAGTGATGAGTGCAGGCAATAAAATAATAAAATGAGGCAGTATTGTTTTGTTTTGAAACATATTAGTAAATATTGTACAAAATAGTGGTTACTGGTTGACTGAATCTAAATTCAATTTTTAAGAAGTATTCTGAAGTATATGCATTCTCATTGATAATATGCACAGAACAATCAACAAAGAAAACAGAAGATGTGTACATAAAAGATTAATTAGGGCATCTGGGTGGTTCAGTCCATTAAGTGTCTGACTCTTGATTTTAGCTCAGGTCATGATCTCAGGGTTGTTACATAGAGCCCCACATGAGGCTCCATGCTGGGTGTGCAGTCTGCTCAAGATTCTCTATCTACCCCTCTCCCGATCTCAAGACCCTGAGATCATGACCTGAGCCAAAATCATGCTGGATGCTTTACTGAGCCACCCAGGCACCCCCAACAAAACAGACTTTAAAAGACAGACTGCAATAAGAGACAAAGAAGGGACCCAACATAGAAGCACCCAAATATATAAACCATTTAATAACAAACACAAAGAAACATATTGAAAAGAATACAATAATAGTAGGGAACTTTAATACCCCAGTTACATTAAGGGAGAGATCATCTAAGAAGAAACTCAAGAAGGAAACACTGACTTTGAATGACACTGGACCAGATGGATTTAACAGATATATTCAGAATATTCTATCCTAACATAACAGAATACAAATTCTTTCCAAGTGCACATAGGATCATCTCCATAATAGATCACAGACTAGGTTACAAATCAGGCCTCATCAAATACAAAATGATTGAAGTCATGCCATGCAGTTTTGTAACCACAACACTATGAAACTAGAAGTCAGCCACAAGAAAACATCTGGAAAGACTACTCATATAAGGAAGTTATACAATATGCTACTAGACAATGAATGGGTCAACCAGGAAATCAAAGAAGAAATAAAAAATACATGGGAAAAAACAAAAATGAAAGCATAACAGTCCAAAGACTGGGATGTAGCAAAAGTGGTCATAAAATGGATGATTATACCAGTACAGGCCTCTCTCAAGAAGCAAGAAAAATCTCAAGTAAACAACCTAAATTTACATATAAAGGAGCTAAAAAAGAACAACAAACAAAACCTAAAACCAGCAGAAGGAAGTGAATAAAAAATATTAGATTAGAAATAAATGATATATTAACTAAAAATCAATAGAACAGATCAATGAAACTGGGAGTTGCTTCTTTGACAAAATTAATAAAATTGATAAACCCTTAGCCAGACTTATCAAAAGAAAGAAAGAAAGAAAGAAAAAGGACCCAAATAAATAAAATCACAAATGTGAGAGGAGAAATAACCAACCACAGAAATACAAACAATTACAAGAGGGTAATATGAAAAACCACATGCCAACAAATTGGATAACCTTGAAGAAATGGATACATTCCTAGAAACATTACCAAAACTTCCTGATACATGAAGAAATAGAAAACTCGAACAGTCTTATAATGAGCGAAGAAATTGAATCAGTAATTAAAAAAAAACTCTCAAGAAACAGAAGTCCAAGGCTAGATGACTTCACAAGCAAAGGCTGCCAAACATTTAAAGAAGAGGTAATGCCTATTCTTCTCTATTTCAAAAGTAGAAAAGGAAAGAAGACTTCCAAATTCATTCTATGAGGCCAGCATTACCATGATACCAAAACCAGATAGTCTCCCCTAATAAAGAAAACTATAGGCATCCATAATGAACATGGATGCAAAAGTTCTCAGTAAAATATTAGCAAACTAAATCCAACAATACATTTTTAAAAAGTGTTCACCATGATCAAGTGGGATTTAGTCCTGGTTTGTAGGGGTGGTTCAATATTCCCAAATCAATCAACATGATACACTATATTAATAAAAGAAATGATTAGAACCATATGAGAACTTCAACAGATGCAGAAAAAGCATTTGACAAAACACAATATCCATTCATGATAAAAACACTTAACAAAGTAGGTCTAGAGGGAACAAACTTCAACATAATAAAAGCCATATATGAAAAACCCATATTTAATATCATCCTGAATGGGGAGAATCTGAGAACTTTTCCACTACAGTCAAGAACAAGAGAGGAATGTCCATCCTCAGCATTGTTATTTAACAAGGTACTGGAATTCCTAGATACAGCAATTAGACAACAGAAAGAAAAGGCATCCAAATTGGTAAGGAAGAAGTAAAACTTTCACTATTTGCAGATGACATGATACTATCCATACAAAACCCAAAAGATTCCACCAACAAAATGCTAGAACTCATAAATGAATTCAGTTAAGTCTCAGGATACAAAATCAATGTACAGAAATCTGTTACATTTCTATACACCAACAATGAAGCAGCAGGAGAAACTAAAGAATCAATCCCATTTATAATTGTACTCAAAGCAATAAAATACCTAGGAATAAGCCTACCCAAAGAGGTGAAAGGCCTGTACTCTGGAAAGTATAAAACAATGATGAAAGAAATTGAAGATGATACAAAGAAATGGAAAGATATTCCATGCTCATGGATTGGTGGAAAAAGTATGGTTAAAATGTCCATACTACCAAAGGAAATCTACACATTTAATGCAATCCCTATCAAAATACTGGCAGCACTTTTCAGAGAACTAGAAAAAGCAACCCTAAAATTTGGATGGAACCACAAAAGATTCTGCATAGCCAAAGCAACCTTGAAAATGAAAATTGAAGCTGATTTTTGAACTCTGCATCTGAAACTAATGATGTACTATTTGTTGGTTAATTTAATTTAAATAAAAAAATAAAGTCTTCGGTAAATCTAAAAGAAAGAGAGAAAAGAAAAGCTGGAGGCATCACAAATCTGGACTTTGAGTTATATTACAAAGATGTAGTGATTGAAAGAGTATTGTACTGGTAAAAAATGGACACATAGATCAATCAAACAGAATAGAAAACCCAGAAATGAACCTACAATTATGTGGTCAACTAATCTCCAATGAAGCAGGAAAGAGTATCTGAAGGGAAAAGACAGTTTCTTCAACGAATGGTGTTGGGAAAACTGGGCAGCAATATGCAAAAGAATGAAATTGGGCCACTTTCTTTCCCCATACACAAAAATAAATTCAAAATGGATGAAAGACCTAAATGTGTGACCTAAAACCATAAAAATCCTGGAGGAGAACACAGGCAGTAACCTCTTTCACTCTGGCCATAGGAAATTCTTTCTAGATATGTGTCCTGAGGCAAGAGAAACAAAAGCAAAATTAAATTGTTGGGACTTCATAAAAATAAAAACTTCTGCATAGTGAACAAAAACTAAAAAGCAACCTACAGAATGGGAGAAAATATTTGCAAACAACAGATCTGATAAAGGGTTAGTATCCAAAAACATATAAAACTTATAAAACTCAACACTCAAAAACCAAAGAATCCAATTAAAAGACATGCATAGACATTTTTTTTTCAAAGAAGACACACACATGGTCAATAGATACATAAAAAGATGGTGAACATCACTGATCATCAGGGAAATACAAATCAAAACTACAATGAGATATCACTTCACACCTGTCGGAATGTCTAAAATTAACAAGAGAAGAATCAACAGTTGTTAGCAAGGTTGGAGAAAAGGGGACCCTCTTGCACTGTTGGTGGGAATGCAAACTGGTGCAACCACTCTGGAAACAGTAGGGAGATTCCTCAAAAACTTAAAAATAGAACTGCCCTATGATCCAGCAATTGCAGTACTAGGTATTTACCCAAAGAATACAAAAATATGAATCTGAAAGGATATATACACCCCAATGTTTATAGCAGCATTACCTACAGTAGTCAAACTGTGGAAACAAGATTCCTCAAAAAGTTAAAAATAGAACTGCCCTATGATCCAGCGATTGTACTACTAGGTATTTACCCAAAGAATACAAAAATACAAATCTGAAAGGATATACGCACCCCAATGTTTATAGCAGCATTACCTACAGTAGTCAAACTATGGAAACAGTCCAAGCATCCATTGACGGATGAATGGATAAAGAAGAGGCAGAGATATACATACACATATATATGTATGTATATGGAGAAAAAGCATTTTGAAATCCCTATCAAAAAAGTATTTTGTTAGGGATTGCATTAATGTGTAGATTGCTTTGGGTAGTATGGATATTTTAACAATATTTGTTCTACCAATCCATGAGCATGGAATGTCTTTCCATTTCTTTGTATCATCTTCAATTTCTTTCATCATTGTTTTATACTTTCCAGAGTACAGGCCTTTCACTTCTTTGGGTGGGGTTATTCCTAGGTATTTTATTGTTTGGGGTACAATTATAAATGGGATTGATTCTTTAGTTTCTCCTTCAGCTGCTTCATGTATATGTATATACATATATCTCTATCTATATATATGAGTATTACTCATCTTTAAAGAAAGAATGTGATCTTGCCATTTGCACCAAAATAGATGGAGCTACAGAACTATCTGGAATTTGAATAAAAATATTAAAAATGTTTTATTGTGAGAGAGAAAGTCGCAGCTTTAAAAATACAGTTTCTATTTTTATCATCTGCAAAGATGACACCCATAAAGCTATTGAATTTTTTTAAAGATTCTGGATAACTATTTCAAGACATTTTCATCTTCAAATATACAAAGGAGTGATTAGGAGTGTTTCTTATTGCAGTAACAAGGAAAAGGAACCCTGTAGCTGAAGAAAAATGAAGTATTTTCCTTAGCTCAAAGACTGTGCAAAAAAGGAGAGACCAGGATGGTCTTGATATAAGCATTTAAAATGTATATACATGATAATTACATGTACGAATGGTCATGAAGCCACAGTCATTTATTGTGGGACATTTGAAGTACTGTCATTTGGGGAGGGGACCATCATTTTATTCACAGTTAAATCAAGACTATGGATTTTGGAAACTCCTACCTTTAGTACACCTTGGTACCTGCAGGGCAGCGACACTAGGGGTATAAGTTGGGTCAATTTTGACATCTTTGGAATGATTTGAATTAAACACTTAATTTATCAGAAAGAAATGGGAGGGGAATTATAAAGTTATTATATATGAATATCTTTCACAAAGGTAAATTTTAATTTTAAATATATTTTACAACAGTTGTTTATAAGTATGTAATACAATATTGTAACTTACATGACAGTTTCATCACTAGTAAAATAGTTACAGTCACAGTCATTATAATTAACTAATTTTTTAAAAGTCAGATAGCAAGTATGTCAAGGAACTTAACATCATTGTGTATATAGATAATAAAACAAATTCTACTCGTACTTTGTAAGGTAAAATCACACACAATGAAGCATTTGAATGAAAATCCAGGAAACATATGTTATGTCATAATTATAAAGGTCTGTTATACTCCCTTTTGTCCCAAGAAATCACATAAAAAATTATGCTAGTAGTATCAGTAAGTCATAAGCAGTTTAAAGAATATCACATAAAATTGGGACATGTTGTTCTTTCCTCAATAAAATATAATATACACTCAAGTTGAGGCATTTAGTCATTTGTGTAGGAAATTAATTGACATACTGGGAAAAATGAGTTAATTTGAAAGCAAAGTATTCAAAGCAATGATATATATTCAGTAATTTAGTGTCAGAGAAATAAAATTAGATGTGTCACTATTTAGATATGACTCTAGTGCCTTATATTTTCCTAAGTAGTTCACAATTAAGATAAAATCTTTTTAGCTATGCTATCTAAATCCTTGTTTCTCTTCTCGTATGACTGGAGCTATTTCAGGGAATATAAATAACTTTACATTATCCTTTTAATAGATAAATATAGGAAGAACTTATTTTTTCACTATTTATAGAAAAAGGAAACATGATTACAACAAAAATAATTTTGTAATAATTAAAGCAATGGAACAACATGATTGTCATCAACATAAAAACCAATAAGAACATTTTATATCATCCAACTTTTAAGCATTAATGATAGGTAATTATAATTATTTTCTCAAAATCACTTTGTTAGTGAATCTTTTCAGGAAAAAAAATAAAGTGTTCTTTTGTCCTTTGTTTTTGGTCTTAAAAAATTCTCTTGCCCTGGATATCTTTCAGAGGGTAGCTTGGATAGTTCAGCTTCACTTCCAAACTCCCAGAGATGTTATTTAAACTTTTCAACAATCAGGGCAAGTAATTCCATGCTGAATGATTGATATAGTAATCATAAATTTGTACAATAAGACAGTATTGCATTACATTACAGTTGTTGACATTTAGAGTAAGTAAATGGAGAAGCAGCATAACAAAAATATTTTATTACACTGCACTGTTTCTTCCACAAATTTTAAATTTTGATGGCAAGATTATAGCTAAAGTAAGCATTAAGTTCATTGGGACATCCTTTTTAAGGTTTTTTTTGTTGTTGTTGTTTTGTTTCGTTTTTTGTTTTTTGCTTTCCTTTATAATAGGAAATCCAGGTTATAAAATCAATGATCTCAGCCAAATTTTGAAATCACAAATTATTGGAATTTTTGTAAGATGAATGGAATTATGTTGTTTCTGTAAAGTTATATCTCACTGCAGATTTCAATAGTTGATGCCCTGGAATCAGTCTAGGACAAGAAAAATAACAGGTTATCAAAATCAGATGGTTATGTTCTAGGAGTCTGAGTTGCCAAGCAATATAGATGCACAAAATCAAAGTTATTGAATTTAATAGTTAGTTCCAATCCTATTCCAAGCTAACTCAGACTCCTGTTATCATTTTGAATCCATGTATAATACCTACACATGGTTACATCCATGAATTAGTTTACAAACCTTCCACTATTGGTTTTACATCATTTCTGAAACTGCAAAACTACTCAAACTCCAATCACAGAAATTGGTTAGAATGTTTTTAAATAAAGCACCTCAAATACATGTCTAAGACAGTGACTAGTACATAAAAGACTCTCACGAAATGGTACTTTCATTTTTATTCTCCTCTATTTTTCAAGTGTATAGTCTTCACAATATTTTAATGGAAGAAGTAGTCTAAGCTAGACTTGATTTTGGTAGTATTTCTTTTACATGGCAGCTATCAAAATTGATTCTAAAATGGTTATACTTATTGTTTTTCTAGTTGTACCAAGCAGATGTTATCTGTATGCTCTGAAATGTGTTAATTGAAGGTAAACTGTAGAATGATCTTTTAAATTTCATGTTTTTCCCTTTTTCTGCAATATATGCCCTCCAGAATACTTAAAAAAATTATACCAAAGAAGAGCATCATATTTCCAAGGTATAAATGGTTTTGTGAAACAGATACATTTCTCTTTTTTTAAGATTTTATTTATTTATTAGAGAGAGCGAGTGCAAGGGGCAGAGGGAGAGGGAGAAGCAGACTCCCCACTGAGCAGGGAGCCCAATGTGGGGCTTAATCCCAGAACTCTGGGATCATGACCTGAGCCGAGGGCAGACACTTAACCAACTGAGCCACCGGGGTGCCCCAAAACAGATATATTTTTAATGAATGTTCCATCATTTTTCAGAACATCTGAGTCAAAATAATTATACAAAATTTGATTGCTGTTGAAAACATGAAATTTCTGATAAATCTCCTTATATATTATAGCCTACTACAACCATTTCATTTTTTTCCTTTCATTTTCTATTTAGGCGAGCAATGAGCTAAATGTAAATATCACCGCAAAGTCTCCTTTTGAAAATGTATTTCACACTTTGTTCAAAATCAGTTGGAACATTTTTGCCTTCTGCTAACAATAGTATTTTATTTCATTGTCAGAATTTCCTTAAGGAACAATTTTTGTTGTGTTGGTTGACACTTTTCCCCATTTTGTGTGATCTTTCTTTAAAAAGAAGGCACCTTCTATATTGAAAGTTTTAAATACATGTATTCTTCTTTAGTGCTCACTTACCTTAGCATTCTTCAACATCAGTAAATATAAGATGCCTCTCCTGGCATTAATCAGAAATTGAAGAATATGTAGAAAGGGTGAAGAATATTACAAATGTAGCACAAAATATAAGAATCAAATTATTTTTAATATCACATTAATTTGCCTAAGTTCAACAATTCATGTCCAGCAGATATTTAGTAATTTAGTAATGTGAACCAATGACAGAAAATATATAATTTATCTATTTTTTAAGATGTGAAAAAATAAAATAAGTCATCTGAAAATTAATTGACTGTAAAATGGTCCTTTCACCTAATAAAAACCTAGTGATAACTAAGAACTTATTCTAATTAGCATTTACTTTTCATATTTTGCCTATCTCATGAAGTTATTTGTCCTGTGTTTAGGAAAAGATCTCTTAGCTAAATAAAAGAAAATGTCATTGTGGAAAAAGTTATTAATTTATTTGACATTTTAAGAATTACAAAATATCAAAAAATAAAAATAAAAAGAGGAGAATGTTTGGAAAATATTTCAATTTTCTCTTCATTTACACCTTGCTTACTGTACATTCATATTCTCAAGTAAAATAAATCTAGCCCATAAAACATCTCCATGCCTTCAAAAACTGTTGAAACCAGAATTTACTCTTTTAACAAACTTCATGAGCCAATCTAGCACAAATGATAATCTGCTAATGTAATTCACAAGCCACACCCCCTTTATATACATTTTAAAGTGAGCCACAAATTTAGTCCAAGGAAAAGTGTTATTAAAATACAACACACACACACACACACACACACACACACATACACAAAGTACTCAATACACAGAAATTTTTATTCATAAAGGATAATTTCCTGTTGAGAAATGTTTATAATAAATAGACTAATAGCAGTAAAAATTAGAAAATTATAGCACCTTAATGAATGATTACATATAAACAGAAACAAACCTTGAGGAGATGTTAGGCATCTAACACCTTTTACCTTGTAACTCATTCAAAGCATAACAGAACTCTGTATACAGAGAATAGGGTTCTATTTTACTATCTGCAATAGCATAATTGTGGACATATTGTAACAAAAATGCACCCACAACTGGAGTTTTTATCTTCCACTGTGTGATTAAGAATGGTTAAGGTTACTGTATAATTTAAATATGCATATTCTTGAATGACCTCAATTCTTAAAACCATTTCTTAAATTATGGTAAATTATTATTTTCATAGTTATTTTGAATTCTGATAGATTTTTTTTATTATTTCTAACTTTGGTGAAAAGATACCCAGTTTGACTTTAACATTACAATCATTTTATTAAGTCTGAATAGGTTTTCAAAAGTCTTTATTCACTGAAACTGAGATGAAGATTTTTTTTTAAAGATTTTATTTATTTATTTGAGAGAGACAGCCAGCGAAAGAGGGAACACAAGCAGGGGGAGTGGGAGAGGAAGAAGCAGGCTTCCAGCCGAGGAGCCTGATGTGGGGCTTGATCCCATAACGCCGGGATCACGCCCTGAGCTGAAGGCAGACGCTTAACAACTGCACTACCCAGGCACCCCCTGAAGATCTTTTTTAAAAGTAACACAGACAAAACAATAAAATCAACATGTGATATAATTTCAAACAGAGAAAAGATGTAGATAAATTCTATTGCTTGACTTTATTAAATAAGTAACCATACTTAAATCATTTAATTTATTTACGAATTTCTAGATAAATTTGTAATCATTTCTCAACAGAATATAGATAAAAATCACTGTATAAGCTCTTGTTTTCATAAGTTTACTGGGTTTTAAATTATTATACATAGATTTCTTGGGTCTTAATATGCCCATATTTTCCTTCACTTCCATTAAAAAAACAAACATATTTCATTAGCCAAAAGTCATTATCTTTTAAAAATGTCTCCTGGAGGGCTTTCAATATCTTGCACAAATATGCAAATACTTAAATGGATGTCCCAAATAGAGATCTAATATATTTTTCATGTTCTGGCTTGAAGATGAGAATGAGTAACATGCCTTTATTTTTATTTTTTTTTTAGAGATTCTTTTTTTTTAAAGATTTTATTTATTTATTCGACAGAGATAGAGACAGCCAGCGAGAGAGGGAACACAAGCAGGGGGGAGTGGGAGAGGAAGAAGCAGGCTCATAGCGGAGGAGCTTGATGGGGGACTCGATCCCCTAACGCTGGGATCACGCCCTGAGCCAAAGGCAGACGCTTAACCGCTGTGCCATCCAGGCGCCCCATGCCTTTATTTTTCTAATCCCCTTCTTGTTACATTGTGTAAATAAAGATTTTTATGAACAGAATAATGGTGGGTTCCTAATCTAAAAATAACATTCTCTTTTCATTGTGGCAGTTTGGGAGTAGAGTAGGTAGGGAGGATATATTGATGCTATTTTATTTTCTTGAGCAGACACAGATTTTCCCAAGTGAAGCTGGGATTCTCAACACCATTAAGCATCAAGACCTTACCAGATTCTAAAAAGCTTTACTGTGATGTATCTGGCCCTGACTGTTTTGAATCTCATGCAAATAATGATCCTGAGGACAGTGCCAGGACCTTTGTTTTAGGGTTTTTCCAGTATATTCTCTAACAAGAAGTGTCATACTTCCATTTGCAAACAACATTGCCCCTATTATAGTCATCATTCGGCACCCAATTTTCCTACCATCAGCAGTCATTTTACCCTGATTTTCTACCAAATTTAAAATGAAACCATATATTTATTTTGATACTTCTACAGAATATAATCATTTTGATTGTTGAAGTCAATACAATAGATTCTGTAAAGTTCTACTTCAACTGAAAATAATTTTAAGAAATAAAAGTTAGAAAGCTCAGTTAGAAACTTGGATTACCTACCGGTCTAGTGTGTACAGACACAGGAGTTTTGAACGTTGTCACTGAATAGCTGCACTCAGAAACACTGTAAGGATCAGAACTGCTGGAGGAACACTTAGAGATGGAATCACAGGCCACAAAGGTGTTATCAAGTGGCAGTTCCTGGATGATGTGGTGCTTTGAATTCAGGGGAGTTTCAGGCTGGATCTGGAAGGCAGGCTGTGGAGAGACAGATTTGTAGTGCCTGGCCAAATCAGGGCTGTCAAGCTTGAAGGTAGTAGGTATAGTGCCCCACTTGTACTTGCCCATGGTTTGTTCTTCCAGCTCAATGGGAAGGTCTAATGTGACACTGTTTCCATCATTGTCAGCACCATCTGCCTTAGTTTCTTCAATAGTGACAAAGTTAAGCAGCAAGTTCTTAGGGGCATGCTTCTTCTTTTTCTTCTTCTTCTTCTTTTTCTTCTTCTTCTTCATCATCATCATTATCATCTGCCTGTTTTCTGTTTTTGGAGTAACCCATTCAGAATTAGCCTTGTTTTTCTGAGCAGCCTTAAGGTGTGGTGATTGGCAGCATCTTACTACAGCAGTAATGAAAATAACAAGGATGACAGTTACGGTGCCAGCAATAATAGCAGCCATGATCTTGACATAGTCACTGGTTGGTGAGGATGCATCAGTTGTCTCAATATTTGGGGTCACTGGTGTTTCAATGCTTTTGTGCACCAGTTCATGAATCCATGTAGCATTGGTCACTGATTCATTCACAAATAGATTAACAATAACAACATTGAAGAGAGATTCAGGTTGTCCTAAGTCCTTCGCTTTAACTATCAGTCTGTGTAAACCAAGGTCTGTAACAACACATTTCTCCTTTAGTGTGATGTTGCCTGTTGTTTGGTCAATAATAAACAGACCTTTTGTGTTTCCTTCTACAATGCTGTAACGAAGCTCTGCATTCATGCCAGTGTCATTGTCAACAGCAAGTACTGTAAAGACCACTGTGCCTGGATTAGTGGATGGTAGAACCAATTCATAGGAGTTGTTGGAAGAAGGGGCAATGAAAACTGGTTTGTTGTCATTGACATCAACCACATTTATGGTCACTTTGGCAGTTGAAGAATGTGATACCTTACCACCATCCTCAGCCTTTACATAGAAAGTATAAGATTCTTGTTTTTC
The DNA here is from genome assembly GCF_017311325.1 of Ursus maritimus. Lineage (NCBI taxonomy): Eukaryota > Metazoa > Chordata > Mammalia > Carnivora > Ursidae > Ursus > Ursus maritimus. The sequence goes on from NW_024423319.1 coordinate 53,371,148, forward strand.
TCTGTCAAATGAAATATTTGGTCGGATGACACCAGTCTGTGGATCAATGGTGAAGTCATCATTCACATCGAAAATGGAGAGAGTGACTGCAGAATTTTCTCCATAATCCGGATCAGTTACAGTGATTAGTCCTACTGTGCCATGTCTTGGAAGGTTTTCTGGGACATAGAAGTTGTACTCATTGTGAGTAAAAATTGGACTATTATCATTCTGATCAAGAATGGTCACTAAAACCGTGGCATTGGTCATTAAGGATGGCATCCCATTATCTTTTGCCAGAACTGTGAAGGAATATTTTTCCCGTTTTTCTCTATCTAGTTTCTTCACTGCAGTCAGAATGCCTGTATGCTGATCCAGGTTGAATTCAGATGGAGCATCAACACCTAGCAGATAATTGATCTCAGCATTGTGCCCACTGTCTGAATCCGTTGCACTTATTTTTGTCAACTTGGTGCCAGGAGAGTTATTCTCAGGAAGAGAAAGACTTATGAAAGGCTGGGTGAAAACAGGAGCATTGTCATTTTCATCTTTCACTTTGACAAGGAGCATGGATGATTGATTCAAAGGAGGTTTGCCAGCATCCGCAGCTAGTAATTTAATGGCATATTCTCTCGTGGACTCATAGTCAAGATATGCAGCAGTCTCCAGGAGGAACTGATTACTGAATACTGGCCTTAATCTGAAAGGGACTTCATGATCTGTGAAGCATGTCACCATGCCATTATTGTTAGCATCTTTATCTGTCACAGTTACAAGAGCAATTTTGGTGTTGAGTGGAGCATTTTCTGAAAGAACCACAGTGCCATTGATTGGATTAATAATGTATCTTATGTCAATTGATGGGGCATTATCATTGATATCTGTAACATTTACTAGAACCATTGCTCTTGCTGGCATCAATCCACCATCACTTGCCAAAACCAGTAACTTGTGGTTTGGTGATTCCTCCCTATCCAGTGGTTGTTTGATTGTGATAAGTCCAGTGGTAGTGTTAAGGTGAAATAGCCTTTTGGCGATGTTGGAGACTAGATTGCTGAAATAGAAGTGAATCTTGGCATTTTCACCTATGTCGGCATCTGTGGCATGGAGTTGTGTCACTGAAGTACCTACAGGAGCATTTTCTGGTATATTGACTTCAATCCCATCCTCCTTGAAGACTGGGCTGTTGTCATTTGTATCAGCAACACTTATTTGCAAAATAGCGGTACTGGATCTTTGAGGAAAGCCACCATCTTCAACCTTTACTTTCATTATATATGTATCCTTCTCTTCCCTATCTAACTCCTTTTGAACAATCAGCTGTGGCATCTTGTCTCCTTCTGGTGTTTCAATGACATCAAGCCCAAAAGTACTTTGACCCTAGAAAATATATAATGAAACATATTTTAACTTATGTAATGAGGCCAGTGTTCAAACTATTGAAGCCACATGACATAGGATCAGCTAAGAAATAGATGTCAGAAGACTTAAATTCTAAGTCCCAAATCTGTCTGTAACTAGTACTGTGACCACAAGTAAGTTGCTTAACATCTTCATGCATTTGTAAAATTAGAGAGTTGTGCTATAAGAGGGTCTGAGAGCTTTTCAGTTCATGGCATTTTATGGCAATTAGTGTAACTCACGTACATAAAGTATTAAAGTCTACAAAAGGAAAAAGTATAAAGAGTTGTCAGTGTCTCACATGATGAATTAAGTTATGAGTGAATGAACTGAGGCAAGATGGCAGGAGAGTAGGGGACCTCATTTCATCTAGACCCTTGAATTTAGCTAGATAACTATCAAACTATTCTGAACACCCGTGAACTCAGTCTGAGATGTAAGAAAAAAAAATTGGAACTCTACAAGTAGAAAATCCACTGCTTTTTTGCAAGGTAGGAGGTGTGAAGACATGAATCTGAGGGGAGATATCGAGAGATAAATGGAGGGGGGAAGGAGCCTCCATAAGTTGGCTACCAGAAAGTGATATAGCCCTGGAGGGCAAACTCAGAACCCTTAGAAATCTGCTCCAATGAGAGATATCCCTGTCTGAAAGTGGCTCAGGGGATGAAAAGGGTAGAATTCTACATGGCTCAGTGTGGTCTCAGGATCCCAGGACTCACAGAACTAACAAAGGTGCCTGAACTGGTAGAGTGCCCAAGCAGTGGAGTGGTTATGGTCAGTGAGCATGAGAGGGGACTCTCAGCTTAGGTGACCATAAACTGCCAGCCAGCTGTCTGGGTGACCTCTCTCCACCTGGACACCCAGCAGCAGACTGGAATGGGTGGACCATCTGTCATCCCCCAGGAGAGGCAGAATGGGTGTACCCATGATCTGGCAAAAGCTCTCAGGTTGGTGGCCCCATAAAGGACAGTAAGGATACATTCAGCCATTCCTCAGGAGTGGCAGAGTGGGTACACGCATGAGTCTGCAATCACTCTCAGGGTCAGAGCAATGCAAAGGGCTGTAATGTGGGACCCTCGGACTCCCCCCAGGAGGATTGCTGTGAGCATACATCATGGGAGTATGTGGAGTTTGACACACACAATAGTGAAGACCGTTTGTCCTAGAGGGTTTACTGAAGAGGGGGGACAGCAATCTTTCATCTCTGAGGCTGGAGATCAGGGCAGAGACATTTTTATATTGATCCCCTAAGGAGGTATGGAAAGCCTTCAGGGAACAAAAGCCACACAGAGGACCAGCTTACACCGAGCCCAGCCCCCTGGCAAGGGGCGGTGCAACTCCACCCAGGCAAAGACACCAAGAAGCAACACAGCAGGCCCCTCACCCAGAAGACCAACTGGAAGAACAGGTGTACAACTAGTTTACAGATCCCACAAGAATGTAAAACTCCAGTGCTAGGGGAAAATAGTATATAGAACTTGAGGTTTTTTCTCATGATTCATTTATCTTTCAGGCTAAAATTTTCCTTTTCTCTTTTTTCTTTTTTCCCATTTCAACTAGTTTCTTATTTTATCAACTTTTTGTTTTTAAGTCACTTTTTAACTTTGATTTTTTTTACATCTACATTTTATAGATATATGCTCCATTTTTAGCCTTTTTTCACTCAATTCAATTTTATTTGTACATATATATATATTTGCAGTTTTGGGATTCGGTGTCTCTAACACACTGACCAAAATTCACCCAGGAACAAGTGGATCACCCTGCTTTGTTCACCCTGTGAGATTATATTCTCTCTACCACCCCCCTTTTTTTGTTTGTTTTTTTTTTGTTTTTGTTTGTTTTTCTGTTTTGGTTACTGACCTCCTTGGATTTGTCTAGTGTGTATTTTGCTTGGTTTGTGGTTCATAGTTTGATCCTGGGATCAAGGCCCACATCAGGCTCATCCACTGGGAGCCTGCTTCTTCCTCTCCTGCTCCCCCTGCCTGTGTTCCCTCTCTCACTGGCTGTCTCTCTCTCTGTCAAATAAATAAATAAAATCTTAAAAAAAAAAAAAGAAAGCGGGGCGCCTGGGTGGCACAGTGGTTAAGCATCTGCCTTTGGCTCAGGGCATGATCCCGGCATTATGGGATCAAGCCCCACATCAGGCTCTTCTGCTATGAGCCTGCTTCTTCCTCTCCCACTCCCCCTGCTTGTGTTCTCTCTCTCACTGGCTGTCTCTATCTCTGTCAAATAAATAAATAAAATCTTAAAAAAAAAAAAGAAAGAAAGAACCAGAGGTAATGTTCCCTGTCACAGATCTAATTGATATAAGTAAGATGTCAGAGAAGGAATTCAAGATAACAATTATAAAGTTAATAGCTGGGTTTGAACAAAGCATAAAAGACACCAGAGAGACTCTAAGTGCAGAAATGAAATCTAATCATGCCAAACTTAAAAATGCAATAACTGAGAGGCAGTCAAAATCAGGTGCTCTAAAAGCTAGGGTGAATGAGACAGAAGAGAGAGTAAGTGATCTAGAAGATAGGCTGATGAAAAGGAAGGAAGTTGAGGAAAAGACAGATAAACAACTAAGAGCCCATGAAGAAATGCTTTGAGAAATTAATGATGCCAGGAAACGTACTGTCAGAATTACTGTGGTACCTGAGGGTGAAGAGATAGAGAGAAAGAGAAAGGGCCAGAAGGTATATTTGAGCAAATCATGGCTGAGAACTTCCCTAATCTGGGGAAAGAAACAAGCATTCAAGTCCAAGAGGTAGAGAGGAGGCCTCCCAAAATCAATAAAAATAGATCAACACCCTGACATATAATAGTGAAGCTTACAAATTTTAGAGAAAAAGAGAAAATCCTGAAAGTAACTTCAGACAAGAGGTTCCTTGCCTACAGAGGGAAGGATATCAGACTAACATGAGACCTAGCCACAGAAACCTGGTAAGCCAGAAAGGGCTGACATGATGTATTCAGGGTACTAAATGAGAAGAACATGAAGCCAAGAATACTTTATCCAGTAAGGCTGTAATTCAGAATGGAAAGAGAGATAAAGAGCCTGTAGTACAGACATAAACTGAAAGAATATGTGACCACTAAGCCAGCCCAGCAAGAAATATTAAGGGGGATCCTTTAAGCAAAGGGATAGCCCAAGAGTAGCATAGACCAAAGAGAAACAGAGACAATCTACAGAAAGAAGAACATTACAGGCAATACAATAGCACTAAATTCATATCTTCCAATAGTTACTCTGAATGTAAATGGGCCGAATGCTCCCATTAAAAGACACAGGGTATCAGATTGGATTTAAAAAAGCAAGACTCATCATTAAGTTGTCTACAAGAGACTCATTTTATACCTAGACACTTCCAGACTGAAAGTGAGGGACTGGAGAACAATTTAACACACTAATGGACCTCAAAAGAAAGCTGAGATAGAAAACTTCATATCAGACAAACCAGATTTTTAACCCAAAGACTGGAGTAAGAGATGGAGAGGGACACTATATCATACTTAAAGGGTGTATCCAACAAGAAGATCTAACAACTGTAAATATTTATGCCCCCAGCATTGGAGCAGCCAATTATATCAACCAATTAATAACCAAAGTAAAGAAACACATTAATAATAATACATTCATAGGAGGGGACTTCAACACCCCACTCACAGCAATGCACAGATCATCTAAGCAGAAGATCAACAAGGAAACAAGGGCTTTCAATGACACACTGGACCAGATGGACTTCAAGATATATACAGAACATTCCCTCTTTAAACAACAGAATACTCATTCTTCTCCAGTGCATATGGAGCTTTCTCCAGAATAGACCACATACTGGGTCACAAATCAGGTCTCAACCAGTACCAAAAGATTGGGATTATTCCCTGCATATGTTCAGACAACAATGCTTTGAAGCTGGAACTCAACCACAAGGAAAAATTTGGAAGGAACACAAACACTCATAAATTAAAAAGCATCCTGTTAAAGAATGAATTGGTCAACCAGGAAATTAAAGAGGAACTTAAACAATTCATGCAAAAACAATACAAATGACAACACATTGGTTCAGAACCTATAGGATATGGTAAAAACAGTCCTTAGAAGGAAGTATGTAGCCAACCAAGCCACTCTCAAAAAATTAGAAAGAATCCCAAATGCATAAGCTAACCTTACACATAAAGGAGCTGGAGAAAGAACAGCAAATAAATCCTAAAACAATCAGGAGAAAAGAAATAATAAAGATTAGAGCAGAAATCCATGAAATAGGTACCAGAAGAACAGTAGAACAGATCAATGAAACTAGAAATTAGTTTGATGAAAGAATTAAGAAGATAGATAAACCTTTGGCCACACTTATTCAAAAGCAAAGAGAAAGGACCCAAATTAATAAAATCATGAATGAAAGGGGAGAAATCATGACCAATACCAAGGAAATAGAGACAATTATTAGAACTTAATACCAGCAGCTATATGCCAACAAACTGGGCAACCTGGAAGAAATGGATGCATTCTTGGACACTTATAAACTACCAAAACTGAAACAGGAAAAAATAGACAATCTGAACAGACTAATAACCAACAAGAAAATTGAAACAGTAATCTAAAACCTCCCAAAAAACAGAAGTCCAGAACCAGACAGTTTCCCAGGGGAATTCTACCAAACATTCAAAGAAGAAATCATTCCTATTCTCCTAAAGCTGTTCCAAAAAATAAAAAAGGAAGGAAAACTTCCAAACTCCTTCTTTGAGGCCAGCATTACCCTGATCCCAAAACCAGACAAAGACCCCATCAAAAAGAAGAATTACAGACCATTATCCCTGAAGAACATGGATGCCAAAATACTCAACAAGATCCTAGCCAATAGAATTCAACAGTACATTAAAAGGATTATTCACACAACCAGGTGGGGTTTATTCCTGGGATACAAGGTGGTTCAACTTTCATAAATCAATGAATGTGATAGATCACATTATCAAAAGGAGACACAAGAACCATATGATCCTCTCAACTGTTGCAGGAAAAGCATTTGACAAAATACAACATTCTTTCCTGACTAAAACTCTTCAGAGGAGGAGTTAAGATGGTGGAAGAGTAGAGGTCCCCTTTTTCAGGTGGTCGCCGGAGTCGAGCTGGATAGGAACCACACCATCCTGAAAACCCATGGAATCAGCCTGAGATGTAGGAAGATACATCTGGATCTCTACAAATGAACATCTCCAGCGCTGAGTATTGAGGTACGAAGTGGAGTGCCGTGAATCAGCGCACAGATATCGGAAGATAAATGGAAGGGGGAGGGATCCTCTGCGCTCGGGCTCCGGGAAGCGTAGCCACCTGCACTGGGGAGTGGGCGGATTCGTGGACCGGCACCCGCGAGAGAGCAAACTGAGACTGTGAGCCTGGGAACGTGCACAACCAGACTGAAAACTGGAGCTTGGGAGTGCCCCCTAACCATACTGAAACAGGGAGCTCAAGAGTGCGCGTGGGGGCGGCTGGCAACTGGCAGTGTTAGAAGCACAAAGGACAGAGATGTGCGGGCCCTGGAAGTGAGGGCTGGGACGCCAGCTGTGGGGTGAACAACCAGGGACATTGCAGGGTTTTTAGCAGCACCAACAGAAACAGAGTTAAAGAGGCCAGGAGAGCTCAGTGGAGAGCGGACTGCGATCTCTCTGTTCTGAGACAGAGGCTGGGAGTCGACCACTGCTCCTCTGACTCTCAGAAGAGCCAAAGAAAACCACCAGGGAAAGCCGCCAGAGAACAAAAGCCCAGAAATAGGAGTTCACATTGTCCCAATTCCCATCCCCCCTCGCAGGGGACAGGGAGACTCTACCCAAACAGGGTTGCCTGAGTATCAGAGCGGCAGGCCCCTCCCCCTGAAGGCAGGCTGAAAAATCAAGAAGCCCACATCCTTAAGGTCCCTATAAAACAAGATAACACTGCCTGGGTCCTGGTCACTAATTTGGGCTCTGGGCAACCCTGCAACCTCTCTTCATCAGAATGACAAGAAGGAGAAATCCCCCCCAACAAAGAAAAGATAATGAGTCTGTGGCCTCTGCCACAGAACTGATGGATATGGATATAACCAAATTATCAGAAATGGAGTTCAGAGTAACAATGGTCATGTTGATGTGTAGACTTGAAGAAAATATTAAAGAAAATATTAATGAGAATATAAAATCTCTAAGGGCAGAAATGAGAGTGAATCTCACAGAAATTAAAAATGCTATGAATCAAATGCAGTCAAAACTAGATGCTCTGATGGCCAGGGTAAATGAGGCAGAAGAACGAATTAGTGAATTGGAGGATGGGATGGTAGAAGAGAAAGCTAAAACAGAAACTAGGCTCAAAAAAATCCGATCTCAAGAATGTAGGTTACGGAAGATTACTGACTCAGTGAAATGTTCCAATGTCAGAATCATTGGCATCCCCGAGGGGGTGGAGAATAACAGAGATCTAGAAGAGATATTTGAACAAATTGTAGCTGAAAACTTGCCTAATCTAGCAAAGGAAACAAGCATTCATGTTCAAGAGGCAAAGAGGACCCCTCCCAAAGTCAACATGACAACCTATGCCACGTCATGTCATACTGCAATTTGCAAATATTAGATCCAAGGATACAGTATTGAAAGTGGACAGGGCAAAGAAATTTCTCATGTACAAAGGTAAAAATATTTGGATTACGTCAGTTGTCTACACAGACCTGGAATGAGAGAAAGGCTTGGGGGAGCATTTTTAAAGCTCTTTCAGAGAAAAACATGCAGCCAAGGATCCTTTATCCAGCAAGGCTGTCATTCAGAATTAATGGAGAGATAAGGACTTTCCAGAATCGCCAGTCACTGACCAATATTGTAACCATGAAACCAGCCCTACAGGAGATATTAAGGGGGGTTCTATAAAAGTAAAAGGCCCCAGAGTGATCAATGGCCTAAATGCTCCCATAAAATAACACATGGTGGCAGATTGGATAAAAAGACATGATCCATCCATTTGCTGTCTACAAGAGACTCATTTTGAACCTAAAGATACATCCAGACTGAATGGAAAGGGATGGAAAACCATTTTTCATGCCAATGGAACTCAAAAGAAAGCTGGGGTAGCAATTCTCATGTCAGACAGGTTGGATTTTAAACTAAAGACTGTAGTTAGAGATACAGAAGGACACTATATTATTCTTAAAGGGTGTATCCAACAAGTGGATATGACACTTATAAATATCTATGCCCCAACAGGGGAGCAGCTAGATACACAAGCTAACTCTTAACCAGAATAAAGAGACATATAGATAAAAATACGTTAATAGTAGGGGACCTCAACACTCCACTATCAACAATAAATAGATAACCTAAGCAGAAAATCATCAAAGAAACAAGAGCTTTGAATGCCATACTAGACCAGATGGACCTCATAGATATATATAGAACACTACACCCCAGAACTAAATAATACTCCTTTTTTTTTGAATGCACGTGGAATGTTCTCCAGAATAAATCATGTGCTGGGTCACAAAACAGGTCTCAAACGATACCAAAAGATGGAAATTATTCCCTGCATATTCTCAGACCACAATGCTTTGAAATTGGTACTCAATCACAAGGAAAAATTTGGAAGAAACTCAAACACTTGGAAACTAAGAACCATCCTGCTCAAGAATGATTTGATTAACCAGGAAATCAAAAATCAATTTAAACAATTTATGGAGACCAGCAAAAATGAAAACACCATGGTCCAAAACAAATGGGACACTGCAAAGGCAGTCCTAAGGGGAAAATACATAGCCATCCAAGCCTCCCTCAAAGAATAGAAAAAATTAAAATGTAGTTTTTATATTCTCACCTCAAGAAGCTGGAAAGGCAACAGAAGAACAGGCCTAATCCATGCACGAGAAAGCAGTTGATCAAGATTAGAGCAGAGATCAATGAATTAGAAACCAGGAGCACAGTAGAGCAGATCAACAGAACTAGAAGCTGGTTCTATCAAAGAATAAATAAGATTGCTAATCCACTGGCAAGACTTATTCAAAAGAATAGAGAAAGGACCCTCATTAACAAAATTATGAATGAAAAGGGAGATGTCACAACCAACACCAATGAAATTGGAAGGATTGTTAGAAACTTTTATCAACAGCTTTATGCCAATAAATTAAACAATGTTGAAGAAATGAATGCCTTCCTGGAAACCTATAAACCACCAAGTCTGAAACAGGAAGAAATTGATTTTTTATGCAGACCAATTAATTATGAAGAGATTGAAGCAGTGATTAAAAACCTTCAGGAAAAAAAGAATGCCAGGGCCTGATGGATTCCTGGGGAATTCTACCAAACATTAAAAGAAGAAATAATACCTATTCTCCTGAAGCTGTTTCAAAAAATAGAAACAGAAGGAAAACTACCAAAGTCATTCTATGAGGCCAATGTAACCTTGATCCCCAAACCAGGCAAACATTCCATCAAAAAGGAGAATTACAGACCTATAATCCCTGATGAATATGGATGCCAAAATTCTCAACAAGATCCTAGCTAATAGGATCCAACCGTACATTAAACGGATTATCCATCATGACCAAGTGGGATTCATCCCTGGGATGCAAAAGTGGTTCCACATTCCCAAATCTATCAGTGTGATAGATTATATCAGCAAGAAAAGAGTCAAGAACCATATGAACCTCTCCACAGATGCCAAAAAAGCATTTGGCAAAATACAGCATCCTTTGCTGATTAAAACCCTTCAGAGTGTAGGGATAGAGGGCACATTCCTCAATTTCATAAAAACCAGGTATGAAAAGCTTACAGCAAATATCATTCTCAATGGGGAAAAGCTGGAAGCCTTTCCCTTAAGATCAGGGACACGACAAGGATGCCCACTCTCGCCATTATTATTGAACATAGTACTAGAAGTCCTTGCAACAGCAACCAGACAACAAAAAGAGATAAAAGGTATCCAAATTGGCAAAGAAGAAGTCAAACGGTCTCTCTTCACAGATGACATGATACTCTATATGGAAAACCCAAAAGAATCCACTCCCAAACTATTAGAAGTTATAGAGCAATTGAGGAATGTGACAGGATACAAAATCAATGCTCAGAAATCAGTTGCATTGCTATACATGAACAATGAGACTGAAGAAAGAGAAATTAGGGAATCCATTCCATTTACAATAGCACCAAAAATCATACGTCATCTCGGAATTAACTTACCAGAGAGATAAAGGGTCTATATTCTAGAAACTACAAATCACTCTTGAAAGACATTGAAGAAGACACAAAACGATGGAAAAATATTCCATGCTCATGGATCGGAAGAAGAAACATAGTTGAAATGTCTATGCTACCCAGAGCAATGTACATTTTCAATGCCATCCCGATCAAAATATCAATGACATTTTTCAAAGAACTGGAACAAACAGCCCTTAAATTTGTGTGGAACCAGAAAAGGCCCCGAATTGCCAAGGAATTGTTGAAAAGGAAAAACAAAGCTGGGGGCATCACATTGCCGGATTTCAAGCTATACTACAAAGATGTGATCACAAAGACAGCATGGTACTGGCACAAAAACAGACGCATAGACCAATGGAACAGAATGGAGAACCCAGAAATGGACTCTCAGCTCTTCCGGCACCTGATCTTTGACAAAGCAGGAAAAAACATCCAGTGGAAAAAAGACAATCTCTTCAATAAATGGTACTGGGAAAATTGGACAGCTACATGCAAAAGAATGAAACTTGACCACTCACTCACACCGTACACAAAGATAAACTCAAAATGGATGAAAGACCTCTATGTGAGACAGGAATCCATCAAAATCCTAGAGGAGAACATAGGCAGCAACCTCTACGACATCAGCCACAGCAGCCTTTTTCATGACACCTCTCCAAAGGCAAGAGAAACAAAAGAAAAAATGAACTTTTGAGACTTCATCAAGATAAAAAGCTTCTGTACAGCCAAGGAAACAGTCAAAAAAAAAAAAAAAACTAAGAGTCAGCCCACGGAATGGGAGAAGATATCTGAAAATGACACTATTGATAAAAGACTGGTATCCAAGATCCGCAAAGAACTTCTCAAACTCAATACACAAGAAACAAATCAAAAAATGGGAGGATATATGAACAGACACTCTTCCAATGAAGACATACAAATGGCTAACAGACACATGAAAAAATGTTCAGAATCATTAGCCATCATGGAATTTAAAATCAAAACCACACTAAGATACCACCTTGTGCCAGTTAGAATGGCAAAAATTGACAAGGCAGGAAACAACTATTGTTGGAGAGGATGTGGAGAAAGGGGATCCCTCCTACATTGTTGGTGGCAATGCAAGGTGTTACAGCCACTCTGGAAAACAGTGTGGAGGTCCCTTAAAAAGTTAAAAATTGAGCTACCCTATGACCCAGCCATTGCACTACTGGGTATTTACCTCAAAGATACAGACATAATTAAGAGAAGGGCCATATGCACCCAATGATCATAGCAGCTCTGTCCACAATAGCTAAATCGTGGAGGGAGCAGAGATGCCATTGAACAGATGACTGGATTAAGAAGCTGTGGTCCATTTATACAATGGAATATTACTCAGCTATCAGAAAGAACGATTTCTCAACATTTGCATCAACATGGATGGGACTGGCAGAGATAATGCTAAGCAAAATAAGTCAAGTAGAGAAAAACAATTATCATATGGTTTCACTCATTTATGGAATATAATATCTAGGAAGATCGATAGGAGAAGAAAGTGAAGAAGAAAGGGGGGTAAACAGAAGGGGGAATGAACCATGAGAGACTATGGGCTCTGGGAAACAAACTGAGGGCTTCAGAGGGGACGTGGAGGGAATGGGATAGGCTGGTGATGGGTATTAAGGAGGGCACATATTGCATGGTGCACTGGGTGTTATATACAAGAAATGAATCACGGAACTTTACACAAAAACTAGGTATGTACTGTATGGTGACTAACATAATATAATAAAAAATATTATTATATAAAAAAATTAAAAAATAAAAGTCTTCAAATTATAAAGATAGAGGGAACATAACTCAACATCACAAAAGCCATCTATGAAAAGCCCACCGTGAATATCATTCTCAATGTGGAAAAACTGAGAGCTTTTCCCTTAAGGTCAGGAACATGACAGGGATGCTCACTCTCTACACTTTTGTTCACCATAGTAGTAGAAGTTCTAGCCTCAGCAATCAGACAACAAAAAGAAATAAAAGGCATTCAAGTTGGCAAAGAAGTAGTCAAACTCTCACTCTTTGCAGATGACATGATATTTTATGTGGAAAACCAAAAAGACTTCACCCCAAAGTTGCTAGAACTCATACAGCAATTCAGCAATGTGTCAGGATAAAAAATCAATGCACAGAAATCAGTTGAATTTCTATGCAGTAGCAATGACACTGAAGAAAGAGAAATTAAGAAATCAATCCCATTTACAATTGCACCAAAAACTTTAAGATACCTAGAAATAAACCTAACCAAAGGGGTAAAGTATCCATACTTTAAAAACTATAGAACACTTATGAAATAAATTGAGGAAGACACAAAGAGATGGAAAATTATTCCATGTTCATGGATTGGAAGAATAAATATTGTGAAAATATCTATGCTACCCAGAGCAATCTACACATTCAATACAATCCCTAACAAAATACCATCAATACTTTTCACAGAGCTGGAACAAATAATCCTAAAATTTGTATGGAACAAGAAAAGACCCTGAATAACCATAGGAATGTTGAAGAAGAAAACCAAAGCTGAGGTCATCACAATGCCTGATTTCAAGCTACATTTGAAAGGTGTGATCATCAAGACAGCATATACTGGCACAAAAACAGACACATAGGCCAACAGAACAGAATAGAGAACCCAGAAATCAACCTTCAACTCTATTGTCAACTAATGTTTGACAAAGCCAGAAAGAATATCCAATGGAGAAAGAACAGTCTCTTCAATAAATGGTGCTGGGAAAATTGGACAGACACATGCAAAAGAATGAAACTGGACCATTCTCTTACCCCATACACAATGATAAACTCAAAATGGAAGAAAGACCTAAATATAGACAGGAATCCATCAAAATCCTAGAGGACAACAAAGGCAGCAACCTCTTCGACCTTCACCACAGCAACTTCTTGCAAGACACATCTCTAAAGGCAAGGGAAACAAAAGCAAAAATTAACTTTTGGGACTTCATCAAGATAAAATCTTCTGCACAGCACAGGAAACAGTCAACAAAACTAAAAGGCAACCTACTGAATAGGAGAAGATATTTGCAAATGATGTATGATATAAAGGGTGAGCATCCAAGATCTATAAAGAGCCTATCAAACTCAAAACCAAAATACCAAATAATCCAGTCAAGTATTGGGCAGAAGACATGAACAGACATTTCTCCAAAGAAGACATACAAATGGACAAGAGACACATGAAAAAATGCTCAACATCACCTGGCATCAGGGAAATACAAATTAAAACTCCAATGAGATACCACCTTACACCAGTTAGAATGGCTAAAATTAACAAGACAGGGAACAACAAATGTTGGTGAGGATGTGCAGAAAGGGCACCTTCCCATACTGTTGGTGGGAATGCAAGCTGGTACAACCAGTCTGGAAAACAGTATGCATGGTCCTCAAGAAGTTAAATATAGAGTTACCCTATGACCCAGCAATTGCACTACTAGATATTTACCCCAAAGATACAGATGTAGTGAAACGAAGGGGCACCTGCACCCCAATGTTCATAGCAGCAATGTCCACAATACCCAAACTGTAGAAGGAGCTGAGATGTACTTCAACAGATGAATGGATAAAGAATATGTGGTTTATATATACAATGGAATATCACTGCCATCAGAAAGGATGGATACTTATCATTTACATTGATGTGTATGGAACTGGTAGGGGATTATGCTAAGTGAAATATGTCAGTAAGGGAAAGACAATTATCATATGGTTTCATTCATGTGTGGAATATAAGAAATAATTCAGAGGATCATAGGGGAAGGGAGGGAAAACTGAATGGGAAGAAATCAGGGAGGAAGACTCTTGACTCTAGGAAACAAACAAGGTTGCAAAAGGGTAGGTGGGTAGAGGGATGGGGTAACTGAGTGGTGGCATTAAGGAGGGCACACGATGGGAGGAGCACTAGGTGATATACACTACTGATTAATCATTGAACATTGCATCTGAAACTAGTGACGTACTATATGTTGGCTAATTGAATTTAAATAAAAAATAATCATGGTTACTCCAAATGAATTAAAATATTTTACTGTAGAGTTCAGTTGTCTACGATGCTTTTTCACCTCCCAAAATAATGACCAAGTATAAAATATCCATCCAAGACAAGAGCATACATCTGAAAATACATCTAAAACCTCTGGTAGAGGGAGAAAATACACAAACTCTGATAAGAAAAATACACAGAATTTCCTTTTATTTTCCCTTGTAGAGGCAGGTGTTAAAAATTCAATTTTCTTGGAAATTAACAACACAATGTTATTTAATAACTTTATTATTATTTTTTTTAATGAGTAAGCATAATTGGACTGAAAATCACATGTCAAAATGTCAAATTGGAAAACATAGCTTGGAACAGCACTGATTTTCTCTTCATGTCTATGGAGTCAGAGTATAGGAATTTCTAAAAATGTCTTCTCTGGTTCTGGCTTCCTCCTAAGCCTCCAAGGGGGAAGATCAATTAATGTAAAATTGTAAAGTATTTAACATGCATTCACTAGACTATGTGGTGAGATTATATGGTTATATTTTTAATTACCAAAGTGTTATAATTGTCTATATATGATTTTGTATAATACTCAAATACATTTATCTTTTTCCTCTTGAACTGCTTGAAGATAATTCTGCAAAGTTTTGGATTTTTTTATGCTCAGATTCACTTAACTTTTTATTCAAATCTGGAACCATAATATATCTCAGTAGAAGAATTAGACATTTATTATTAAATTTAAGGTGGCATTTCAGAAATAGTATCAGTTTGGGTCCTCCTACTCTGCTGCCATATTCCTCTTTCCTCGATCTGCTTCAATGAGAATTTTTTTAAAAATCAAATTCCATAATCCACGTGTATTGGTAATCTTATTTTAAATTCACATAACTATGATGAGCATTTTATTAATATTTTATTCATGTAAGCCAATAAATAATTTGCCTTTCTTTTGAATGAAGTGTTTAGCAAAGGAAACATTTTCCATGTCATATCTATTTACAAGTGCAAAAGTTATCAACTATTCTTCAATTGCATAGTTTAAGAAAAAATATAATTTTATGACCATAAGGTCAAATACAAAATTTCATATTATAATTTGATCTAAATAAACTCAGCTGATGTTTGAGTGATAATTTTGTTTTTGTAAAGATATTTCAAAAGACTTTTAGTAAGGCTCAAACCTAAAATGTCTCATCTATGGGTAGAGAAAATAGTTTCTAAATTGCACTTTATAAAACTCCATGGCACTTAATAGTATTTTGCGGATTTTTGGCAAACATAATATTTAGTGGTTAATACAGTCACAACATTCTTATAGGCATTGGGAATATGGTACTGAGTAAACATATTTTACAAATGTAATAAAAATTAAATTTTGGCTAAGATGAGAAAAAAATTGATGGCAATCTAAGCATTTAATCATGTTATTGATACTAACATTTATATTAATTAGAGAATAATTACACTTTTAACAAGAGCAATAGAGGAAGAATATAAAGTATTATTAGAAGTTATATAAGGAAAAACTAGCATATATATTATAGTGTAAAAAGAACAAGTAAATACTCTTAAGCTTTTAGTTTCACACCCAATTATGTAATTCATGACTATAATACATCTGAGAAAAATAATTTGCTAGTTTTAATTTTTAAGTTTATGTATTTATGTTTGTATAGTTTTTATTTGTTCAGAGTTTAGTCTTATGCATTGGCGTGAATTTTGAATTGGCCTTTGCTTTCTCAAGCAGATGAAGGCAAGTTTGTACAGCTGAAAAATCCAAGAAGAGCATCTTCATTGTCTTTTAATTATTTTATGTGAGGTGACATGATTCTTAAAATATTTTTCAAATTTTAAGATGATAATAGGATATACATACCAGATAATAGGTAACGTCCATATTGCCCTCTGTCTTCTACAATTGTTCTGTCCAATATGGCAGTGATTAGGTGCAAGTATTTAAATATAAATTTTAATTAATTAAAATTAGATAAAATCTAAATATTACTTCCTTAGTCTCACTAGCCACATTTTAAGTTTTCATACCTGTATGTGTGTAGTGGCTAGTGCATTGGACAGCACAAGTATACATTTCCATTACTGTATGAAATTCTCTTGGACTATACTGTTCTAAGATATTATAATATTTTTCTTTAACAAAAATTTATGTTCAATTAGGTGATTACATGTGAACCTCCCCTAGATATTTACAACTCTATGAATGATTTTCTGATTTATATATTTAAATTTCATACTGTCCAAGGAATTGAAGAAGAGTTGCCCATATGCAAGGCATAATTTTCAACAAGGTTCTGGCCAGATATCTAAGTTTAATGCCCAAGTGTGGTGCCAACATGAGCTCATTATCATTATTGGATGATTATTCCAAGGTGGTTCCTCTGTCTTCTCTCCTTTAGGAATAAAAAAATGATTAACATATGGATCCATCATTAGTGCTACCCTGATGGCAGTTATTCAATTGACATTCAAACCCATGTGAGAAATGAAAACAAACTGAAGCTTTCTGCCATATGTTAGACCATGACTTGAGAATAGTGGGAAAAGTGAAAAGGCAAATAAAGACACAAGGCTCCTTAATTCATCACCTCACAAACGTTAACAGAAAAAAGTAAAAAGTTTGCAATACTTAACTTGTAGTATCCTAAATTCTAAACCTATATAAAATTATTTACCCTTGTTTACAGGGACAAACTTTCCCTGAGAAAAACCTCAGGTAACTTTCCTAAGTGTTCATCTTTTGCTGAGGACACTAAATATCATTCATATGTGTTTCTCTCATTAATTTACTTAAGCCTTAATACACTATAAAAGAAAAAAATGAAGTCAACAATAAAATTCTGCAGAAAACAACTTCAAAATTATTTTATAAAACAGAGATGGAGAGAGAGTGGGGGGAGGGGCAAAAGGAGAGGGAGAAAGACAATCCTCAAGGAGACTCCTCACTGAGCACAGAGCCTGACTCGGGGCTCAGTTCCAAGACCCTGAGATCATGACCTGAGCCAAAATCTAGAGTCTGCTGATTAACCGACCAAGCCACCCAGGTACGCCTAAAACAACTTTTTTTTTTCCTATTATGGATATAGCAAGCTAAAGTGTCAATCTCTGGTAAAAATTTACAATCTACTAGTAAATATTTATTTTCAGAAGAAATGATGATAAATACTGTGTTGTAAGTGGCCAGTGCATTATTTATAAAATTCAAAACTGTACATCTTTTAAACATACATATGTACAAATAAAAAATAGAAAACAAAATCTCAAAGGAAAACAACATATTATATGAATTGGATGAAACACATTTTGTGTTGATTTTGGATTCTGATATCTTTTTTTTTAAAGATTTTATTTATTTATTTGACAGAGATAGATACAGCCAGCGAGAGAGGGAACACAAGCAGGGGGAGTGGAAGAGGAAGAAGCAGGCTCATAGCGGAGGAGCCTGATGTGGGGCTCGATCCCATAATGCCAGGATCACGCCCTGAGCTGAAGGCAGACGCTTAACCGCTGTGCCACTCAGGCACCCCCTGGATTCTGATATCTTAAATGACATTGATCTCAAGTACAAAAAATAGCACATTCCAGTTCAAGTTAAAAAAAAAATTGTGAGGGTGACTAGGTAGCTCAGTTAGTTAAGCATCCAACTAGATTTTGGCTCAGATCATGCCCCTCTCCCCCACTGTCTCTCTCTCTCTCTCTCTCTCAAATAAATAAATAAATAAATAAATAAATAAATAAATCTTTCCAAAATTGTGGGCTTTTTAATAACCTCATGTAATGCAAAAAACATAATTTCACTTGTTAAAAATATTTCTTCTTAATTCAAGAATAAGCTTAGTGTTTCCAAACAGGATGAAAACTGCTGAAATAAGCAAGATGTCAATTTCATCTGAGACTTTAATTCTTAGCAGGGATTTATAAAGTCAAAGAAGAAAAGGTTGGTGTTGGATATGAAATTTCAAAGAGAAGTATACTTGCTTTTGAAAAAAAATGAGTGAAGTATAGTCTTTGCCAAATCAAAAGTTATTTTTTGTCTATTGTCCCAGAAAACAAACTATTGAACGAAATTTTAACATTTTTGACTTATTCATGTGCAGGTCACCCCTTCATCGCACATTGGAAGGTAATAAATAACAGCACTTCCAGAGTTATAAATCTGGTGTACTTGCCCAGAAAATGCATACAGTGCCAGTAAGTACTAAAAATAGTTGCAAAGACACTCCTGCACTGTTGGTAGGAATGCAAACTGGTGCAGCCACTCTGGAAAACAGTATGGAGTTTCCTAAAAAAGTTAAAAATAGAACAATCTTATTATCCAGAAATCACATTACCAGGTATTTACCCAAGGAATAAATAATAATAATAATAATAATAATAATAATTCAAAGGGATACATGCACCCCAACATTTACAGCAGCACTATCTACAATAGTCAAATTATGGAAACAGCCCAAATGTCCATTGACTGATGAATGGATAAAGAAGATGAGGTATATATAATGGATTATTACTCAGCCATAACAAAGAATGAAATCTTGTTATTTGCAATGACATGGGTGGAGCTACAGAGTATTATGCTAAGCAAAATAAGTCACCCAGAGAAAGATAAATACCATATAATTTCACTCATATGTAGAATTTAAGAAACAGAACAATCATAGTGAAAAAAAGAGGGGGGACAAACCAAGAAAAGACTTTAACTATAGAGAACAAACTGATGATTACCAGAGGGGAGGTGGGTGGGGAGAGGGGTTAAATAGGTTATGGGGATTAGGGAGTGCACTTGTGATGAGCACTGGGTACTGTATGTGTTGAATCACTAAATTGTATACCTAAAACTAATATTATACTGTTATGTTAACTAACTGGAATTTAAATGAAAACTTAAAAGAAACTAAAAAATAAATAAAAATAGTTTCAAAGAGATTGTATTCTAAAACTGACTTTAAAAAGTTATTTACTGTGTAGATCAAGGACTGCAGGGGAAAAGACTAAAATTTTATTTCTGAGCTTTACCCATACTTGATTTATCCAAACCAACTTAATAAGAAAAATCAGCTTTTTCTTACTCTTACTGATACAACTTTGAGCAAGAGAAATACAAAAACATAGTTTCAAACGGACAAAACTGCAGAGTTATGGCTATTTTAGAAAACAGTAGGGAAAGAAATCTAATATTCTCAATACAAATACAATGGGAACTATAATAATTGTACTTTAATTCCAATAAACATGTCTAGGTTTGATATAGGCTACCTAGGACTACTGGAGAGACCACTAACTGTTTCCTAAATATTCAATATTGTAGTAACATTTAGATTGTATGCACTATTTCTAGAACATTGCTTTCAGGTTTCATCTGTAGCACTGTCAAGGGAAAACAATAGAAAATGTATTCCATGTAAAATGACCTGAGCTGTTAGTCATATATTTCACAATAACCTTCAAGTCACTATGTTCCTCCTTACTTTAAAACTATATTAGGGAAAGGAGAGTCATGTGTTTAAGAAAACATTAGCTCTCTTATGAAAAAATAAACATACATTAAAACATTAATAGTGGTGCTATTAATTTTGGCAAAGCCATGCACAGGGTTTAAGATATCACACTTTTTTTTAACATTATCTATTGAAATTTAGCAAAGCCTTATTAGTAGAACAATGGTATTTGTCCCATAGGGTTCTTCTTCTTATTTAAATTTCTTTTTCCCTACTTCATTGGATTACAACGCTAGGAACAATTTGTTTCTTTTTCCTCTGACAAAACGCAGGCAGTCAGGGAAGGGAAAAATATAATCAACAGTATGAAAAATAAGATTATCTATAAAAATCAGTCAAAGGATTCACAGAGTAAAAGAATGTAAAACATGATATTATCTACTTAAAACATGGGGAGGAGAGGAGTAAAGAATGGGTTCAAAGTTAATCAACCATAAACGTAAAATAGTCTATGATATGCAGTAGATGTTATATACAAACACAAGGGTAACCACAAATCAAAACCATTAAGAGATAAGCAAAGAATAAAGAGAAAGGAATCCAAGTATAAGAAAATAAGCAAAATATGAGAGAGAGCAAGAGAAAAAAGGATCAGAGAAATATTATAGAAACAATCACAAAACAAGTAATAAATTGTCAATAAATACATACCTATCAATAGTGACTTTGGATGCAATGGACTAAATGCTCCAATCAAAAGACATACAGTGATGGACGGGTTAAAAAAAAACAAGAACCATCTATATGCTGCTTACAAGAGACTCACTTCTGACTTAAAGATACCTAAAGATTGAAAGGGAAGGGATAGAGAAACATTTTTTTAAAGATTTTTATTTATTAATTTGACAGAGAGAGAGACAGCCAACGAGAGAGGGAACACAAGCAGGGGGAATGGGAGAGGAAGAAGCAGTCTCCCAGTGGAGAAGCCTGATGTGGGGCTTGATCCCAGGACTCTGGGATCACACCCTGAGCCAAATGCAGACGCTTAACGACTGAGCAACAAAGGTGCCCCGGGATGGAGAAACATTTATCATGAAAATGGATGTTAAAAGTAATCCAAATGGATGAAAGACCTCGATGTGAGACAGAAATCCATCAAAATCCTAGAGGAGAACATAGGCAGTAACCTCTACGACATTGGCCAAAGCAACCTTTTTCATGACACATCTCCAAAGGCAAGAGAAACAAAAGATAAAATGAATTTATGGGACTTCATCAAGATCAAAAGCTTCTGCACAGCCAAGGAAACAGTCAAAAAAACTAAGAGGCAGCCCACGGAATGGGAGAAGATATTTGAAAACGACACTACAGATAAAAGACTTGTATCCAAGATCTACAAAGAACTTCTCAAACTCAATATGTGAGAAACAAATAAACAAATCATAAAATGGGCAGAAGATATGAACAGACTCCTTTCCAATGATGATATACAAATGGTTAACAGACACATGAAAAAATGTTCAAAATCATTAGCCATCAGGGAAATTCAAATCAAAACCACACTAAGATACCACCTTACGCCAGTTAGAATGGCAAAAATTGACAAGGCAAGAAACAACAATTGCTGGAGAGTATGTGGAGAAAGGGGATCCCTCCTACATTGTTGGTGGGAATGCAAGTTGGTACAGCCACTCTGGGAAACAGTGTGGAGGTCCCTTAAACAGTTAAAAATTGAGCTACCCTATGATCCAGCCATTGCACTACTGAGTGTTTACCCCAAAGATACAGACGTAGTGAAGAGAAGGGCCATATGCACCCCAATGTTCATAGCAGCATTGTCCACAATAGCTAAATCATGGAAGGAGACAAGATGCCCTTCAACAGATGACTGGATTAAGAAGATGTGGTCCGTATATACAATGGAATATTGCCCAGCCATCAAAAAACGATTTCTCAACATTTGCTGCAACATGGATGGGACTGGAGGAGATAATGCTAAGTGAAATAAGTCAAGCAGAGAAAGACAATTATCATATGGTTTCTCTCATCTATGGAACATAAGAACTAGGAAGATTGGTAGGAGAAGATAGGGATAAAGAAGGGGGGTAATCAGAAGGGGGAATGAAGCATGAGAGACTATGGACTCTGGGAAACAGAGGGCTTCAGAGGGGAGGGGGTTGGGAGAATGGGATAGGCTGGTGATGGGTATTAAGGAGGGCACGTATTGCATGGTGCACTGGGTGTTATACGCAACTAATGAATCATCGAGCTTTACATCGGAAACCAGGGATGTACTGTATGGTCACTAACATAATATAATAAAAAAAAATCATTTAAAAAAAAAACAGGGATGTACTGTATGGTGACTAACATAATATAATAAAAAAACATTATAAGAAAAAGGTAATCCAAAATAGAAATACAAAATAGACTTTAAAACAAAGACTATTAAAAAAAGACAAAGAAGGTTATATACAGTACTACTACTACTAATAATAATAAAGGGGGAAAATCCAAAAATAAAATATAAAATTGTAAATACTTATGTACCCAACAAGGGAGAACCCAAATACATGAAACAGTTAATAACAAACATAAAGGAGCTAATCTATAATAATACAATTATAATAGGGGAGATTAACACCCCTCTTACATCAATGTACAATTCATCCAAACAGAAAATCAATAAGGAAATAGTGGCATTGTGCACTGGGTGTTATACGCAACTAATGAATCATTGAACTTTACATCAAAAACCAGGGATGTACTGTATGGTGACTTACATAATATAATAAAAATATATTATTATAAAAAAAAAGGAAATAGTGGCATTGAATGATATGCAGGACCAGATGGATTTAACATATATATTCAGGACATTCAATCATAACAAAACAGAATACATATTCTTTTCAAGTGCATATGGAACGTTCTTTAGAATGGTTGACACATTAGACCACAAAACAAGTCTCAATGAATTCAAAAAGACTGAAGTCAAACCTTGCATCTTTTCTCACCACAATGCTATGAAACTAGAAATCAACCACAAGAAAAAAAATACGAAAGGAGCACAAATACATGAAAGTTAAATAGCATGCCACTGAACACTGAATGCACCAATGAGAAATAAAAGAAAAAGTAAAACAGTACACGACAACAACTGAAAATGAGTACACAAGGGTCTAAGACCTCTGGGGTGTAACAAAAGCAGTTCTAAGAGTGAAGTTTATAGCACTACAAGCCTACCTGAAGATGCAAGAAAAATCTCAAATAAACAACCTAACCTTACACCTAAAGGAGCTAGAAAAACATCAAGGAACAAAACCTAAATCCAGCAGAAAGAAGAAAATAATAAAGGTTAAAGCAGAGATAGAGGGGGAAGGAGTTAAGATGGCAGAGTATGAGGAGGACCTTATGCTTACGTCCTCCCTGGAACACAGCTGGATAAATATCAAGTCATTCTGAACACCCAGGAAATCGATCTGAGGACTGAGAAAACAAATAGCCAAGCTAAAGGGAGAAAAGAGGCCACATGGTGCAAGATAGGAGTTGCAGAGATGTAATTTGGGGGATAAAAGAAACACCAGTGCTGGTGGGAGAAGGAGCCCTGATCAGTGAAAGAAGAGAGAGAGAGCAAGCCATGGTTCATTGCACAAGAAAAGCACTTCCCCAAAACCGTTGACGGGAAAAATGGGGGGTTGACAATTGCAAGTTTTTACAAGCAGCGGAGCTCAAAGTCTGAAGTTTTAGAAGTCTGCACCATAACTGGGGTGGAGCTTGGTGGGCATAGAGGTGTTCCTGTGGAGAAGGAGGGCAGAGACCTGGGAGTGGACAGCATGGACTGAGAATCCCCTGGGTCACAATGGGTGAGACATTTCCCATTGGAGTGAGTTTGAGACAGGTGTCACTGCCTCTCAGGGGACAAGAGAGCCAGCAGGCACTGTTGAACTGCCCTGTTTATTAACACAGGAGTAGAGGTAGCTGCTGAAGGCACCTAACCTGGATGCCAGCTTTTTACTGCATTTTACCATAAATTCCAAGCCCCTGTGTGTATGTGCATCTGTGCTTCTGGAACAAATCAGTATCAACCACTTCATGATGAGACCCTCCCCCAGAGGATCAGCGTGCATCCTTGATACACGGGGTCCATAAAATTTGGAGTTTTGAAACCCAACCAGCAGGTCTGAGATAAAACACAGGTGCACTATTCAGCCAGATGGGCAGATGGTCCAGACACAGACAGGGTGAAAGCAGAGATCTGAGGAAAGCCTGGAATAAATGACAGGAGATTGTACAATCTTCTATGAGGGCTTCCTGAACAGTAGCAGGTGCCAACTTGCCTCTACAAGGATAAGAGAGCAGGCTGACACCATTTTTACCCCTGTCCATCAGCACAGGCATATATCAGTGAGCAGCACAGCACCCACAGTGGAGGCTTGAGCCACGTACAGCAAGCCCAATCCCATGCTCAGCAGGTTATTTTTTACAAGGGCAAGTGTGCCTGAGAGTCAGAGCAGCAGTCTGCTGCTCCCCCAGATCAGCAGAATCCACCTGCACATTTATGTCTACTGACCACAGAGTGCTGCAAAGATTAAGCTCTATGGGAAATAAGATCTAGCCTCTTTTAACAAGAAAACCAGAGCACACCCATTTAAAATTCACCACACAATGGACAAGGTCCAAACACTCCCCACTGCAGGCAAGGAGAAACTGCTGAGGACTGACCTGAGGGAAGGAGCAGCCAAAACACAACAACAGAGTGCATGCAGCATACCAGAAACTCTTCCTGAAGTGCCAGGCCCTAGACAGTATATGAGCACTTCTTAAAATAATAGCCATTATACTCAGGAGCAAGAAACATAACAGGCTTTCCTAACACATAGAAGACAGAGACCTAAACAAAATACCAAGATGGAGTAATTCATCTCAAAAGAAAGAACAAGGAAAGGTCACAGCCAGGGACCTAATCAAAACAGATATAAGTACAATGCTAGAATTAGAATTTTTTAATAAAGATTCTATTTAATTATTTGTCAGAGAGAGAGAGAGGGAGCACAAGCAAAGGGAGCAGCAGGCAGAGGGAGAAGCATGCTCCCCGCTGAGCAAGGAACCTGATGCAGGACTTGATCCAAGGACCCTGGGATCATGACCTGAGCCAAAGGCAGACACTTAACTGACTGAGCCACCCAGATGCCCCCTGAATTAGAATTTAATACAACAATCATAGGGATACTCTCTGGGCTTGAGAAAAGCATAGGAAAAAACAAGGAGTCCTTTAACACAGAGATAAAATACCTAAAAACCAAGCCAGCTGAAATAAAAAATGCTATAACCATGAAGCAAAACTGACTGAATGTAATGATCAGAAGGATGGAAGAGGCAGAGGAACAAATAATTGATATAGAGGATAAAATTTCGGAAAGTAATGGAAAAAAAAGGGGAAAGCAAAATAATGGAACAGAATGTATATTTAGGGAACTCAGTGACTACATAAAGTGTAATAATATTTGTATCATAGGAGCCCCAGAGGAATAATAGGGAAAAAGGGGCAGAAGGTTTATTTCAGGAAATTATAGCTGAAAACTTCCCTAATCAGGGGAAGGAAACAAACATCCAAATCTAGGAAGCATGGAGAATGCCCATCAAAATCAACAAGAGCAGACCAATATCAAGACATACCTCAGTAAAATTTGTGAATTACAGAGATAAGGAAAGAATCCTGAATGGAACAAAGGAAAGAAATTCCTAACCTATAAGAGAAGACAAATTAGGTTAGCAGCAGATATCTCCACAGAAACTTGGTAGTCCAGAAGAAAGTGGCATGATATATTCAGCGTGCTGAATGGAAAAAAAAAAAATGCAGCAAAGAATACATTATCCAGAAAGGTTAGAAGGGGAGATAAAGCATTTCCCAAATAAACAAAAACTAAAGGACTTTGTGATCACTAAACCAGTCCTGAAAGAAATTTTAAAGGGGACTCTTGAGTGGGGAAAAAAAGACCAAAAGTAACAAAGAATAGAAAGGACCAGAGAACATCAACAGAAGCACCAAATCTATAGGTAATGCAATGGCATTAAGTTAATACCTATCAAAAAAATTACTCTGAATGCAAATGGATTAAATGGTCCAATCAAAAGATATAGGGTACCAGAATGGATAAAAAACAAGAAGCATATGTATGTTACCTACAGAGATTCATTTTAGACCTAAAGTCACCTGCAGATTGAAATTAAGGGGATGGTGAACCATCTATCATGTTAATGGGCATCAAAAGAAAGCCAGAATAGCCATACTTATCAGAAAAAACTAAAGTTTGAACCAAAGACTGTAACAAGAGATAAATGACACTATATCATAACAAAGGGTTCTGTCCAACAAGAAGATCTAACAATTATTAATATTTATGTCCCCAATGTGGTAGCATCCAAATATGCAAATCACTTAATAGCTAACATAAAGTAAATCACAGATAACAATACAATAGTAGTAGGGACGTTTAACCCCACATGTACATAAAATGGACAGACCATCTAAGCAGAAAATCAACAAGGGAACAATGGCTTTGAATGGCACACTGGACCAGATGAACTTCACAGATATATTTAGAACATTTTATCCTAAAGCAGCAAAACAGACACTTTCCTAGTGCAAATGGAACATTCTCCAGAATAGATTGCATACAGGGTCACAAATCAGGCCTTAACAAGTATAAAAAGATTGAAATCATACCATGCATCCTTTCTGACCACAATGTTATGAAACTTGAAACTTGAACCAATAACAAGAAAAAATTTGGAAATACCACAAATATGTGGAGGTTAAAGAACATCCTACTAAAGAATGAATCGGTTAACCAGGAAATTAAAGAAGAAATTTATGAAAATACATGGAAGCAAATGAAAATAAAAACACAACATTCCAAAACCTTTGGAATGTAGCAAAAGCAGTCATAAGAAGAAAATATATAGCAATACAGGCCTACCTCAAGAAACAAGAAAATTCTCAAATATACAACTTAATCTTATACCTAAAGGATCTAGAAAAGAAACAGCAAATAAGCCTAAAGCCAGCAGAAGAAGATAAATAATAAAGAACAGAAATAAATGATATAGAAAAAAAAGAAAAACCAAAAGAAACAAAAATAAACAGTAGAACAGATCAATGAAACCAGGAGCTGGTTCTTTGAAAGAATCAATAAAATTGGTAAACCCCTAGCCATATATATGAAAATAAAAAGAGAAAGACCCAAATAAATAAAATCATTAATGAAAGAGGAGAGGTTGCAACCAAAAACCAAAATACAATTATAACAGAATATTATTAAGGATTATATGCCAACAAATTGGGCAATCTGGAAGAAATGGATAAATTCCCAAAAACATACAAACTACCAAAACTGAAACAGGAAGAAACAGAAAACCTGAACAGATCCATAACTAGAAAAGAAATTGAATCAGTAATCAACAATCTGCCAACAAACAAAACTCGAGGGCCAGATGGCTTCCCAAGGGAATTCTACCAAACATTTAATAAAGAGCTAATAGCTGGAGTGCCTGGTTAACTCAGTGAGTTAAATGTCTGTCTTCAGCTCAGGTCATGATCTCAGGGTCCTGGGATCACACCCCATGTCAGGCTCCATGCTCAGCAGGAAGTCTGCTTGTCTCTCTGCCCCTCCCCCCACTCATGCTCGCTCTCTATCAAATAAATAGAATCTTTTTTTAAAAGAGTTAATACTTATTCTTCTGAAACTGTTCTAAAAATATAAATGGAAGAAAAACTTCCAAACTCATTCTATGAGGCCAGCATTACCTTGATTCCAGACAAAGACCCCACTAAATAGGAGAATTGCAGGACAATAACCCTGATGAATGTGGATGCAAATATTCTCAACAAAATATTAGCAACTCGAATCCAACAGTACATTAAAAGAATTATGAATCATGATCAAGTTGGATTTATTCCTGGGCGGTAAGGGAGGTTCAATACTCACAAATCAATCAATGTCATACACCACATTAAAAAATGAAAGTATAAGAACCATAGGATCCTCTCAATAGATGCAGAAATAACATTTGACAAAGTATAGTATCCATTCTTGATAAAAATTCCTCAACAGAGTAGAGATAGCAGGAACATACCTCAACATCATAAAGGCCATATTTGAATTACTTACAGCTAATATCATCCTCAATGGGGAAAAACTGAGATCTTTTTCTCTAAGGTTAGGAATAAGACAGGGAAGTTCACTCTCAACATTGTTATTTAACATAGTACAGGAAGTCCTAACTTCAGCAATCAGACCAAGAAAGAAAGAAAGAAAGAAAGAAAGAAAGAAAGAAAGAAAGAAAAGAAAAAAGGAAGGAAGGAAGGAAAGAAAGAAAGAAAGAAAGAAAGAAAGAAAGAAAGAAAGAAAGAAAGAAAAAAAAGAAAAGAAAATGCATCCAAATCAGTAATGAGGATTTCAAACTTTCACTATTTGTAGATGACACAATACTCTATGTAGAACACCTGAAAGACTCTACCAAAAAAAAAAAAATGGTAGAACAGAGAAAGAAAGAAAGAAAGAAAGAAAAAAAAGAAAAGAAAATGCATCCAAATCAGTAATGAGGATTTCAAACTTTCACTATTTGTAGATGACACAATACTCTATGTAGAACACCTGAAAGACTCTACCAAAAAAAAAAAAATGGTAGAACAGATACAGGATTTCAGTAAAGTCACAAGATAAAAATCCAACCTATAGAAATCTGTTGCATTTATTTTTTTAAAGATTTAATTACTTATTTTAGAGAGAGAGAGAGTATAGGGAGGGGGGCAGAGGGAGAGAAACTTCAAGCAGACTCCCTGCTGAGCACAGAGCCTGACCAGGGCTCTATTCCACATCCCATGAGAACATGATCTGGGCAAAAACCAAGAGCTGGATGCTCACCTGACTGAGCCATCCAGGTGCCCCTAGAAATCTGTTGAATTTCTATACACCAGTAATGAAGTAGCAGGAAGAAAGAAAGAAAAGAAAGAAAGAAAGAAAGAAAGAAAGAAAGAAAGAAAGAAAGAAAGAAAGAAGAAAAGAAAAAAGAAAAGAAAAGGAATTGATCTCATTTACAATTGCACCAAACCATGATACCTAGGAATAAACATTACCAAAGAGATAAAAGATCTATATTCTGAAAACTATAGAATACTTATGAAAGAAATTGAAGATGACACGAAGAAATGAAAAAAAGAAAAACATTCCATGCTCATGGACTGGAAGAACAAATATTGTTAAAATGTCTATACTATCCAATGCAATCCCTATCAACACTTCACATTTGATGGAGTCTTTTGGGTGTTCTACAGAGTATCATGTAATCTGCGAATAGGGAAAGTTTGACTTCTTTGTTGCTGATTTGTATGCCTATTTATTTCATCCCAAATATCCAAAGCAGTCTTGAAAAAGAAAAGCAAAGTTGAAGGAATCAAAATTCTTGACTTCAAGGTATATTACAAAGCTGTAGTGATCAAGACAGTATGGTACTGGCACAAAAACATACACATAGATCAATGAAAAAGAAGAGAAAATGCAGAAATGGATCCACAACTATGTAGTCAACTAATCTTCAACAAAGCAGGAAAAACATCCAATGGAATAAAAAAGATACTCTCTTCATCACATGGTGCTGGGAAAACTGGACAACAGCATGCAGAAGAATGAAACTGGACCATCTCTTAAACCATACATAAAAATAGATTCAAAATGGATGAAAGACCTAAATGTGAGACAGGAGCCATCAAAGTCCTAGATGAGAACACAGGCAGCAATCTTCTTGAACTCAGTCCTTGATAGGTTCCTATTAGAAATCTCACCAGAGACGAGGGCAACAAAAGCAAAAATGAACTCTTTGGACTTCATCAAGATAAAAAGCTTCCTCACAGTGAGGGAAACAATCAACAAACCTAAAAGACAACCTACAGAATGGGAGAAGATATTTGCAAGTGACATATCTGATAAAGGGTTGGTATCCAAAATCTATAAAGAACTTATCAAACTCAACACTCCAAAAAACTCCAATAACCTAGTTAAGAAAAGGGCATAAGACATGAATAGTTCCCCACTCAGCAGGGACACTGCTTGAATTTCTGTCCCTCTGCCCCTCCCCCTGCTTATGCTCTCTCTCTCTGTCTCTCTCTCTCCTAAATAAATAAATCTTTATTTTTTTAATTAAAAAAAAAAGAGGATGCTGCCTGTGTTCTCCTCTAGAATTTTGATGGTTTCCTGTCTCACATTTAGGTCTTTCATCCATTTTGAATTTATTTTTGTGTATGGTGTAAGAAAGTGGTCCAGTTTCATTCTTCTGCATGTTGCTGTCCAGTTTTCCCAGCACCATTTGTTGAAGAGACTGTCATTTTTCCATTGGACAGTCTTTCTTGCTTTGTTGATGATTAGTTGACTATATAGTTGTGGGTTCATTTCTGAATTTTCTATTCTGTTCCACCAATCTCTGTCTGTCTATGTGCCAACACCATACCGTCTTGATGACTACAGCTTTGTAATATAGCTTTAAGGCTGGAATTGTGATGCCTCCAACTTTGCTTTCTTTTTTCAAGATTGCTTTGACTATTTGGGGTCTTTTGTGAAAAATGCTGTTGGTATTTTGATAGAGATTGTATTAAGTGAGTAGATTGCTTTGGGTATTATAGACATTTTCACAATGTCTATATTGTCTATAAGGTCTATAATTTTGATGGGCATTCTCTGTGCCTCCTGGATTTAGATGTTTGTTTTCTTCCCCAGATTCGGGAAGTTTTCAGCTATAATTACTCTAATAAACCTCCTGCCCCTTTTCCCCTCTCTTCTTCTGGGACTTCTATGATATGAATGTTATTATGCTTTATGGAGTTGATGAATTCCCTAAGTCTACATTTGTGATCTCACATTTTTCTTTCCTTCTTTTCAGCTTCATTGTTTTCCAAAATTTTATCTCCCATATCACTTATTCATTCCTCTGCTTCTTCCATCCTTGTGTTCATTACACCAGTTGGTTTTGCATCTCAGTTTTAGCAATTTTCATTTCAGCCTGACTAGTTTTTACATTTATCTCTTTGTTAAGGGACTGACTCCCTGGTGTATTTTATGTTTTTCTCAAGCCCAACTAGGAACCTTATTACTGTTGTTTTATATCTGGATCAGGCACATTACTTATATCTGCTTTGATTAGGCCCCTGGCTGTGACTTTTGTTTGTTCTTTCTTTTGGGATGAATTACTCAATCTTGGTATTTTGTCTAGGTCTCTGTATTTTTCTCTGGGCTATGAAAATGGCTAATGGCTTTATTGAGAAGAGGTTGTATATTATCCAGGGTCTGACATTTTAGAAAGTGTTTCTGGTGTATGGTATGTGCATTCTGCTGTTGTGTTTTGGCTGCACTTTCCCTCAGTTCAGTCCTCTTCAGAGGTTTGCCTTGCCTGCAGTGGGGAGTGTATTGACCTTGGCCAGAGTGTAGCCAGTTTTAGAAAGGTATGCTCTGGTCTGCCTGTTAAAAGAGGCCAAATCCTATTACCTCTAAAGCTGAAGTTTTGCAATACTCTATGGTCAGTATACTCAGTGTGTGGGGGGGGGTTTGTTCTGGTCTTCTTGGGGAGAGAACCACTGTCCTGTGTCTCGGGCACACTTTCCCTAGTAAAGAAGCACCTGCAGATTTCAGGGGCTTGGGGTTGATGTGAGCTGCTGAGGCCCCCACTATTGGCACTGTTCTACCTACTGAAGATGGTACATGCTGATGTACAGGGGAGAAAAATGGTGCCAGCCCTTTTCCTCATCCCCAGAGAGGGGAATTCATGCCTGATGTTGTCCTAGGAGCCCTCACTGAAGACTGAAGAATCCCCTCATGTGTCTCAGGCATCCCTCAGACCCCTGCCTTCACCCCATCAGTGTCCAGCCGTCTACCTACCCAGCAGTGCAGTGTACCTGTGTTTTATCTCAGACATGCTGACTGAGTTTCAAAACTCCCAACTTTAGGGACCTGAAGCAGCACAGACCAATTCTGGTCTTCTGGGGGAGGATGTTGCCATGCTGGTGCTGGTTTGTCAAGAAGGTCATCATACCAAATGCACAGGGGGTTGGAGTTTAGAAAATGCACAGCAAAAGGCAGCATCCAGGTTAGCTGCTCTCAGCAGGTATCTCTGCCCCCATGCTAAGGAGCAGGGCAATGGTATGCCACCCACCAGCTCTTCAGCTCTTTTGTCCCCTGTGAGGCATGCCACCTCTCCCAGATGCAGTCCAAGAAGAGGAAAATGTCCCCCTTTGCTTCCCAGGGGATCCTCAGATGGTGCCATTGGTTCCGTAACCTCTGCCCTCCTTCTCCACAGGAGCGTCACTCTGCCCACCATTCTCCATACTGACCATGGTGCAGATTTCTAAAACTCATATTTGAGCTCCACTGGCTGTAAAAACTCATGAAAATAAGCCCATCTCTTTTTCCCAGTCAATAGTTTTGAGGAAATGTTTCTCTTGTACAATCCCCTGTATGCTGCTCTCTCCCCTCTTCTCTCCATTATCAGGAACCCCATCCCTTTGCAGGACCCACAATACTTTTTTCCTCTAAATCATGTCTCCACACCTACTACCTTCCATGATGTGTCCTTTTGTCTCCCTCTATTTGGGCAGTTTGTTCTCTCTGTCCTCAGATCAATTTCTTGGGTGTTCAGAATGATTTGATACTTTTTTAGCTGTGTTAAGGGATGAGGCAAACATAAGACCCTCTTACTACTCTACCATCCTCAATTCCAAGAATCTAGACTTTGAAGTTATGTTTTGACTGTTGAATTATAATTCTAATAATTCTAATAAAATCATAATTTCTCAAAGATTGGACAACACTAAGGTATATATTTTTTAAATATAGTAAAACCCTATCAATGATAGTAGACTGGTAAACATCTAGTAAGTACTGATTTTAACTTCTTTTTTGTTTTTTAAAGATTTTATTTATTTATTTGACAGAGATAGAGACAGCCAGCGAGAGAGGGAACGCAAGCAGGGGGAGTGGGAGAGGAAGAAGCAGGCTCATAGCGGGGGAGCCTGATGTGGGCCTCGATCCCATAATGCCGGGATCATGCCCTGAGCCGAAGGCAGACGCTTAACTGCTGTGCCACCCAGGCACCCCTGATTTTAACTTCTGAAAAAGACATTTTCCTCTGATCAAAATTGTTTGTGATTTTGGCAAACTGCCAAGAAGTGGAAGCACACTTAACTAATATAAAATTAAGAAACCTAATATTGAGCAAGTTGCATTTCATAGCATAATTATTCTAAACTCAACCACTGGATTATTAAACTAACTGAATGCTCTACCACATTTTGTATTTAACTTGATTTGTATTATCACCAGAATTATTTAGGAATTGTAGCAGCAATTGCTATCAACCCTATTAACTAGAGACTTTAATCTAATTCACTTATTTTTATTAGGAACCACGCTAAAGTATTTAAGCCATCTCTAAGAATGAAGCGCAAATTTCAACATAAATATACCTGAAATGTGTTTACTAACTCATTGAATTGCTTCACTTTTTTAAAAAGTTTATTTATTTAGTAAGTTTTAAGTAATCTCTATACCCAATGTGGAGCCCAAACTCATGATCCTGAGATCAAGAGTTGCATGCTTTTCCAAATGAACCAGCCAGGCACCCCTACTTTACTTTTCATGAATAATGTGACATAAAAGATAAGGAATCTTGATATGCACAAGTGACTTTTAAAATAGAATTCTGCATCATATCTGGTTCAAGTCAATCCATATAGAACATTTTGGGGGGAAATATTTAAATTTATCTTTAGAAAAATGATCAGCTCCTCTAGAACAGGACACAGGCACTCAAGTTGCCATGAGAATATACATTATTTATATACATATTAGATAAATAGACATGTAGGCATAGATATATAGGTATATCTTCTGATGTTGACTTAAGTGCTCATATTTATACTATTTTTTACAAGTTTTATGTTTTTATTATCACTTATCATAATCAAAGGGAATAGCTTGAAAACAAAATGGATTCCCATATGAATCAACCATCAGTCTGTCACTAGATACCTAGGTTGGCACAACTAATTGAAAAATATACATGATGCATAAGGGTCCCTTTTCTCTGTAACCATGCCAGCATTTGTTATTTCTTGACTTTTTTTGATAATGGTCATTCTAACAGGTATGAAGTTGTATCTCATTGTGGTTTTAATTTGTGTTTCCCTAGTGACTAATGATATTGAACCTTTTTCCATGTACCTGTCAGTGCTTTTGTATATATTCTTTGGGAAAATGTCTATTCAGGTCCTGCACCCATTTTTTAATCAGGCTATTTGTTTTCTTGTTATTGGGTTATACGAGTTCTCTTATATACTTTGACTATTAACATTTTATCATATATATGGCTTGCAAATACTTTTTCAATTCCATAGGTCATCTTTTCACTTTGTTGATGGTTTATTTGTTGTGCAGAAGCTTTTTTAGTTTGATGTAGTCCCATTTGTTTATTTTTGATTTTGTTGCCTGTGCTTTTTGTGTCATATCCAAAAAATCATTACTAAGACCAATGTCAAGGAAACTTGTTCCTATGTTGTTTTCTAGGAGTTTCATGGTTCAGGTCTTACATACAACTCTTGAGTCTATTTTGAGTTAATTGTTGAGAGTGGTGTAAGATATGGGTCCAGTTTAATTCTTTTATATGTCAACATACAGTTATTAGAGCACCATTTATTGAAGAGGCCGTCTTTTCACCATTGACAAAACAGGCGATATCACATTTCCTGATTTCAAGCTATATTATAAAGCCATCATCATCACAACACTATGGAACTGGCATAATCACAGACAAATAGACCAATAAAACAGAATCAAGAGTCCAGAAATAAACCCAAACATATATGGTCAACTAATATTTGACAAAGGAGTCAAGAACAGTCATATTTATACTTTTGAAAAATATTTCTATGTGTATGTATATATTTATATATATAGGTGTGTGTATGTATTCAAATATATATATACAACTGTCAGGTTGAGTTAGCTTAACTGGCAAAAGATTAGTTTGTGAAGAATTATCTGACAGTAGACATGCTAACATCAAATTCATATAGGGTGAATCCTTTTCTGAGCTGGCATTGGTCATCTAATGTAGTGTTTATTAAGGTTAAACATGCCAGATGATGACATGGAAATATGTAATTTCAATAAAATTATTTTATTTTGGACATAACATTTCCTTAATTATTATTCAATTTATTCAATTTTGGTTTTTTTGTTTTGTTTTTGTTTTGTTTTTTTTAATGATTTTTTATTATATTATGTTAGTCACCATACAGTACATCCCCGGTTTCCTATGTAAAGTTCCATGATTCATTAGTTGCATATAACACCCAGTGCACCATGCAATACGTGCCCTCCTTACTACCCATCACCGGTCTATCCCATTCCCCCACCGCCCTCCCCTCTGAGGCCCTCAGTTTGTTTCTCATAGTCCATAGTCTCTTATGTTTCACTCCCCCTTCTGATTATCCCCCTTTCTTTATCCCTTTCTTCCCCTACCAATCATCCTATTTCTTATGTTCCATTGATGAGAGAAATCATATGATAATTGTATTTCTCTGCTTGACTTATTTCACTTAGCATTATCTCCTCCAGTGCCGTCCATGTTGCAGCAAATGTTGAGAACTCGTTCTTTCTGATAGCTGAGTAATATTCCACTGTACATATGGACCACAACTTCTTAATCCAGTCATCTGTTGAAGGGCATCTCGGCTCCTTCCACGATTTAGCTATTGTGGACAATGCTGCTATGAACATTGGGGTGCATATGGCCCTTCTCTTCACTACGTCTGTATCTTTGGGACAAACACCCAGTAGTGCAATGGCTGGGTCATAGGGTAGCTCAATTTTTAACTTTTTAAGGGACCTACACACTGTTTTCCAGAATGGCTACACCAACTTGCATTCCCACCAACAATGTAGGAGGGATCCCCTTTCTCCACATCCTCTCCAAAAATTGTTGTTTCTTGCCTTGTCTATTTTTGCCATTCTAACTGGCGTAAAGTGGTATCTCAGTGTGGTTTTGATTTGAATTTCCCTGATGGCTAATGATTTTGAACATTTTTTCATGTGTCTGTTAGCCATTTGTATGTCTTCATTGGAAAAGTGTCTGTTCATATCTTCTGCCCATTTTTTGATTTGTTTATTTGTTTCTTGTGTGTTGAGTTTGAGAAGTTCTTTGTAGATCTTGGATACCAGTCTTTTATCTGTAGCAACATTTTCAAATATCTTCTCCCATTCCGTGGGCTGCCTCTCAGTTTTTTTGACTGTTTCCTTGGCTGTGCAGAAGCTTTTAATCTTGATGAAGTCCCACAAGTTCATTTTATCTTTTGTTTCTCTTGCCTTTCGAGATGTGTCATGAAAAAGGTTGCTTTGGCCGATGTCGTAGAGGTTGCTGCCTATGTTCTCCTTTAGAATTTTGATGGATTCCTGTCTCACATCGAGGTCTTTCATCCTTTTGGAGTTTATTTTTGTGTATGGTTAGAGAGATGGGTCAAGTTTCATTCTTTTGCATGTAGCTGTCCAATTTTCCCAGCACCATTTATTGAAGTGACTGTCTTTTTTTTCCACCGGATGTTTTTTCCTGCCTTATCAAAGATTAGTTGCCCAAAGAGCCGAGGGTCCATTTCTGGATTCTCTATTCTGTTCCATTGGTCTATGCGTCTGTTTTTGTGCCAGTACCATGCTGTCTTTGTGATCACAGCTTTGTAGTACAGCTCGAAATCCGGCATTGTGATGTCCCCAGCTTTGTTTTTCCTTTTCAACAGTTCCTTGGAGATTCAGGGACTTTTCTGTTTCCATACAAATTTAAGAACTATTTATTCCACTTCTTTGAAAAATGTCCTCAGTATTTTGATTGGGAGAGCATTGAAAGTGTAGATTGCTCTGGGTAGCATGATCCATGAGCATGGAATATTTTTCCATCTTTTTATGTCTTCCTCAATGTCTTTCAAGAGTGATTTATAGTTTCTAGAATATAGGTCCTTTATGTCTCTGGTTAAGTTAATTCCAAGGTAACATATAGTTT
>NW_024423319.1:53411505-53417895 GCF_017311325.1 Ursus maritimus
TTTGTCGTGGTTGAGCTTGGGAGGGGTCCTCTCTGCCTCTTGGACACGAATGTTTGTTTCCTTCGCTAGATTAGGGAAGTTTTCAGCTACAATTGGTTCAAATATCTCTTCTAGACCTCTGTTTTTCTCCACCCCCTCGGGGATGCCGATGATTCTGACATTGGATCATTTCATTGAGTCAGTAATCTCCCGTAACCTACATTTGTGGGTGTGGATTTTTTTAAGTCCAGCTTCTATTTTCGTTTTATCTTCTACTAACCCATCCTCCAATTTGCTAATATGTTCCTCTGCCTCAGTGACCCTGTATGTCAGAGCCTCTAGTTTTGCCTGCATTTGGCTCATAGAATTTTTAATTTCTGCCAGATTCGCTCACATCTCCGCGCTTAGAGATTCTATATTCTCATTAACATTTTCGCTAATACTTTTTTCAAGTCTACACATCATCTTGACCATTGTTACTCTGAATTCCATTTCTGATAATTTGGTTACATCCATATCCATTAGTTCTGTGGCAGAGGCCACAGACTCATTGTCTTTTCTTTGTGGGGGGCACTTTTCCTTCTCATCATTCTGATGAAGAGAGGGTGCGGGGTTTTCTAGAGCCCAAATTATTCACCGGGATCCGGGCCGTGTGCCCTTGTTTTATAGGGATCTTAGGGATGTGGGCTTCTTCTTTGAAGATTTTATTTATTTATGTGGCAGAGAGACAGCCAGCGAGAGAGGGAACACAAGCAGGGGAGTGGGAGAGGAAGAAGCCTTTAACTCTGTTACTGTTGGTGCTGCTCAACCCTGCAGTGTCCCGGGATGTGCGCCCCACACCTGGCGTCCCAGCCCTCACTTCCAGGGCCACGTGTCTCTGTCCTTCGTGTTTCTAACACTGCCAGCTGCCCCCCACGTGCTCCTGGAGCTCCCGGTCTCAGTCTGTTTCCAGTGAGCACACCGGCATTCCGGAGTTCCATGAGAAGTCTGGTGGTGCGCGCTCCCGGCTCACGGTCTCAGTCTGCTCTCTCCCGGGTGCCGGTCCGTGAGTCTGCCTGCTCCCCCATGCAGGTGGCTACCGCTTCCCGGCTCCCGAATGCGGCAGCTCCCATACATACACACATGTATATATATGCATGCATATATATACATGTGTGTATGTATATATATATATATATACATACACACATGTATATATATGCATGCATATATATACATGTGTGTATGTATATATATATATATATACATACACACATGTATATATATGCATGCATATATATACATGTGTGTATGTATATATATATATATATACATACACACATGTATATATATGCATGCATATATATACATGTGTGTATGTATATATATATATATATACATACACACATGTATATATATGCATGCATATATATACATGTGTGTATGTATATATATATATATATACATACACACATGTATATATATGCATGCATATATATACATGTGTGTATGTATATATATATATATATACATACACACATGTATATATATGCATGCATATATATACATGTGTGTATGTATATATATATATATATACATACACACATGTATATATATTTGTATGTATACACACTCACACACAGACAAAGTCTCTAAAATCCTGAGTGAAAAATCCAGGCAAATTCATGAAGAAAGCCAAAACATATGATGGAAAATAATTAATTGATTATTGGTGACATAATTTTTAACATTAGTGAATGGAGAAACAAGAACAGAGTACAATTTGATACTGCATTGATGGCATCAATTATTCTTAAGCTACTATAATGAAGGAAAATATAAATTGTTAAAAGTATTTTTGAAGAATATTTCTATACAGATAGAGCTACTATTCTTCTACAGAAACCACTGAAGTCTCTTGATCTACAACCTAATTCTTTTCTTTTGAAAGATGCTCAAGAGGTTCTGTAGCTCATCCTCTCTTTAGGCTACACACAAGTGACCTAGCTATTTAGGGAAAACTGTAGAAAAGGAGACACTGGGTAACACATTTAGTTTCTTGACACCTTTGTTTTTTAGAACCTTAGCCAAATGTCTAATCCCTCCTAATTTTTGTGAGTCAGTGCATGGAATCAATGGATAGATGGTCTTCACATATTTGAATAATGTTTAAGGAAATGTTATGTCCAAAATAAAATAATTTTAATGAAATTACATGTTTATTTAGCCTTAATAAGTGGCTTATTATGGCTGAGCTTTAGCCAGCTCAGAAAAGGATTCACCTATATGAATTTGATGTTAGCATGTCTACTCTCAGGTAATTCTTCACAAACTAACCTTTTGCCAGTTGAGCTAACTCAACCTGAGAGTTGTTCAGCTAAAATAAATGGAGAATGCAGCTTGAGTTTGTGCAAACTCTGTGGCTCAAGATAGTCCAAACCTTCAGGAAGAAGAGAAATTGTAAAATAACAAAGAAGGAGCTAGTTTAGATATTTTGGTTTTTATAAATTGTGACTATATATTTTATTTGTCCCTGTTTAATTACTAAGAGGGATCCTTTTCACTTTCAAAGTTGTCCTTATTTGGAGGGTAAATTATGCGGTCACACTTGTTTAGTACAACATAAACAGAAAACCACATGAGGATAAAATAGCGGTAAAAATATACACAAAGTTACATACACGCACACAAGGATAATTATTTCTTTAATTAAAAATTGAATCTGAACTCTACAGGTCAAACCCTTTGTCACCTGCCCCTGTGGAAATCATTAGAGAAAGCAACATTTAAAATAACTACAAATGTTGGCTAAGCGATCATTAAAATAAGCAGTAACCTTTTCAAAGATTTTTATTTATTTATTTGAGAGAGAAATCAAGCAAGCACAAGCAGAAGGGAGAGGCACAGGAAGAAGCAGACTCCCCACTGAGCAGGGAGCCCAATGCAGGGCTCTATCCCAGGACCCTGAGATCATGACCTGAGCCAAAGGCAGATGATTAACCCACTGAGCTCCCCAGGCACCCCGAGGTTATCTTTTTTTTAAGTTTTTATTTAAATTCCAGTGAGTTAACATACTGTGCAATATTAGTTTCAGGTGTACAATATACTAATTCAACACTTTCATATAACACCCAGTGCTCATTACAAGTGTACTTCTTAATCCCCATCACCTATTTAACCCATCCCCCGACGCATGTCCCCTCTGGTAACCATCAGTTTGTTCTCTATATTAAGATTCTGTTTCTTGGTTTAAGCAGGTATCTTTTAAGGTAGCACTGATAACTGCAACTAGGAGAGCAAATCCAGCTATTTGTGAAATAGAAATTTCTAAACATGTGTGAAAACATAGATTTATGCATTCAGTTGTTTGTGATTAAAAAAAAACTTAAAAAATCTTCCAATATCAGAGTAACCCACAAAAGCTGTTGTCAGTAAAAATAATTCTCAATAATTCATTATGGCAATGCATGGCAAATATGAATGAATCAACAATCACTAACCCATTGAAGCAATCACAAGTTTATGAAGCTTAACAGCCACATCAGATGAAACAATTGCCAATGAAATGTGTAGCAAACAAAGCATGGAGATACTTTGGAATAACTCCTGAAGTTATACAAGGCAAAAATTTATGTTTACTTACAGCTTTATCTAATCTAAGACATGATGCCCTAAGATGGAAAAAGACACATATCCAAGTAATTGCTTCACCAAATCCACAGTTGTCTGGCAATATCAATAGGCTTTTTGGTAAAATGCTATTTTTACAGCTATCAATACCCAAATAAGGCCAGCCACTATTTTGTGAGGTGTTAAAACATTATCTCAGACAGGAGTCAGTTTCTTGCCTCAAACCTTTACTAACTGAGATTATAGAAGATCATACATAGTTGAAATGATATTACTATTTACATAACATCCACAAAACAAGTGGAGAACAATTATAAATTACTCTAAATTGATTAAATTTGCCATAGTATAATTATATTTGTATAGACAAATTTAGCTCCGGAAATCATATCTATTAGATAAATAATAATAAGTCAGATTTCTAAGAGTTAGAGTAATTAAAACCTCAGTTTTATTAATCTGGCTATTTTGTATGTAAACTGGGTTTCTACATGAGATATCTAGCTTTATAAAAATCCATACATTATATCATTAGTTATTTGATCTTAAGCATTGTTTGAAGGACCAAAGAAAAACTCCAGGCACCTGAATTTGCCTGAAAATTCATGATGTGATTTCTGGAAAAAACTGACTTCAGAGAAATGGTAAGAATCATAAAAGTTGCAGATGGATAAGCTAGGCAAGCCTATGTACAAGCTGGCCAACAATGTTCCAGTTAGGTGCCATATATATTATCCCCAATGAAGAAATTTTCATTTTCCCCAGTACATGAATACTTATAGTTAAAAAATGCATTTCTATATTATAATGGTTTTCCTTAAAAGGCTTACAAATGATAGAATGGTCATCACTACTTTTTCAATTTAGAGAGTTCTATATTGGGTTTGGAATCTAGAATATTGATGTATTTGAGAAGTGAAGGAAATGATATGGCTTTCAGTCGCTGATCCATTAGGAATCACTTTTTTCACAGTAAAATGAAAAGGTTGAAATGACTACTGAAACAAACAAAATCTGTTAAATACTAAATCCTCAGAGAAAAAGCAGTGTGACTCCAGTAAATTAAGTAGAGAATGTAATAATCATCATCAGAATTTTAAATTTTTTGTGTATGCAATCAACATCGGTAGCCTTCATTTTATATTTATCAAATGATACTTAAATTTACTTGAATAAATTAATAATAATGAGGATGAATACTGAATATTTGGTAGTTTGTAACAATAATGATTCTATTTTCCAACTTTTTGATAGCTATATGCTGTATCATATTCATCCATATAATCATTCATTGATTTAAATAAAACACTATGTTCAAATAAAAGCAATCAATAAAATTCTACACTTCTTAATTTATATATAATCCATTACACTGTTTTTATTTTTAATTTATGTATCCCTGAATTGTTTAGAGCATCAATTTATTCTTCAGTTAATCATTTACTTAATTATTTTCATTACTGACAGGTAAGTTCTCCTTTTCTCTGGCCACACTATTTTAAATGGATGCTTCTAAGCAAACTCCTGTCCTCAAAGTATATCTTGACCCCCTCATAAGCTAGAAAAACATACTAACATCCATGAAAGGATTGTTCTAGCAAATATCCTGTTTGAAAAATAGTATTTAAGACCTATTTAATTTAGAAAAATTAAAAATAAGAAATTCAAATTTGTCATTACATATCTCTCCAACAGAATCCACTACAAAAAGAATCATGATTGACGTACAAGAAAAAGAAATAAGAAAATAGAAAAAAAATTTTCATCATGAAGAAAGAAAAGACAGGACAAGACATTTTATTTTTTTAAATGGCATATGAATGAGATGTAAATAACGAAATCCCAGATGGTAGAAGTTGTATATGAGAAAATATTCACATTAGCAATATAACAGTCATATAGAGAGCCAGGAGGAGGCCAAGACAAATGAAAAGAGAGACATTTGACTCAAGAGATGAGCTAAAGAAGGTAAATGGAAGTTTGTTTTAAATTGAACTAGAATGGATAAAGAAGATGTGGTTCATATATACGATGGAATATTACTCAGACATCAGAAAGGATGAATCCACCCATTTGCATTGACATGGATGGAACTGGAAGGGATTACATTAAGTGAAATAAGTCAAGCAGAGAAAGGCAATTATCATATGGTTTCTCTCATATGTGGAACATAAGTGATAGCGCAGAGGACCATAGAGGAAGGAAGGGAAAATTGAAGGTGGGGAAATCAGAGGGGGAGACAAACCATGAGAGACTGTGGACTCTGGGAAACAAACTGAGGGCTTCAGAGGGGAGAGGGGT
Source organism: Ursus maritimus (assembly GCF_017311325.1). Classification (NCBI taxonomy): domain Eukaryota; kingdom Metazoa; phylum Chordata; class Mammalia; order Carnivora; family Ursidae; genus Ursus; species Ursus maritimus. The sequence goes on from NW_024423319.1 coordinate 53,417,395, forward strand.
GGGGGATTGGGATAGGCCAGTGATGGGTATTAAGGAGGGCACATATTTAAAAAAATAGAAACAGAAGGAAAGCTACCAAACTCATTCTATTAGGCCAATATTACCTTGATCCCCAAACCAGGCAAAGACCCCCTCAAAAAGGAGAATTACAGACTGATTTCCCTAATGAATATGGACGCCAAAATCCTCAACAAAATACTTGCTAATAGAATCCAACAGTTCATTAAAAGGATTATCCACCACGATCAAGTGGGATTCATACCTGGGATGCAAGCGTGGTTCAATATTCGCAAATCAATCAGCGTGATACATCATATCAACAAGAAAAGACTCAGGAACCATATGATCCTCTCAATCGATGCCGAAAAAGCATTTGACAAAATACAGCATCCTTTCCTGATTAAAACGCTTCAGAGTGTAGGAATAGAAGGTACATTTCTCAATCTCATAAAAGCCATCTATGAAAAGCCTACTGCAAATATTATTCTCAATGGGGAAAAG
>NW_024423319.1:53420694-53458640 GCF_017311325.1 Ursus maritimus
ATTACCACTTCTAGCACAGGAATTACCATTTCATCACAAGGGTTTTAGCTCCAGCCTCACAAATGTTTCACAGATAAATTAAGGCAAAAAGTATTACTGCCATAATTGCAGACTTAGTAAAAAATTTAAAAATAATAAATTAATAAAGGTACTGAGGGAAAATCTACTAAAAGTAGATTTGGAAATTGTAATTATTCTGAAACTATGACAATTTAAAATAATTCCATGTTTATAATGAATGACCAATTCACGATAAAATTTTTAGAAGATAATGTTTCTTTCCACCTTACTATCATTAGTGTAAAAATATATTCCTTATAATGCTTGTTATTAAGCTCTTTGGGCATTTTGTCTATTTTTCAAACATATTTTTATCTCTTGAGACTTTGTGCACTGGGAAATGATTAAGTACATGTTGCCTGGTTGGCTCGGTTGGTTAAGCATCTGCCTTTAGCTCAGGTCATGATCCCGCAGTCAGGGAGTCTGCTTCTCCCTCTGTCCCTCACCCCGCTCATTCTCTCCCTTCCTCTTTCTCTCTCTTTCTCTCTCTCTCTCTCTTTCTCTCAAATCAATAAATAAAAAATGTTAAAAAGTTAATCTCTTTGGAGAAATGTCTGTTCATGTCTTCTGCCCATTTTTTGACCGGATTATTTGTTCTTTGGGTGTTGATTTGGTAAGTTCTTTATAGATTTTGGATACTAGCCCTTTATCTGATATGTCATTTGCAACTATCTTCTCCCATTCTATCTGTTGTCTTATGGTTTTGTTGCCTGTTTCCTCTGCTGTGCAAAAGCTTTTTATCTTGATGAAGTTCCAGTAGTTCAATTTGCCTTTGTTTCCCCTGACTTTGGAGACCTGTCTAGCAAGAATTTGCTGTGGCCAAGGTTGAAGAGGTTACTGCCTGTGTTCTCCTCTAGGATTTTGATGGATTCCTGTCTCACATTTAAAAGACATATGGATGGCCAACAGGCACATGGAAAAATGCTCTACATCACTCAGCATCAGGGAACTACAAATCAAAACCACAATGAGATACCACCTCTCACCAGTCGGAATGGCTGACATTAACAAGTCAGGAAACGACACATTTTGGCAAGAATTTAGAGAAAGGAGAACCCTCCTATACTGATGTTGGGAATACAAGCTGGTACAGCCACTCTAGAAAACAGTATGGAGGTTCCTCAAAAAGTTGAAAATAGAGCTACCCTATGACCGAGAAATTTTACCCCAAAGATACAAATGTAGTGATACAAAAGGGCACCTGCACCCCAATGTTTATCACAGCAATGTTCACAATAGCCAAACTATGGAAAAAGCCCAGATGTCCATCAACAGATGAACGGATAAAGAAGATGTGATACACACACACACACACACACACACACACACACACACACACACACACACACACACTGGAATACTCAGCCATCAAAAAACATGAAATCTTGCCATTTTCAATGATGTGGATGGAACCACAGGGTATTATGCTAAGTGAAATAAACCAATCAGAGAAAGACAATTATCATATGATCTCACTGATATGTGGAATTTAAGAAACAAAACAGAGGATCATAGGGGAAAGGAGGAAAAAAATTAAACAAGATGAAACCAGAGAGGTAGACAAGCCATAAGGGACTCTTAATCATAGGAAACAAACTGAGGATTGCTGGAAGGGAGGGGGGATGGGGATGTGTAACTAGGTGATGGACATTAAGGAGGGTATTGATGTCATGAGCACTGGGTACCTCTGAAACCAATAATACGTTATATGTTAATTGAATTTAAGTTTAAAAAATGTTTAAAAAAGAATCTCTTATGGTTTGTTTCCCTCTCTCTTTTTTTTCTATTCCCCTTTCTCTCTTTTTTTTTCTATTCCCCTTTCCCATATATTCATTTGTTTTCTTTCTTAAATTCAACATATGAGTGAGACCATATGATATTTGTCTTTCACTGAGTGACTTATTTCACTTAGCATACTACATTCTAGTTCCATGCACATCATTGACAATGGCAAGATTTTTTAAAATTTTTTATTTATTAATTTGAGAGAGAGTGCACAAGTGGGGGGTGCAGAAGGAGAGGGAGAAGCAGACTCACTGCTGAACAGGGAACCCAACACAGGGCTTGATCCCAGGACCCTGAGATCATGACTTGAGCCAAAGGTCACTTAACCAACTGAGTCACCAAGGCCTCCCAAGATTTCATTTTTTGATGGATGAGTAAAATTCCATTGTGTGTGTGTGTGTGTGTGTGTGTGTGTGTGTGTGTGTATCACATCTCTTTTATCCATTCATCAGTCCATGGACATGTGGGCTCTCTCCATAGTTTGGCTATTGTTGATAATGCTATTAAAACCAGGGTGCATGTATCCCTCAAATATTTGTTTTTGTGTCCTTTGGGTAAATACCTAGTCATGAAATTGCTGGATCATAGGGTAGTTCTATTTTTAAATTTTTGAGGAATCTCCATACTGTTCTCCAGAGTGGCTGCACCAATTTGCATTCCCACCAACAGTGCCAGAGGGTTACCTTTCTCCACATCCTTGCCAATATCTGCTGTTTCTTCTGTTGTTAATTTTAGCCATTCTGACAGGTGTGAGATGGTGTATCATTGTGGTTTTGATTTGTATTTCCCTCATGATGAGTGATGCTGAGCATCTTTTTGTAAGTCTGTTAGCCACCTGAATATCTTCTTTGGAAAAGTGTCTATTCATGTCTTCTGCCCATTTCCTAATGGATTATTTGGTTTTTGGGTGTTGAGTTTGATAAGTTTTTATAGATTTTGGATACTAACTTTTCATCAGATACATCATTTGCAAATATCTTCTCCCATTGTGTAAGCTGCCTTTTAGTTTTCCCGATTGTTTCCTTCCCTGTGCTGAAGCTTTTAAATTTGATAGTCCAAATAGTTCATTTTTGCTTTTGTTTCCCTTGCCTCCAGTGACATGTCTAGTAGGAAGATGCTACGGCCAAGATCAAAGAGACTGATGCCTGTCTTCTCTAGGATTTTGATGATTTCCTGTATCACATTTAGGTATTTCATCCATTTTGAAATTATTTTCACATATGGTGTAAGAAAGTGGTCTAATTACATTCTTCTGCATTTTGCTGTCCAGTTTTCCCAACACAATTTGTTGACGACACTGTCTTTTTCGATTGGATATTCTTTCCTGCTTTGTTGAAGTTTAGTTGACCATATACTTGTGGGTCCATTTCTGGGTTCTCTATTATGCTCCATTGATTGATGTGTCTATTTTTGTGCCAGTACCATACTCTTTTGATGACTACAGCTTTGTAATATACCTTGAAATCCAGAATTGTGACGCCTCCAGTTTTTTCTTTTTCAGAATCGCTTTGGCTATTCAGAGTCTTTTGTGGTTCCGTACAAATTGTTGGATTGTTTGTTCTAGCTCTGTGAAAAACGCTGTTGGTATTTTGATAAGGATTTCACTAATGTAGAAAAATTGTTTGTTCTTCCAATCCATGAACATGGCACATTTTTTCCATTTCTTTTGTCTTCTTCAATTTCTTTTATAATCATTCTATAGTTTTCAGAGTACAGATCTTTTACCTCTTTAGTTAGGTTTATTCCTAGGTATCTTATTGCTTTGTTGCAACTGCAAATGGGATCGATTGCTTGATTTGTTTTTCTGCTGCTTCATTTTTGAGGTATAGAAATGCAACAGATTTCTGCACATTGATTTTGTATCCTGCAACTTTGTTGAATACATGTATTAGTTATACCAATTTTTTGGTGGAGTCTATCAGGTTTTCTACATAGAATATCATGTAATTTGAGAAGAGTGAAAGGTTGATTTATTCTTTGCCTATTTGGTTGCCCTTTATTTCTTTCTGTTGTTTGATTGTGGACAGTAAAACTTCCATTACTATGTTAAATAGTAATGGTAAGAGTGGACATCCTTGTCTTGTTCCTGACAAAAGGGAAAAGGCTCTCAGTTTTTCCCTATTGAGTATGACATTAGCTGTGTGTACTTCAACATGGCTTTTATGATATTTAGGTATGCCCTACCTATCCCTGCTTTGTCCAGGGTTTTAATCAAGAAAGGATGCTGTATTTTGGCAAATGCTTTTTCTGCATCTATTGACAGGATCATATGTTTCTTATCCTTTCTTTTACTAATCTGGTGTATCATGATGATTGATTTGTGAATATTGAACCACTGTGCAGTTCAGGAATGAATCCCGCTTGATTGTGGTGAATAATTATTTTAATATACTGCTGAATGTGATTTTCTAGTATTTCATTGAGATTTTTTACATCCATGTTCATCAGGGATATTGGACTGTAATTCTTTTAGTGGGGTCTTTGTCTTGTTTTGGAATCAAGATAATGCTGGCCTCATAGAGTGAAATTGGAAGTTTTCCTTCCATTTCTCTTTTTTAAAACAGTTTGAGAAGAAAGGTATTAATTCTAAGTGTCTGGTAAAATTCCTCTGTGAAGCCATGTGGTCCTGGTCTTCCGTTTGTTGGGAGATTTTTGACTACTGAGTCAATTTCGTTGCTGGTGTGGGTCTGTTCAAATTTTCTATTTCTTCCTATTTCCGTTTTGGTAGCTTGTACGTGTCTGTCAATTTTTCTACTTCTTCCATATTGCCCAGTTTGTTGGCATATGGTTTTTCATAGTGTTGCAATTGTTTGTATTTTTTAATTAATAATTATTGTTTTTTTTAAAAGATGTTATTTATTTATTTGACAGAGAGAGACAGCGAGAGAGAGAGAACACAAGCAGGGGGAGTGGGAGAGGAAGAAGCAGGCTCTCAGCGGAGGAGCCTGATGGGGGGCTCGATCCCAGAATGCTGGTATCATGCCCTGGGCCAAAGGCAGACACTTTACAGCTGAGCCACCCAGGCACCCCTTAATTAATAATGATTAATAATTGTGGTGTTGTTTGTGATCCCTCCTCTTCATTCTTGATTTTATCTATTTGGGTCCTTTCTCTTTTCTTTTTGATAAGTCAGTCTAGGGGTTTATCACTTTTACTAATTCTTTTGATGAACTAGCACTTACTTTGGTTAATCTGTTCTACTGGGGTTTTTTGTTTGTTTCTATATGGTTTGTTTATTCTCTAATCTTTAATATTTTACTTCTGCTGGCTTTAGGTTTTATTTGCTGCTCCTTTTCTAGCTCCTTTAAGTGCAAGGTTAGGCTGTGTATTTGAGACTTTTTTTCCTTCTTTTTTTTTTTAAGATAGAGGGAGGAGAGTGAGAGACAGAGAGCATGAGTTGGGGGCAGGGCAGAGGGAGAGAGAGAAGCAGATTACCTGCTAAGCAGGGAAGCCTATGCAGGCTCAATCCCAGGACCCTGAGATCATGACCCAAGCCAAAGGCAGACACTTAACCAACTGAGCCACCCAGGCACCCCAGAGACTTCTTTTTCCTTCTTGAGGTAGGCCTGTATTGCAATATACTTCCCTTGTAGGACTGCCTTTGATGCATCTCAAAGGTTTTGGACTGTCGCATTTTCATTTTCATTTGCTTCCATGAATTTTTTCTTTATTTTTTCTTTCATTTCCTAGTTAACTTATTCATTATTTAGTAGGATGTACTTTACCCTCCATATATTTGTGGTCTTTCCAAATTTTCTCTTGTGATTGACTTCAAGCTTCATTGCATAGTGGTCTGAAAATATGCATGGTGTGATCTTGATCTTTTTGTACTAGTTGAGTGCAATTTGTGACCAGCGTGTGATAAATTCTGGAGAATGCCCCATGTGCACTTGAAAAGAATGTGTATTTTGCTGCTCTAGGATGAAACGTTCTGAATATATCTGTGAAGTACATCTGGTCCAGTGTGTCATTCAAAGTTGTTGTTTCCTTTTTGATCTGCTTAGATGATCTATCAATTGCTGTGATTGGGGTGTTAAAGCCCTCTACTATTATTGTGTTTATATTAATGAGTTTATTCATATTTATTATTAGTTGATTTATATATTTGGGTACTCCCACGTTGGGGGCATCAATATTTATAAGTGTTATATCTTCTTGATGAATAGACCCCTTCATTATGATATAATTCCCTTTTTCATCTCCTGTTACAGTGTTCAGTTTAAAATTTAGTTTGTCTGGTATACATATGGCTACTCCAGGTTTTTTTGACATCCATTAGCATGATAGATGGTTCTTCATCCCCTCACTTTCAATCTGCAGGTGACTTTAGGTCTAAAATGAATCTCTTGTAGTCAGCATACAGATGTTTCCTTTGTTAAAATTCATTCTGATACCCTATGTCTTTGGATTGGAGCACTTAGTCTATTTACATTCAGAGTGATTATTTAAAGATATGAATTTAGTGCCATTGTATTACCTGTAGAGTTGGTGTTTCTGGTGATGTTCTCTGGTCCTTTCTAGTCTTTGTTGATTTTGGTCTTTTTTCTCCACTCAAAGGGTCCTCCTTAAAATTTCTTGCAGGGCTGGTTTAGTGGTCATGAACTCCTTCAGTTTCTTTCTGGGATACTCTTAATCTCTCCTTCTCTTCTCCATGACAGCCTTGCTGGATAAAGATTTCTTGGCTGCATATTTTTCCAGTTCAGCACATTGAACATTTCCTGCCACTGTTCTCTGGCCTGCCATGTTTCTGTGGACAGATCTGCTGCAAACAGGATATGCTTTCCCTTGTAGGTTAAGGGCTTTTTTTTCCCTCTTGCTGTTTTCAGAATTCTTTTCTTGTCTGTGTTTTGTGAATTTGACTGTGATATGCTTTGGCAATGGTCAGCTTTTGTTGAATTTAATGGGAGTTCTTTGTGCTTCTTAGGTTTTGACGTCTGTGTCCTTCCCTAGATTAAGGAACTTTTCAGCTATAATTTGTTCAAATAAACCTTCTGCCATTTTTTCTCTCTCCTCATCTTCTGGGTCTCCTATGATACAAATGTTATTACATTTACTAAATCTCTGAGTTCCACAAGTCTACCTTTCTGATTCATAACCTTTCTGTTTCTTTTCTTTTCAGCTTTATTTTCCATAATTTTATCTTCTATATCACTGTTTTGCTCCTCTGTTTCATCCATCCTTGTTTTTATGGCCTCCGCTTGGTTTTGCATCTCAGTTGTAGGATTTTTAATTTTAGCCTGACTGGATTTTAGTTCTTTTATTGCTGCAGTCAGGGATTCTCTGGTGTCTTCTATGGTTTTTTTGAAGGCCAGCTAGTATCCTTATAACTGTTGTTTTAAAATCTAGTTCTGACATCTTACTTATATCTGTATTGATTAAATTCCTGGATGTGAATTTTACTTCCTGTTCTTTCTTCAGATGTAAACTTCTCCATCTCACCATTTCATCCAGAAAAGAAAGGAAGAAAAAAAAAACAAGAAAAATAACAAAACAAAACAACAACAACAAAAACAAAAACCTAGATCCTTGGTTTGTTTGGGTCTTCCTGTTAAAAGAATCTAGATCCAAAATAAAATGAAAACTACATAAAATTAAAATAAACATATATATAATAAAAAATTTTAAAAAGTAAATGAAAAAAATAAGAAAATAAAAAATAATAATAATACAAAAATAAAGAATAAAAGTAAAAAAGGTAGATCTTATTTCTCCTAGAGCTGGAGCTTTGTCTCACTCTGTGATCAGTAGACTTAGACTTGTGTAAGGGAGTTGTTTGTGCTGGTCTTCTGGGGGAGGGGCCTGCTGTGCAGATTCTCAGGTCAGCTTCTTTGAGTGGAAACATGCCTCCAGAACGCAGGGGGTTGGAGCTTCGTGCAACTGGCTCTGACCATCACTAGGTGGTGCTGTTTTGCTCCCTGAAGACTTTCAGGGATGGGTGAGATGAATATATTGGTGCCTTGCTCTCTAGTCCTGGAGTGGGAAGTCTGCACTCCCCACTCTTCAGTGAACTCTCACAGAAGAACGATCACCCTTCTTGTGTCCCCAGTTTCCATCTGAACCCTATGTTCACCCTGCCTGTGTCTGAGGGATTTGTTTTCTTGTTGTTGTATGTTTGCTTGTTTTGTTTTTTCTCAGGTGTGCAACTGAGTTTCAAAACTCCAAATTTCAGGGACTCCCATGGCATAGACCCGAATTCTTCTTCTGGAGGAGGGTCTTGCCATGTTTTTGCCATTTGCTAGCCAGTCCCAGGAAAGCAGTTGTACAACCATACAGTGGTTTTCAGTTTATGGCAAAACAGCAGAAAGCCAGCACCAAGACCCACTGTTCTCACCTGGCTTCCTCATTCCTCTGCCTGGGAAAAGTGCTGGAATTAATGCCACCCATTGTTCTTGTGATCCAGTGACCACACTGTCACTCCTGGGATTCTGTCTTGCTTCACACCTGAGCACCTTTAAGCCAGCAATGCCCCCCACCTCAGTGGACTTCTAAAAGTTCAGATTTTGTACTCTGCTGCTTATAATATTTTGTGGTAGCTTCTGTAAGCAAGCTCCCTCCCTGCCACTGTATCCACAGCAATATCTTCCCCATGTTAATACTCTGTACCTCCTACCTTCCAAAAGGTGGTTGTTTTTCTACTTGTAGACAGGCAGGTTTTGTTCTTTCCAAATTCCAATTGATTTCTTGGCTGTTTAGAATGATTTGATAACTATCTAGCTGTGTTCAAGGAATGAGGCAAGCTTAAGGTCCCCCTACTCCTCTGCCATCTTAACTCCTCCCCTTGTACTTCTTATTACATTATTTTGTACTATTTGTCTTAGTTTACCTACAAGTATAGAGATATCTACATATGGCAATTAAAATATACCACTAAAAATTCTTTCAATGTATTAAATAAAGCAATAGGTTTCTTATAACTCGTCACCTAGAATTACATCTTATATTTCACAGCAAATAAAAAATATATGGGCAGCTATAGTTTTATCATTTTAGTTTCTAAAAGCCACATATTTGTGTGTGAACACATGTGGACATTCTATTGTGATGCACTGAGCTATCTGGAAATGAATATTTAACATTTTGTAGATAAAACACATTATCACATATTTGCATAATAATAATGATGGAAATGAAATAATTTCTGCAAGCAAAAGACCAATGTATAAAGAACATTTTAAAAACAGTTAGGAAAATTAAGTTTCTGTGTTTTATAACTAAACTGAATTTGATACTTTCCTTCCTCTGCTAGCTTCTACCTGCATGCAGAAACTAAAATTTTCTTCAAGAAAGACATACTAAAATTTATTTTGTGGTTAAAGCAATTTCTTTAATCCATTATGCTACCGAATTACTTAATTATTCAGTTTTTTCATTGATTTTATGAAGATACTATAAACTGATAAATGCAAAGGAAAATTAGTTTATTTAGTATTTAATTTTTGAAATGAGAACTATTTTTCATATGCATTTTATATTTTTTGCTAAAGAATAATTTCTTCAATAACTGGCCAAAACTCACATAAAAGCATAAAGCCTGATAGAAGCATAAAACTATAATAAACTATTATAAAATCATAAAACTATCATTTTATAGATAAAACTAAAAATCAGGACATTTCCCACAAAATGACCTAATTGCTTCTGTCATCATTTCTAATACAAAAACTTCATGAATCCATCAACTTTTTTGGTCTAAGATTGAATGAAATCTCATACTACAGTTCACTAAAAGGAAGACTTCATTATACAAAGAGTTGTTACACAGTCAATATAAAGCAGTGGAGAAAAATAATAATTTATGCCAAACAATCCACACTAGAATATTTATTATCATAGAATATTAGCACTAATTAGAAGAATGCAAGTCAAGCATATCCATGTAACCAAAACTTGTGCTTTCATTAAAGAGTTACGTGCCATGTTTTGTCTTGTATAAATATATATTTATATTAACTTTCATGTCATTCCCTTTGTGAGAAACAAAATTAAGTATCAAATTGGATTTTATGTAGATCCAGTGAAAAATGAAATAACGGATCAGTAAGTAGGCACCTAAGAATAATCAACATAAAATTTAGCAGTACTTCTTATGGTTAGTTGGCATTAAAAAGTGAAGGGGCATGATGTGAGTAAATTAATCAGACTTGGAAACACATTTTCTCTTCAGTCTCAATTTATAAATTCTAGAATGTAGCTATCTCAAATATCCTATGTATATGTGTGTTCCATCCTGGACTATCAATAACAAGAGTACATAATGAGAGGCATTAATGGACTATGAATATTAACCATGACTCTGATAACAGTAAATGAAGTCAAAATTTACTTAATCCTTGGTGAATCAGAAAAATCTGCAGCCAAGAATACTCTATCCAATAAGGCTATCTCTCAGAATAGAAGGAGAGAAAAAGAGTTTCCTGGACAAACAAAAGTTAAAAGAATTCACGACCACTAAACCAGCCCTGCAACAAATCACAGAGGACTCTGTGAGTGGAAAACAAAAAACATGAGTTAGAGTAAGAAAAATAGGAAGCATAAAAGCAAAAAACAAAAAACAAAAACAAAGCTAAGTATACCTGTAAAAATCAATCAAGAACAGCACAAAATAAAATATTTTAAAATATGATACCAAATATCAGAAATGTGGAGGGAAGAAAAGTGAAGAATGGCTTCATACATCAGTGGTCATCAGCTTAATAAAGAGTATTGTATGCAGAAGATGTTATATAGAATTCTAATGATCACCACAAATCAAAAAGCAGTAATAGATAAGCAAAGTATAAAGAGAAAGGAATCCAAGTATATCACTAAAGATAACCAGCAAACAATGAAAGAGAGCAAAGGGAGAAAAGATCAGAGAAAATCTATAGAAATAGCCACAAAACAAGTAAAATGGCAAGAAATACATACCTATCAATAATGACTGAATATAAAGGAAAAAACACATCAATCAAAAGACATAGAGTGACACAGTGGATAAAAAAAAAAACCAACAAGACCCATCTATATGATGCCTACAAGAGACTCATTTCAGACCTAAAGACACCTTCAGATTGACAGTGAGGGGATGGAGAAATGTTTATCACGCAAATGTTGTTAAAAGAAAGCCAGAGTGGAGGAGGAGTTAAGATGGTGAAGTAGTAAGAGGACCTTGTGCTTGCCTCATCCCTCAAACACAGCTAGATAATTATCAAATCATTCTGAACACCCATAAAATTGTCTGAGGACTGAGAGAAGAAAAGGCACAGCTAGAGAGAGAAAGAGGCCACATCGTGTAAGGCAAGAGGTGTGGAGATGTGATTTGGGGGAAAAAAGAATTGCAGGTGCAGCAGAGGTGGGGAGCTCTGATCGCAGACAGGGGAGAGAAAGAGGAGATAGATAAAGCAATATGCAGGGGATTGTGCAAGAAAAGCACTTTCCTAAAACCATTGACTGGGAAAACAAGAGGGGATGATAATCGCAAGATTTTATAAGCAGTGGAGCTGAAAGTCTGAAGTATCAGAAGTCCACACCATCACCAGATGGAGTCTGGCAGGCAGAGAGATGCTCCTGTAGAGAGGGAGGGCAGAGGCCAAAGAGCAGACAGCGTACTCTAAGGATCCCCTGGGTCACACTGGGAGACACAGTTCCCCTTCTTGAAGTACATTTGGGAGAGGTGCCACTGCCTCTCAGGGGACAAAAGAGCTGGTGGGTGACATTGAGCTTTCCCATTCATTAGCATACAAGTAGAGATGCCTCCTGAGGGCAGCTGATGTGGATGCCAGGTTTTTGCTACGCTTACCACAAAATCCTTCGTGGTCATGCAACTGATTTTCTGGGACAAACCAGTAAAAGCCACAATGCAGTGAAACCTCCCCCCAACCCCGAGGATTAGCACAGGTCTGCACCACATCTGATCCCTAAAACATGGAGTTTTGAAACCCAGCCAGCATGCCTAAAACACAGGAGCACTGCACCACTGCCAGGTGGTTGGATGCTGTGGACACAAACAGAGTGAGGGCAGGGATCCAAGGGAAGACTGGGACACAAGAGGGGAGATTGCTGCTCTTCTGTGAGGGGCTCCTGAACAGTGGAGAGTGCAAATTCCCCTCTCCAGGAAAAAGAGCATGCCAAGGTCATTTTTCACTCCTCCCATCAGCAAGGACAGACTTCAGCAAGCAACACAATGCACAGTGGAGACTTGAGCCACTTACATCAAGCCCTGTCCCATTGTGCTCAGCAGGCACCTTTTTTTTTTTTTTTTTTACTAGGGCAAGTGTGACTGAGAGCCAGAGCAGCAATGGGACCCTCACCCAGAAGACCAGCACAAACCATTCACGTGCAACAGGTGTACTGATCAGAGAGTGTTTCAAAGTTTCAGCTCTGAAGAAATATGACCAGGCACAGGCTTCCATAGCACACAAAAGACAGACTCCTGGACAAAATATCAAGATGGAGGAATTCATCCCAAAAGAAAGAACAAAGGGTCATGGCCAGGGAGCTAATCAAAATAGATATAAGTAATATGCCTGAACCAGAATTTAAAACAACAATCATAAGGATACTTGCTGGGCTCAAGAAAAGTGTAGGCGAAACCAGACACACCCTACCATAGAGATAAAAGACCCGAAAACTAATCAGGCCGAAATAAAAAAAAAAATGCTATAACCAAGATGCTAAACTGACTAGAACTGACCACAAGGATGGAAGCACAGAGGAATGAATAAGTGATATAGAAAATAAAATTATGGAAAATAATGAAGCTGAAAAGAAGAGGGAAATAAAAATGTTGGATCATGAAAGTAGAATTAGGGAATTCAGCGACTCAATAAAGCATAATAACATTCACCTCATAGGAATCCCAGAAGAAGAAGCGAGGGAAAAGGGGGCAGAAGGTTGATTTAAGCAAGTTTTAGCTAAAAACTTCCCTAATCTGAGGAAATAAACAGACACCTAAATCCAGGAGGCACAGATAACTCCCATCAAAATTAACATAAGCAGGCCAACACCAAGAAGTATCACAGTAAAATTTGGAAAATACAGACATAAGGAAAGAATCCTGGAAGAAGCAAGGGAAAAGAAAACTCTAACCTACAAGACAAGACAAATAATGTTAGCAGCAGATCTGTCCACAGAAATCTGACAGGCCTGGAAGAGAGGGGAGTGAAATATTCAAGGTACTGAATGGGAAAGATATGCAGCCAAGAACACTTTATCCAGAAAGGCTATCATTCAGAAGAGAAGGAGAGATAGTTTTCCAGACAAACAAAACTAAAGGAGTTCATGACCACTAAACCAGCCCTGCAGGAAATAATAAAGGGGGCTATTTGAGTGGGAAAGTAAGACTAAAATCAGCAAAGACTAGAAAGGAACAGAAAATCTCCAGAAATAACAACTTTACAGATAATACAATGGCACTAAATTCATATCTATCAATAATCACTCTAAATATAAATGATCCAATCAAAAGACAGAGGGTATCAGACTAGATTTTAAAAACCAAGAAGTATCTGTATGCTGCTTACCAGAGACTCATTTTAGACCTGGAGACACTTGCAGATTGAAAGTGAGGGAATGGAGAACCATCAAGCATGCTAACAGATATCAAAAGAAAGTCAGAATAGCCATACTTGTATCAGAAAAACTAAAATTAAAAGAAAACACATTGATAATAATACAATCATAAGAGGAGACTTCAACACCCCACTTACATGAATGGACAGATCATCTAAGCAGAAAATCAACAAGGAAACAATGGCTTCGAACGACACACTGGACCAAATGGACTTCACAGATATATTCAGAACACTTCATCCTGAAGCAGCAGGATACACTTCCTTTTTGAGTGCACCTGGGTATTCTTCAGAATACATCACATACTAGGTTACAAATCATGCCTCAACAAGAACAACAAGACTGAGATCATACCATGCGTCTTTTCTGACTACAATGCTATGAAACTTGAAGTCAATCATAAGAAAATTTTGGAAAGACCACAAATACATGGAGGTTAAAAAAAGATCCTATTAAAGAATGAATGGGTCAATCAGGAAATTAAAGAAATAAAAAACACAGGGAATCAAATGAAGATAAAAACACAACAGTCCAAAACCCTTGGGATGCAGCAAAAGTGGTCATAAGAGAAAAGTATATAGCAATACAAGCCTACCTCAAGAAACAAGAAAAATCTCAAATACCCAAGATAACCATACACCTAAAGGAGCTAGAAAAAGAACAAATAAAGCCTAAAGGAATTTACTGTTTCTTAGTCTTACTGCTTTGGGAAGACCCTGTACTTTAAATCAGCATGTATCAAGTTTGAATATTAAGGAGAGAACTGAAACATTTTTTTCCCAGAGGCTCAGAAAAGCACAAAAAACTGTCATCTTGACCTTACTTTTCTGCTGCACTGAGTTTTACAATCTGTATTTTAATGCGACACATAGCTAATATCATCTTCAATGGGGAATAACTGAGAACTTTTCCTCCAAGGTCAGGAACAAGACAGGGATGTCCACTTTCACCACTGTTATTTAACATACTAGTGGAAGTCACAGCCTCAGCCGTAAGACAACAAAAAGAAATAAAAAGCATCCTGGGGCACCTGGGTGGCTCACTTGGTTAAAAGAGTCAACTCTTGATTTCAGCTCAGGTCACAATCTCAGGGTCCTGGAATCAGGCCCCTCATTAAGCTCTGTGCTCAGTGTGAAGTCTGCTTGAAATTCTATCCCTCTGCCCCTTCCCCCACCTCATGTTCTCTCTCTCAAATAAATAAAATCTTAAAAAAAAAGAAATAAAAAGTATCCAAATTAGCAAAGAAGTCAAACTTTCACTCTTTGCAGATGACATGATACTCTATGTAGAAAATCTGATAGACTCCACAAAAAAATATTGGTAGAACTGATACATGAATACATAATACAAGGTTGCAAGATAGAAATCAATGTACAGAAATCTGTTTAATTTCTATACACCAATAATGAAGCAGCAGAAAGAGAAATCAAGGAATTAATCCCATTTACAATTGTACCAGCAACAATAAGATACCTAGGAATAAATCTATCCAAAGAGGTGAAAGGTCTGTACACTGAAAACTATAAAACACTGATGAAAGGAATTGAAGAGGACACAAAGAAATGGAAACACATTCCATGTTCATGAAGTGGAATATCAAATATTGCTAAAATGTCTATACTACCCAAACAAATCTACCTATTTAATGCAATCCCTATCAAAATACCATCAGCATTTTTCACAGAACTAGAACGAGCAATGCTAAAATTTGTATGGAACCACAGAACACTCCAAATAGCCAAAGCAATCTTGAAATAGAAAAATAAAGCTGGAGGCACCATGATTCTGTACTTCAAGTGCTATTACAAAGCTGTAGTCATCAAATATGGTAGTGGAGCAAAAAAAGACACATAGATCAATGGAACAGAAGAGAAAACCAAGAAATGGAGCCACAACTATGTGGTCAACTAATCTTCAATAAAGCAAGAAAGAATATCCAATGGAAAAAAAACAAAAACAAAACAGTCTCTTCAACAAATGGTGTTGGGAAAACAGCAACATGCAAAAAAATGGAACTGGACCACTTTCTTACACCAACTATAAAAATAAATTCAAAATGGATGAAAGACCTAAAGGTGAGACAGGAATCCATCAAAATCTTAGAGGAGAAAGCAGGCAGCAACTTCTTTGACCTTAGCTATAGCAACTTCTTACTAGACACATTGCTTGAGGTTAGGAAAACAAAACCAAAAATGAACTACTGGGACTTGATCAAGATAAAAAGCTTCTTCACAGCAAAGGAAATAATCAACAAAACTAAAAGGCAGTATAAGGAATGGAATAGATATTCACAAAGGACGTATCTGATAAAGGGTTAGTATCTGAAATCTATAAAGAACTTATCCAACTCAACATCCAAAAAACAGATAACCTAGTTAAGAAATGGGCAGAAGACATGAATAGACACTTTTCCAAAGAAAACATCCAGAGGGCTAACAGACACATGAAAAGATGCTCAACATCAGGGAAATACAAATCAAAATAGTGATGAGACACCACCTCAAATCTGTCAGTATGGCTAAAATTAACAACACAGGAAACCATAGATGTTGGTGAGGATGTGGAGAAAGGGCAACCCTCTTGTACTGTTGGTGGGAATGCAAAGTGGTTCAGCCACTCTGGGAGACAATATGGAGCTTCCACAGAAAGTTAAAAATAGAGCCACCTTATGACCCAGCAATTGCACTACTAGGTATTTACATAAAGGATACAAAAATACTGATTCCAAGGGGCACATGCACCCCAATGTTTATAGCAGCATTTTCAACAATAGCTAAATTATGGAAAGAGCCAAAATATGTCCATCAAGTTATCAATGGATACAGGTGTGGTATGTGTGTCTGTGTGTGTACGTACAATTTACTCAGCCATCAAAAAGAATGAAATCTTGTAATTTGCAATGACACAGATAGCTAGATTGTATTATCCTAAGTGAAACAAGTCAGAGAAAGTCAAATGCCATGTTATTTCACACACATGTGGAAGAAAGAAAACAGATTAACATAAGGGAAGGGAAAAAAAGAGAGGAAAACAAAGCATAAAAAACTCTTAACTATAGAGAACAAACTGAGTGTTGATGGAAGGGAGGTGGGAGGCAGATGGGATAAATTGGTGATGGGTATTAAGGAGGGCACTTGTGTTGAGTACTGGCTGGTATATGTAAGTGATGAATCACTGAATTCTACTCTTAAAACCAATATTACCCTATATGTTTACTATCTAGAATTTAAATAAAAATTTGAAGAAGATGCATATAATAAAATAATAAAGTAATATAAAATAAAATAAAATTACTATGAATAAAATTAAATGCTATAGACATTAAAAAGGGAATAAAGCATATACTATTAACAAAAGAATGATAAATACATATAGGAAATGGAAGAAGATTTCTAAAATAGAAAGCACCATTAACAAAATTACACATAAAATGAAAAATTGGAAAAGATAAATAAATAAAAGAAAGCCAGAATAGCATTACTTATATTGGACAAAATGTACTTTAAAACAAAGAATGCAAAAGAGGCACCTGGGTGGCACACTCAGTTAAGTGTCCAACTCTTGGTTTCGGCTCAAGTCATGATCTTAAGGATCTGAGATCAAGCCGTGTGCTCGGCATGTTGCCTGTTTTGGATTCTGTCCCTCTCCCTTGGCCCCTCCCTCCACTCATGAGTGCGTGTGCTCTCTCTCTCTCAATAAATAACTAAATCTTTAAAAAAACACAAAAATGTATAAAGGGTCGAAAAGGGCAAAATAATAATTAAGGGGACAATAGAAAAAAGAGAATATAAGAATTGTAAACATTTATGCACCCAACATGGGAGCATCCACATACATAAACAATTAATGGCAAACATAAAGGAACTAATAGATACGAATACAATAATAGTAGTGGACTTTAACACCCCAGTTACAGGGATGGACAGATCACCCAAACAAATAATCAAAAAGGAACAGAGGCTTTGAATTACACACTGGACCAGATGGATTTAACAGATATATTCAGAACATTCCATCTGAAAACAGCAGAATACACATTCTTTTCAAGTACGCGTGGAACTCTCTCCAAAACAAATCACATATTGGGCCACAAAACCAGCCTCAACAAATTCAAAATGATCAAAACCATACCATCCATCTTTTCTGACCAGAACATTATGAAACTTGAAGTTAACGACAAGAAAAAATCTGGAAAGACAAAAATACATGGGGGTTAAATGACATACTACATAAAACAATGAATGGGTAAACCAACAAATCAAAGAAAAATAAAACAATAACATGGCAATAATCAAAAATGAAAACACAAAGGTCCAAAATCTTTGGGATGCAGCAAAAATGGTTCTAAGAGGGATGTATATAGCAATAGGAGCCTACCTCAAAAAAGCAAGAAAAATATCAAATAAACAACATAATCTTAAAACTAAAGTAGCTAGAAAAAGAACAACAACAACAACAAAACCAAACCAGCAGAAAGAAGGAAATAATAAAAATTAGAACAGAAATAAGTGATATAGAAACTAAAAACAAAAACAAAACAAAGAAACAAAAACAATGGAACAGATCAATGAAACCAGGAGCTGGTTCTTTGAAAACACCTAATAAAATTGATAAACCTCTACCCAGACTTCTCAAAAAGAAAAAAGAAAGGACCCAAATAAAACCACAAATTAGAGAGGAGAAACAACAAGCAATACCATAGAAACACAAGAAGTTGTAAGAGCATATTATGAAAAATTATATGCCAACAAATTAGACAAACTAGAAGAAATGGATAAATTCCTAGAAACTTAGAACCTCACAAAACTGAAGTTGGAAGAAATAGAAAATTTGAACAGACTGATTACTAGGAAGGAAATTGAATCAATAATCAAAAAAACTTCCAACAAACTAAAGTCCAGGTCCAGACTGCTTCACGGGTGAATTCTACCAAACATTTGAAGAGTTAATACCACCTCTCTGGGCTCAGACCTAGCTTGTGGCAACAAGCTAAACGTGCCATAAAAGTCGGAATCATGGCTAAATATGGGACCCGTTATGGTGCTTCCCACAGGAAAACAGTGAAGAAGATTGAAATAAGCCAGCACGCCAAGTACACTTGCTCCTTCTGTGGCAAAACTAAGATGAAAAGACGAGCTGTGGGGATCTGGCATTGTGGCTCCTGCATCAAAACTATCGCCAGTGGCATCTGGACCTAAAACAATGTTGCTGTCACAGTAAAGTCTGCCATTAGAAGACTGAAGAAATTGAAAGACCAATAGAAGCTCCACAATTGGAAACACTGCTAGACTATAATCAATGGCTTAATTTATGTAACAAAAATAAATAAACAATAAATAAATAAATAAATAAATAAATAAATAAATAAATAAGTTAATACCTATTCTTCTTGAACTATTACTTTTTTAATTATGTTAGTCACCATACAGTACATCCCTGGTTTTTGATGTAAAGTTCCAAGATTCATTACTTGCGTATAGCACCCAGTGCACCATGCAATAAGTGCCCTCCTTAATACCCATCACCAGCCTATCCCATTCCCCCCCACTAAGCCCTCAGTTTGTTTCCCAGAGTCCATAGTCCCTCATGGTTCATCCCCCCTTCTGTTTACCCACCGTTTCTTCTTCCCTTTCTTCTCCTACCAATCTTCCTACTGCTTATGTTCCATAAATGAGTGAAACTATATAATTGTCCTTCTCTGCTTGACTTATTTCACGTAGCATTATCTCCCCCAGTCCCGTCCATATTGCAGCAAATGTTGAGAAGTCATTCTTTTTGATGGCTGAGTAATAGTCCATTGTATATATGCACCACATCTTCTTAATCCAGTCATCTGTTGAAGGGCATCTTGGCTCCTTCCATGATTGAGCTATTGTGGACAATGCTGCTATGAACATTGGGGTGAATAAGGCCCTTCTCTCCACTATGTCTATATCTTTGAGGGTAAATACACAGTAGGGCAATTGCTGGATCATAGGGTAGCTCAATTTTTAACCTTTTAAGGGACATCCACACTGTTTTTCAGAGTGTCTGTACCAATTTGCATTCCCACCAACAATGTAACAGGGATCCCCTTTCTCTACATCCTCTCCAACAATTGTTGTTTCCTGCCTTGTCAATTTTTGCCATTCTAACTGGCATAAGGTGGTATCTCAGTGTGGTTTTGATTTGAATTTCCCTGAGGGCTAATGATTTTGAACATTTTTTCATGTGTCTGTTAGCCATTTGTATGTCTTCATTAGATAATTGTTCATATCTTCTGCCCATTTTTTGATTTGTTTGTTTCCTGTGTATTGAGTTTGAGAAGTTCTTTGTAGATCTTGGATACCAGTCTTTTATCTGTAGTGTCATTTGCAAATATCTTCTCCCATTCCGTGGGCTGCCTCTTAGTTTTTTTGACTGTTTCCTTGGCTGTGCAGAAGCTTTTAATCTTGATGAAGTCCCACAAGTTCATTTTTTCTTTTGTTTCTCTTGCCTTTGGAGATGTGTCATGAAAAAAGTTGCTCTGGCCGATGTCATAGAAGTTGCTGCCTAAGTTCTCTAGGATTTTGATGGATTCCTGTCTCACATCGAGGTATTTCATCCATTTCGAGTTTACATTTGTGTACAGTGTGAGAGAGTGGTCAAGTTTCATTCTTTTGCATGTAGCTGTCCAATTTTCCCAGTACCATTTATTGAAGAGACTGTCTTTTTTCCACTGGATATTTTATCCTGCTTTGTCAAAGATTAGTTGCCCAAAGATCCGAGGGTCCATTTCTGGGTTCTCTATTCTGCTCCATTGGTCTATGTGTCTGTTTTTGCACCAGTACCATGCTGTCTTTGTGATCACAGCTTTGTAGTATAGCTTGAAATCTGGCAACGTGATGCCCCCAGCTTTGTTTTTCCTTTTCAACAATTCCTTGGTGATTCGGGGCCTTTTCTGGTTCCACACAAATTTAAGGGCTGTTTGTTCCAGTTCTTTGAAGAATGTCATTGGTATTTTGATCGAGATGGCATTGAAAGTGTAGATTGCTCTGGGTAGCATAGACATTTTAACTATGTTAATTCTTCCAATCCATGAGCATGGAATATTTTTCCATCTTTTTGTGTCTTCTTCAATGTCTTTCAAGAGTGATTTGTAGTTTCTAGAATATAGATCCTTTACATCTCTGGTGTACTTAATTCTACGATAATGTATGATTTTTGGTGCTATTGTAAATGGAATGGATTCCTTAAATTCTCATTCTTCAGTCTCATTGTTCATGTATAGAAATGCAACTGGGGGGCGCCTGGGTAGTGCAGCCATTAAAGCATCTTCCCTCGGCTCAGGGCGTGATCCTGGCATTCTGGGATCGAGTCCCACATCGGGCTCCTCTCCTGGGAGCCTGCTTCTTCCTCTCCCACTCTCCCTGCTGTGTTCCCTCTCTCGCTTGCTTTCTCTCTGTCATATAAATAAATAAAATCTAAAAAAAAAATAAAAAGAAATGCAACTGATTTCTGAGCATTGATTTTCTATCCTGCCACATTACTGAATTGCTCTATAACTTCTACTAATTCGGGGGTGGATTCTTTTGGGTTTTCCATGTAGAGTATCATGTCATCTGTGAAGAGAGACAGTTTGACTTCTTCTTTGCCAATTTGGATTCCTTTTATCCCCCCCCCTTTTTTTTTGTCTGATTGCTGTTGCAAGGACTTCTAGTACTATGTTGAATAATAATGGTGAGAGCGGACATCCTTGTCGTGTTCCTGATCTTAAGGGAAAGGCTTCCAGCTTTTCCCCATTGAGAATGATATTCGCTGTAGGCTTTTCATAGATGGTTTTTATGAAATTGAGGAATGTGCCCTTTATCACTACACTCTGAAGGGTTTTAATCAGGAAAGGATGCTATATTTTGTCCAATGCTTTTTTGGCATCTATTGAGCAGATCATATGGTTCTTGACTCTTTTCTTGTTGACATGATGTATCACACTGATAGATTTGCAAATGTTGAGCCACCTTTGCATCGCAGGGATGAATCCCACTTGGTCATGATGGATAATCCTTTTAATGCTGTTGGATCCTATTAACTGGGATGTTGTTCAGAATTTTGGCATCCATATTCATCAGGGATATTGGTCTGTAATTCTCCTTTTTGATGGGTCTTTGCCTGGTTTGGGGATCAAGGTAATACTGGCCTCATAGAATGAGTTTGGTAGTTTTCCTTCTGTTACTATTTTTTGAAACAGCTTCAGGAGACTAGGTATTATTTCTTTTTTGAATGTTTGATAGAATTCCCCTGGGAATCCATTAGGCCCTGGAGTCTTGTTTTTCAGGAGGTTTTTGATAAGTGCTTCAATCTCTTCATAATTAATCGGTGTGTTTAAAAAATCAATTTCTTCCTTTTTCTCTCTTGGTAGTTTATAGGTTTCCAGGAAGGCATCCATTTCTTCCAGATTATTTAATTTATTGGCATAAAGCTGTTGATAAAAGTTTCTAATGATCCTTCCTATTTCATCGTTGTTGGTTGTGACCTTTCCATTTTCATTCATAATTTTGTTAATTTGGGGCATTTCTCTATTCTTTTGAATAAGTCTGGCCAGTGGCTTATCGATCTTATTTATTCCTTTAAAGAACCAGCTTCTAGTTCTGTTGATCTGCTCTACTGTGCTCCTGGTTTCTAATTCATTGATCTCTGCTCTAATCTTGATCAACTGCTTTCCCGTGCGTGGCTTAGGCCTGTTCTTCTGTTCCTGTTCCAGCTTCTTGAGGTGAGAATATAAAAACTGCATATTAGATTTTTCTATTCTTTCGAGTGAGGCTTGGACGGCTATGTATTTTCCCCTTTGGACTGCCTTTGCAGTGTCCCATAGATTTTAGACCGTTGTGTTTTCATTCTCATTGGTCTCCATAAATTGTTTAAATTGATTTTTCTTTTCCTGGTTTATCCAATCATTCTTGAGCAGGATGGTACTTAATCTCCAAGTGTTTGAGTTTCTTCCAAATTTTTCCTTGTGATTGAGTTCCAATTACAAAGCATTGTGGTCTGAGAATATACAGGGAAAAATTTCCATCGTTTGGTATCAGTTGAGACCTGTTTTGTGACCCAGCGTATGGTCTATTCTGGAAAACGTTCCATGTGCATTCAAAAAGAATGAGTATTCTTATGTTCTGGGGTGTAGTGTTCTATATATATCTATGAGGTCCATCTGGTCTAGTATGGCATTCAAAGGTCTTGTTTCTTAATTGATTTTCTGCTTAGGTGATCTGTCTATTGCTGATAGTGGAGTGTTGGTGTCCCCTACTATTAACGTATTTTTATCTATATGTCCCTTTATTCTGGTTAAGAGTTGGTTGTGTATCTTGCTGCTCCCCTGTTGGGCGTGTAGATATTTATAATTGTCATATCCACTTGTTGGATACATCCTTTAAGAATAATAAGTGTCCTTCTTTATCTCTAACTACAGTCTTAAGTTTAACATCCAATCTGTCTGATATGAGAATTGCTACTCCAGCTTTCTTTTGATGTCCATTGGCATGAAAAATGGTTTTCTATCCCTTTACATTCAGTCTGAATGTATCTTTAGGTTCAAAATGAGTCTGTTGTAGACAGCAAATGGATGGGTCATGTCTTTTTAGCCAATCTGCAACCCTTTGGTCTTTCATGGGAGCATTTAGGCCATTCACATTGAGAAATTTGATTTTAATGATGTCATGTTGCCTGTAAAGTCTTTGTTTCTATAGATTGTAAATTCTGTTCTATATCACTCTTGGGGCCTTTTTACTTTTATAGAACCCCCCTTAATATCTCCTGTAGGGCTGGTTTCATGGTTATGAAATTGGTCAGTGACTGGCAATTCTGGAAGGTCCTTATCTCTCCATCAATTCTGAATGACAGCCTTGCTGGATAAAGGATCCTTGGCTGCATGTTTTTCTCTGAAAGAGCTTTACAAATGCCCCCCCAACCCTTTCTCTCATTCTAGGTCTGTGTAGACAGGTCTGACATAATCCTAATATTTTTGCCTTTGTACGTGAGAAATTTCCTTGCCCTGGCCGCTCTCAATACTGTATCCTTGGATATAATATTTGTGAATTGCACTATGATGTGACCTCGTGTAGGTTTGTCATGGTTGAATTTGGGAGGGGTCCTCTCTGCCTTTTGGACACAAATGCTTGTTTCCTTTGCCAGATTAGGGAAGTTCTCAGCTACAATTTGTTCAAATATCTCTTCTAGACCTCTGTTTTTCTCCACCCCCTCAGGGATGCAGATGATTCTGACATTGGAACTTTTCATTGAGTCAGTAATCTCCCATAACCTACATTCTTGGGATTGGATTTTCTTGAGCCATGTTTCTGTTTTAGCTTTCTCTTCTACCAGCACATCCTCCAATTCACTAATTCGTTCTTCTGCCTCATTTACCCTGGCCATCAGAGCATCTAGTTTTGAGTGCATTTGATTCACAGCATTTTTAATTTCTGCCAGATTCACTCTGATTTCTGCCCTTAGAGATTCTATATTCTTGTTAATATTTTCGTTACTATTTTTTTAAGTCTACACATCATCTTGACCATTGTTACTCTGAACTCCATTTCTGATAATTTGGTTATATCCATATCCATCAATTCTGTGGCAGAGGCCACAGACTCATTATGTTTTCTTTGCTGAGGGGGATTTCTCCTTTTCGTCATTCTGATGAGGAGAGGTTGCGGGGTTGCCCAGAGCCCAAATTATTGACCAGGACCAGGCAGTGTGCTCTTGTTTTATAGGGACTTTAGGGATATGGTCTTCTTGATTTTTCAGCCTGCCTTCTGGGCGAGGGCCCTGCTGCGCTGATATTCAGGCAACCCTGTTTGGGTAGAGTCTCCCTGTCCCCTGCGAGGGGCGATGGGGATTGGCACAATGTGAGCTGCTATTTCTGGGCTTTTGTTCTCTGGTGGCTTTCCCTGGCAGTTTTCTGTGGCTCTTCTGAGAGTCAGAGCAGCCCTGGCCATATCCTAGCCTCTGTCTCAGAACAGAGAGATCACAGTCTGCTCTCCACTGAGCTATTCTGGGCTCTTTAACTCTGTTTCTGTTGGTGCTGTTGAAAACCCTGCTGCCGGTGTCCCAGTCCTCACTTCCAGGGCTGGCACGTCTCTGTCCTTTGTGTTTCTATCACCACCAGCCGCCAGCCACTCCCGCGCGTGCTCCTGAGCTCCCTGTTTCATTATGGTTCGCGCGCCCTCCGGAGTGCGGGTTTTCAGTCTGGTCACGTGCGTGCTCCTGGGCTCCCGGTCTCAGTCCGGTTCCAGTGAGCGCTCTGTAGCTCCCGTTTTCAGTTTGGATGTGCATGCCTTCCCAGGCTCATTGTCTCTGTCTGTTCTCTTGCGGGTGCCAGTCCACGAGTCTGGCCTGCTCCCCATTGCAGGTGGCTACTGCTTCCCGGCTCCTGAGTGTAGAGGGTCCCTCTCCCTTTCGTTTCTCTTCCAATATCTGTGCGCGGATTCATGGCTCCCCGCTTCCTACCTCAATACTCAGTGCTGGAGATGTTCATTTGTAGAGATCCAGATGTATCTTCCTGTGTCTCAGCCTGATTCCGAGGGTGTTCAGGATGGTCTGGTACCTATCCAGCTAGACTCAGGGCACCAGCTGAAAAAGGGGACCCCTACTCCTCCGCCATCTTAACTGTCATCTCAAACTATTCTAAGAAAAAGAAGAAGGAAAACTTCCAAATTCATTTTATGAAGCCAGTATCACCCTGACAGCAAAAACAGACACCACACAAAAAGAGAAGTGCAGGTTAATATCTCTGAAGAATAAAAATGCTAAACTTATCAAGAAAATACTAGCATAACAAATCCAACAATATATTAAAACAATGATTCATCACAATCAAGTGAGATTTATTCCCAGGATTCAAGAGTAATTCAATATTTCCATATTAATCCATGTAATACATGATGTCAATAACAGAAAGGATAAAAACCATATGATCATTTCAATAGACACAGAAAAGCATTTAAAAAATTACAACATCCATTCATGATAAACATCTTCAACAA
Source organism: Ursus maritimus (assembly GCF_017311325.1). Classification (NCBI taxonomy): domain Eukaryota; kingdom Metazoa; phylum Chordata; class Mammalia; order Carnivora; family Ursidae; genus Ursus; species Ursus maritimus. The sequence continues at coordinate 53,446,086 of NW_024423319.1, forward strand.
AGTAGTTTTAGAGGAAACATACCTTAACATAATAAGGGCCATATATGAAAAACCCATAGCCAGTATCATATTTAATGGGGAAAAACTGACAACTTTCCCCTTAAGGTCAGGAAAAAGACAAGGAAGTACACTCACACCACTTTTGTTCAACATATTACTGGAAGTCCTAACCACATTAATCAGACAACAAAAATAAGTAAAACACATCCAAATTGGTAAGGATGGACTGAAACTTTCACTATTTGCCGATGACATACTACTATATATAGAAAACCCAAGACCATAGAAAAACTACTATGAGTGATAAATGAATTCAGTAACATCACAGGATACAAAATCAATTTTCCAGAAATCTGTTGCATTTCTGTACACAAATAATGAAGCAGCAGAGGGAGAAATTAAGAAAACATTCCCATCTACAATTTTACCAAAAATAATAAGATACCTAGAAATAAAACTAACCAAAGAAGTGAATGACCTGTACTCTGAAAACTACAAAATACTGATGAAAGGAATTCAAAATGATACAAAGAAATGGAAAGACATTCCATGACCATGGATTGGAAGAACAATTATTGTTAAAATGCCTATACTACCCAAAGCAATATACAGATTTAATGCAGTCCCTATGTAGAATTTAAGAAACAAAACAAAGGAACATAGGGTGAAAAAAAAGAGGAAAATCAAGAAACAGACTCTTAACTACAGAGGACAAACTGATGGTTACCAGAGGGAAGGAGAATGGGGGAATAGGTTAAACAGGCGATTGGGATTAAGGAGGGCATTTGTTGTGATGAGCACCAGGTTTTCTATGTATGTGTAGAATCACTAAATTCTCTACCTGAAACTAATACTACACAGTATGTGAACTATTTGGAATTTAAATAAAACTTGAGAAAAAAAATAATGCAACCCCTATCAAAATACCAACAGTATTTTTTCACAGAGCTAGAACAAAAAATCTTAAAATGTCTTTGGAACTATGAAAGAGCCCAAATAGCCAAAGCAACCTTAAAAAGAAAAACAAAGCTGTAGGTATCACAATTACAGACCAAGTTATCCTACAAAGCTGTAGTAATCAAAACTGTGTGGTACTTGCACTAAAATAGACACATAGATCAAAAGAACAGAATAGAAAACCCAGAAATAAACCCACAATTATATGCTCAATTCATCACTGACAAAGCAGGAAGTAATATCCAATGGGAAAACATCTCTTCAACAAATGGTGTTGGGAAAATTGGTCTGCTACATGCAAAAGAATGAAACTGGACCATTTTCTTACACTATACACAAAGATAAATTCAAAATGAATTAAAGACCTAAATGTGAGCACTGAAACCATAAAAATTCTTAAAGAAAGCATAGGCAGTATTGTCTTTGACATCAGCTGTGGCAACATTTTTCTAGATATATCTCCTGAGGCAAGGGGAAAGAAACACAAAAAATTAACTATTGGGACTATACCAAAATAAAAAGCTTCCTCATAGAAGAGGAAACAACAAAACTAAAAGGCAATCTACTGAATAGGAGAAGATGTTTTGTAAATGATATATCCAATAAAGTATTAGTATTAAAAAATATGCAAAAAACTTATAAAACTTAACACCAAAAAAACAAGTAATCCAACTAAAAAATGTGCAGAAGACATGAGCAGACATTTCTCCAAAGGCACACAGATGGCCAACAGACATATGAAAAGATGCTCAACATCACTCATCATCAGGGAAATGCAAAGCAAAACTACAGTGAGGTATCACTTCACACTTATCAGTATGGCTAAAATGAAAAGCACAAGAAACAACAAGTGTTGACAAGGATGTAGATAAAAAGAAATTCCCTTGCACTGTTGGTGGGAATGCAAACTGATGGAGCCATTGTAACATTATGGAGGTTCCTCAAAAAGTTGGAAATAGAACTATCCAATGATCCAGTAATTGCACTACTGGGTATTTACCTCTAAAATGCAAACAAACAAATAAACAAACAAACAACACTAATTCAAAGTCATACATGAACCCAATGCTTATAGCAGTATTACTTACAATAGCCAAATTATGCAAGCAGCCCACGTGTCCCTGGAGAGATGAATGGATAAAGAAGAAGTGGTATAAATACAGAAAGGAATACTATTCAGCCATAAAAAATGAAATTGTGCCATTTGCAACAACACGGATGGAGCCAAAGAGTATAATGTTAAGCAAAATATGTCAGAGAAAGACAAATACCTTATGACTTCAGTCATGTGTGTAATTTAAAAAGCAAAACAAACAAGCAAAGGAAATAGAGTGAGAGAGAAACCAAGAAACAGATTCTTAACTATAGAGAACAAACTCATGGTTACCAGAGGGGGTGTAGGTGTAAGTATAGGTAAAATAGGTGGTGGGGATTAATGAATACACTTATCATGATGAGCACTAAGTGATAAATTGTTGAATCACTATATTGTACACCTGAAACTAATATAACACTGTATATTAACTATACTGGAATCAAAATGAAATTTAAAAATTTAAAAATATATATATTTAATGAATGTCACTTAATCCTATTAGTGCCAAACTCTCATTTTAATAAGAACTGAGAACATTAATAAAGATCCATTTATGAAGAAAATGAGTTTTATATTTTCATTATTCCCACTGAAGGTTCAGTTTGATAATAACCCTCAGTTTTCAGGAACATAATAGTCATTAGCATTAGATTTGTCATCTCTTTTGCTTTTTAGCACAGACCAAAAATGTTTATCTGCCCTTTATATAAATCAGAGAATAGAGAATTGGGTTATTTTAGCTTTGAAAGGGTAAACTTCTAGTTAAAATTTCATTTTATAGTTGAAAAATGAGGAAATCACTATATTCAAACTCCTTTCATCCTCTTAGAAGTAACTATGCTTTTTAGGGGCACCTGGGTGGTGCAGTCGTTAAGCATCTGCCTTCGGCTCTGGGCGTGATCCCAGCGTTCTGGGATCGAGCCCCACATCAGGCTCCTCCACTATGAGCCTGCTTCTTCCTCTCCCACTCCCCGTGCTTGTGTTCCCTCTCTCCCTGGCTGTCTCTATCTTTGTCAAATAAATAAATAAAATCTTTTTTTTTTTAAAAGAAGTAACTATGCTTTCTAAGACAAACACATTGTTATAGTCTGCATGTTCTGCCTGGAATAACATTGGTGAATCTTTATTCATTGCTCCTGCTAACTTACTTCACACCACTTTGAGCTATGGTTACATAAGATAAAGAAATAACAGTTCCTTCAGAATAATAAAGTTTGACATATCATAATAAAAAAATTAAAAAAAGAATAATAAAGTTTGCTTGCTTTTTGTCTCCAGGATATATTATTGGATGCCTCTTTCTTGGCAATTTAATTCAATATTACTAAATCTAATTGTAGATGATATTTCCACAATTTGGATTTTCTAATCCCAGACTTAAAAACAAATCTCACTTTAACCTTAGTTTCATAAGTCCAAACTCTTGATCAAGAGGAAAGATACTTACCTTGTCAATTTTAGGTTTTTTTGACTGTTGGAGAGGATGTGGAGAAAGGGGATCCCTCTTACACTGTTGGTGGGAATGCAAGTTGGTACAGCCACTTTGGAAAACAGCGTGGAAGTCCCTCAGAAAGTTAAAATGAGCCACCCTATGATCCAGCAATTGCACTACTGGATATTTATCCCAAAGATACAGATGTAGTGAAGAGAAGGGCCATATGCACCCCAATGTTCATAGCAGCATTGTCCACAATAGCTAAATTGTGGAAGGAGTTGAGATGCCCTTCAACAGATGACTGGATTAAGAAGATGTGGTCCATATATACAATAGCCATCAGAAAGAACGATTTCTCAACATTTGCAGCAACATGAACGGGACTGGAGGAGATTATGCTAAGTGAAATAAGTCAAGCAGAGAAAGACAATTATCATATGGTTTCACTCATTTATGGAACATAAGAAATAGCAGGGAGATTGGTAGAAGAAAAGGAAGAGTGAAGGGGAGGTAAACAGAAGGGGGAATGAACCATGAGAGACTATGGACTCTGGGAAACAAACTGAGGGCTTCAGAGGGGAGGGGTTGGGGGATTGGGATAGGCTGGTGATGGGTAGTAAGGAGGGCACGTATGGAGCACTGGGTGTTATACGCAAATAATGAATCATGGAACACTACATCAAAAACTAAGGATGTACTGTATGGTGACTAACATACATAATAAAAACGCATTATTAAAAGCAAAGAGGAAAGATATTTAGTTCTCATTTAGCTTTAAATGTAAAGACCAAATATTTATATCTGTTTTAAATAAAATAGAAATAAGTGCCCAAATCTTGATTATGTGAAAAGACTCTGCCCAAGATTAAATTTTTTTTATGGTTGGTTGAAAAGATAAAGATGCTTTATGGAATGGGCAAAATGGGTGAGGGTTTCAAGTAGGATCACTAATCTGAGAAAAACTTGATTTTCATGCTCTGTCAGCATAAACTGTCAACGTTTGAAACATTGTCATGCCTGCTTCAAGGGAACTGATCAACAAATGTCACTGGACTAGTATAGAAATATTATTGATATATGTGAGGGAAGATGGAAATAAGCAGAAAATGAAGACATATGTAATATTACTACACAAACTAATTTACCCTCAGTTCCAACCATAGGAAGAAGTAGGTCTTTGTGGTTTATATCCATATCCTGAATCAGATTGAGTACTTGAAGTTTATTTCTATTTGTGAAAATATTGGCTTCCCTGTCAACAAGACTTAGAATGTGAAAAAAAGCTTTATAAATAACAGGCCATCACAATAACAAGGTGAAAGTTAAAGAGATACTGTAATATCCTACTCCTGGCTAACAGTTTCCATACTGCAAAGTCTCAATTACTAATTGCAAAATTAGATGCAGATATTTATATATCTGTATATACCATATATAATATAAAATAAAATATTTTAAAAATATATTATTTAATAACATTTAATAAAACAATATAATTACTATATATAATAATGTATATTTATAATATATAACTATATAACATACATGTACATATATGTGTATATATATGTATTTATATACACGTATGTATGTATAGATATATATAGTTATAAATATTTAATATAGGTAGTTCAAATTAAGGGAAATTATATCAAAATATCATGGGGAATTCTCATCATAGCATGACTTTACTTGAAACATAGGGAAAAGTGAAGATTTTTGCTTCTAGGTATTTTTTTAAGTGGCAACCAACATTAGAAACTTTCAATGAATCTTTTTTTTTTTTCTTTAGTAAGTATCCTAATCTTGGGGCACCTGGGTGGCTCAGTTGGTTAAGCATTTAACTGTTGAGTTGGGCTCAGGTCATGATCTCAGGGTCATGAGATGGAGCCCCATGTGGGCTCCATGCCCATCATGGAGACTGCTTAAAATTCTCTCTCCTTCTCTTTCTGCCCCTCCCCCTCCTCCCACCCGCAGGTGCACTCTCTCTCTCTCTTTCTCAAAAAAAAGTATCCTAATTTCCTAAAAAGTTGAATATTAACCTTGCCAAGGCCACATAGATACGTTTTAACATAATTTTCTTTGCACTAAGCAGAATCATTTGGTAATCACTTCATTCTTTCATTTCTCACTTTCTCCTTTAACTTCTTTGCCTCTTTTTTCTTTTTCCTTCCTCTTGTATCATGAACTTGTTGTGATCCCCATCCTCGAGGTTACCTATCTGTCTGTCAGTTAAATCTAAGAGTCAGAAGACCTTATTCTGGTCCCCAACTTTATCACTTACTAGTCATATGACCATAAGCAAAATAAATTATTACTCTGAAACACATTTTCAAAGTATTCAAAATGTGGAATAATAATGCTTGCCTTGTTTATGTCAAAGCACATGTAATATCACAAAAAAGGAAAAATTAAGTTAAAATATTTATATATTAAATTTTTGAAGATAAATATTCTAAGTTTTATGTTACTTATATTATATACATTTTTGATACATTTAATACATCTTTTTCACCACTGCATTTTCAGTTAATTAATACAGAATTATCAGTAGCAAGACCCCTTCATGTGTAAATTGACCTATTTTTCCCTAAAAATTTTCCCTATATCTCCCCCTTCTCTCCCTTTACTATCTGAACTTTACATATACATTTTATATATCCCTAGTTAGGATAAACTGTGATTTTGCTGGTCTTGTCTATTCAACAAAAATAGAACAAAGTAATATTAATGAAATTTTCATCCTATTCTGCAGGACAAATGTTATTATTATGGTTGGCCTACTTGTAACACTTATTAAAGTTAATGGATAAATCATAACATGTTTATTTTCTTTCTATTTAATCTTCCCATCCCTTCAGCATACATACCACTTTCATGACAAGACGTTTTTGTAAGTCAAACGATATTCAGTTAATGTCATCCATGTCATAACCCTCTGTGTGCCTGGGGCTATGTTTTACCTTCCATACTCATTATTTTTTTTTTGTCATACTCATTATTTTAACAAGCAGTTAGGTCAGTTATCTGTACATGGAGCCAACAAATGCCTCAATACTTTAAGTAGACCATGTAGTCCGCTTTTACCTTATCACACATTCTAAAGAGGAACCAAATTTTAGAGCACGTCTACTTCTTTTTTTTATAATAATATTTTTTATTATATTATGTTAGTCACCATACAGTATATCCCTGGTTTTTGATGTAAAGTTCCATGATTCATTAGTTGCGTATAACACCCAGTGCACCATGCAATATGTAGAGCACGTCTACTTCTAAAACACATCTAATAACCTCTAGTGAGTGTGTCTTTTTATTATTTGCTGATAATATCTCAAAGAAATTAAAAAGAAAACAGATTTTAACAAAGTTAAAATTATGCCAATAAGTTTATTTGTTTTATTTAAATTTCTTAAGCAGCTTTCCAGACAAATCAGAAATATATTATAAATTTGTTATGCTATCCTGAGGGAGTATGACAAAATTATTCTTACAAGTAGTTTCTTTGAAATAACAAAACACTGCATTTCAAAACAATACATTTGTCTTGATGGTTGGTGGGGAAACTGTATTACTAATACCTGATTTAAATTTGGTAAGGCCCCATTTTGATTTTATCTGTTATTTTTTATTTTCCAAATAAACTTTTTCTTTGTTTTGACTCTGTTATCTAATATAGTAGCCACTAATCACTTGTGGCTATTAAAATTAAGATTAAATAAAATAAAAATTCAGTTACTTGGTAGCACTAACCTCATCTTAAGTACTCAATAGGCACATATAGCCAATAGCTACATATTGGCTATCACAGATTATAGAATTTATGTCACTGCAGAACGTTACATTGGACAGTGTTGTTTTAGAGATAGTATCTACTCTGCTATACAACTTACAATTTAAAGTGATAAATCTCACCTATCCATAAACAGTCAAATGCTTTAAAGCATCTCCAAAAATCATCAGCAGTTCTATCTACTTTCTACTGAGTGCTTATTGCCCCAATTCTGCCTTTGTGACATGTACATCAACATCCTCATATTATGATGGAAGAAACTAAAGGTCAGAAAAATTAAGCTGGAGGTGACATATCTAGTCAGCAGTAAGCACAAAATTGTGATCCATATCTTTCTGACTCCTGCATATTTTCCCATTTCATCAGATAAGGAGGTCTTACCTAAAAAATGCTCATTTATAAATCTTTTATCCCTTCTCTTTCTGTTCTTACTTCTTATACACTTGTGTGCATTTCACTTGAATTTGCTCAAGAAATCTATAACCTTCTATTACTGAATGTATTTATAAGCAAATATGTCTTTACAACTTAACAGCATTAGCTGAGTAGTTTTCCAATGTTATACATCTTCCAAGCCAAAACCATCAGATGATATATATCAAAATATTTATGTGTTCTTAGGATATTTTGCAACATTGACCATTATGTTCATCATAATAATCTGGTAGTGAATAGTCAGAAAATGTTTATAAAACTTTAAAAATTCCTTAACTAATCTATATTAAGTCTGAACATTTGTTCTTTCACACATTTTCCAGGATCATTCAAGAGCATTGAACTATTTCACATATTCAAATCTGAGTTTCCTATTATCCGAAATACTATATAGGTAATTTAAAGGAATCACCCATTCACTCAATAAACAAGATCCCTCTGTACATATTTCAAATACAATTGTTCCACCTATTCTTCCTTCTGCCTTCCCTATGCCAAGACTCAAGTCAGATCAAAATAGGTTCTTCAGATAAACTGAAACTTTTTGGCTAAAAATCCTACATACCCTTTATAGGAAGTGAGTGTTTTGTGTTTTCAAAGAATTAGAAAAAATGAAAATATTTAACATTAGCAGCACATTGGCTAAAACTTAATCTCATTCTGTTGACTCAAGAGATGCTTAAAGATCTTGCCTTGACTTGAAATTGCCATGAAAAATATTTATTATTCTACATATGTATAGAAACATTAGTAATAAAAATGTTCTATTCACCACTCAAATAAGTTTCTTTGGCATTTTTTCAACTGCCAAGAGAAAACTTCCTATCTAAAATGATCACTGAGTAAAACTGATAGATTTGTGCATTCATTCTTAATGTTTACATTGCTTATTTAGGTCCACCGCTTATTTAGGTCCACCTTGTGGCAGAGTCACAACTAGACAAATTAAAAGTAAGGTATTGGGTAGGTTATTTATTGTAAGTAGCAGGGCTGAGCTCCTTGTCTGACCCCTATAATAGATTAAGAGAAACATAATCAACTGCTTGAAAATAAATATACATAAAAAAATTCATAAACTTCATGCAATCACAAGAATTGCATTGCCGAGTTTCCTTCACTATGCTTAAACTTTTTTAAAAAATTAGGGTGATGGCTTACTCAAAATTTGAAGTACACAAAGATCCTTTTATTTTTTTGCCTTTTAAAAATGAATTATCTTGAACAAGGTGTTTTTAAAACATACCTTAATTAATTGGTAGTTTTGAACTCCGTTTATTCCTATGTCAGGATCAATGGCTGCTGGGAGAGCATATCGAGAGTTTATAGCTGAGTTCTCCGGAATTGATATGTTGATAACTGTTGCTGGGAATAACGGTGCATTATCATTTATGTCTTCTATTAGAAAACGTATCTTAACCAGTCTAAATATTTCATCTGGCAAAACGGCAACCTCCACTTCATAAAAGCAACGGGTTTCTACCAGGATACCAGCACACAATTTCTCACGATCAATGCGAGTTCCAGCAGTGAAGATCTCACCAGTACCTTCTTCAATTCGAATCAGTGGCACATCACCAGTCTTATATACTAGCTTAAACTGCATAGGAGATGTTAAGGACTTGTCTGGGATCAGTGACAAGTTGAGGTCTTTCAGCAAGTCGCCTATCAGAACGTTTTCTGGCATTTCTTCTCGGACTGTGTAGTTTTTCTCCTGGGCGCCAGACTGAAATACGACACATGCTAAAAGGACTGCAAATATGTATGTTCCAGACAACAAGTCCATACCAGGCACAATAGTGATGGTTCTCTGTATCAACCCACAGAAAACTGTCAAAGAGAAACAGAAAAGAAAGAGAGAGAGAGAGAGAAAGAGAGAAGAAATTATTAAAGCCAACCAACCATTAAATGTATGTTAACTAAATGCTCAGTTTTAAAATCATTAAATTAAAATATTAGCACAATTGACTCTTAAATAATATTATGGATTTTTCATTAAGATAAAAGGTAAATTATACAACATACCTACAGTAATTAAAAGACTCAGTATTTGTGAAAGTGGTCACCATTGATAAAATATATAAAAGATATAATATACCAAGGTAGATAAAGTTAATAAAAATAATTAAAAACACTTAATTCAATACTTAAGGTAAAGTAACGTATATTTGTTATTAATAAAAAATATAATCATTATTCATTATTATAATATGGCTTTCAAATGTAATTCTTCTATTGGTAATAAATGTTTTATACAATAGTCCCTGTGTTCAGTTCTGTGCTTCAAAGGATACAAAGAATCATGACACATGAGGGATTCAGAAAGTTCGGATTAAAGAAGAAGAGTCCTTTGAGAAAGGAAGGGGTTGATGACACATGCCTAAACATGAGAAGGACTACCATGTGAAAAGTTCAACATTTTCTTTCTTTGGATGAGAGGAATAGGGATAGGTAAAAATTACAGGGAGGCAACTTTCAGATCAACATAAACAACTGCCTATTAAAGCATTCTTTGGGGGAAAAATAGTTTTCAGGAGATAGTAAGAAGCTAGATAACCAACTTAGATCTACATATCTATGATTAGGTAGATAACATCCAAAACATTCCATGGGAGAGCTGGACTAGAAGACATTCCAACTTTGGGAATTTATGTCTATACATTGAAAGTAGATCATATTAAAATGGGTTTCATATCTACAAACTGACACCAAAAAAACAAATAATCCAGTTAAGAAATGGGCAGAAGACATGAATAGACACTTTTCCAAAGAAGATATCCAGATGGCTGACAGACACATGAAAAGGTGCTCAGCATCATTCATCATCAGAAATAATGAATCAAAACCACAATGAGATACCACCTCACACCAGTCAGAATGGCTAAAATCAACAACACAATAAAGAATAGGTATTGGCAAAGATGCAAAGAAAGGGAATCCTCTTACACTGTTGGTGGGAATACAAACTGGTGCAGCCACTCTGGAAAACAGTATGGAGGTTCCTCAAAAAGTTAAAAACAGAATGACCTTACGACTCAGCAACTGATCTATTACGTATTTATCTAAAGGATACAAAAATAGTGATTTGAAGGGGCACATGAACCCCAATGTTTATAACAGTATCATCAACAATAGCCAAATTATGGAAAGAGCTCAAATGTCCACCGACTGATGAATGAATAAAGAAGAGGTGGTATATATATATGCAATCGAATATCACTCAGCCATCAAAAAGAACAAAATCTTCCATTTGCAATGACACGGATGGAACTAGAGTGTATTATTCTAAGTGAAATAAGTCAGCCAGAGAAAGACATACACCATACAATTTCACTCATATGTGGAACATAAGAAACCAAACAGATGAACATAGGGGAAGGAAAGGAAAAATAAGATAAGAACAGAGAGGGAGGCAAACCATCAGAGACTCTTAACTATAGAGAACAAACTCAGGGTTTTTGTGGGGAAGGTGGGTGGGAGGATGGACTAAATGGGTGATGGGTATTAATGAAGGCACTCGTTGTGATGAGCATTGGGTATTATATGTAAGTAATGAATCACTAAATTCTGTTCCTGAAACCAATATTACACTAAATGTTAACTAACGTGAATTTAAATTTAAAAAAGGAATTAATGCAGCTATCAATGCATTCAAAACTTTTAAAGGATCAGCCAACATATGGTCATTAAAAATCCATTACAGAAAAAAAATTTATTACAAAAAATTATTAATGCATGTAGATATCTAATTAAGGAAATTTTCAATATTTACAGGTAATTGATAGCATTAACAAAATTCTAGTAATAGCTTTAAAAGCAGGAAGACTCATGAAATGATGTAAATAACTTTCTTTTTTTTATGTTTTTGTATTATATTATGTTAGTCACCATACAGTACATCCCTGGTTTCTGATGTAAAGTTCGATGATTCATTAGTTGCGTATAAAACACCCAGTGCACCATGCAATACGTGCCCTCCTTACTACCCATCACCAGTCTATCCCATTCCCCCACACCCCTCCCCTCTGAAGCCCTCAGTTTGTTTCTCAGTAAATAACTTTCTATAAATATTATGGTCTGATTATGGCAGAGAATGTATTACATTAAATAATTTTCCCATTATATAACTGTGCATCTGCATTTTAAAAAATATGCATATGGAGAGGTCATAAGACACAAAAGTGAGAAAAAAGAAACCTTCTTATTTGAAATCAGTGATAGAATAAACGTATTTTTTACAATAATTGAAATAGCTTAGGTCATGAATAGAACCAAGAAATGAACCAGGTAAACTTGAAACATCTCATTTTAAGGAATTACGATCACCCGAGTAAAAAGTATATATATGAGTCCACCCAATTTCCTGTGTTGAGCAGTTTGTGCCATTTCTAAAATATTTTAATATTAATTCTAATACTGAGTAATTCTAATACTGAAGACATTCTCAATCCTAGCAAACAACACAAAATGACTATTGCCTGTGGTATTTTTTAGCCCATTTGCTCAATGATAAACATTGGGATTACATAATATAAAACTTTTCTCAAGATTTATTCTCTTATGAATTATTGGCCCTATATAAAAAAAACCCATTTATACTTACTGTGTTAATATGCAAAAATATACTTGTGTCCTATATAATATGAATTAGGACATCTAAAATAATTCAGTGTCTGTGTGATTTTGTAAGTACTATGCAAACATGAGCAAAAATAAAAATGGGATAGTGACAATTGGAATTAAAACTACTACTCTCTTCTTATCTTACCCTTAAGCATAGACACATTATTACAACTGGCAGAAGAATGTTACAGACCATTTTTCAAACACTACATGCATGTT
>NW_024423319.1:53458648-53464612 GCF_017311325.1 Ursus maritimus
TATCTCTACACAAGAAGAATTAAGAAAGTGACCTAATTCTAGCCAGTACCCCTCTACCAATCCATTCTAAATCTGTTCTACTATTTCTTTAATAAAATCATCAAATAAAACTTTTTAAAATGTGTTTTATCACTTGAAATTCTTTCAGAGGTTTTAAAAACTAGAAAGTATTGGAAAAAAGGACAATGACATTTCTAAAACTTAAGGAAATATCTATATTGCAAACCTAGAAGGAATATTTAACCTCTAGTTAGTGATTAGTTTCATAAAGGTTTAGTCACTTAGTCAACAAATATTTTAAACTTTTTTTTATATGCCAGACATTGTTCTAGGCACTGAGAATAAATCAGTGAACAAAGCAGACAAAAATCTCTGCCCTCACAGAGTTTATATTTCATAACATAAATATTCCAGAATGTCTTTAATTCAGGGTTCAATCAATGCATAACAAACTCAACTTTGCCTCTATCAAGATATAAACCTGCATGATTAAATAACCTCAGTCTCTATATTTTGATTCCAACCCCTTACATCTACCACTTGAAAATGTATTTTAATCTTTAAAATTAGAAAGGTTTTCCTTTAAAATGCTGAGTGTGCTTCTTTGACTGACCAATAGAGAAATTTAGTTCCCAAACACAGATATATATAAAAAAAAATCACTGCTTAGTTTTATGTTAGCATGATGAATTTAACTCAGATATTCAGGAAAGATATTTCTATACACATATCTTTACCTGGCTCTAATTTTCTCTTTCATAAACAAATGATAGGATAACCTTAAATTTCTTTACCATTCTCCCACATCCCATTCCTACTACAGTTTAAGGTTAGTTTGGAAACTAGTAGGGGAACCACAATGAAAACAGATAGAATTAAAATTTTCTAAAAGCTTCAGCAGTGCCAATGCTATTTGTGTGATGTTTTTTACAGGCAATACCCAGTGGTTGCATAGGCAACAAGCATAGAGGGACAAAATTACAACAATCAGAGAAAGCAAAAGCAGAAACAAAATAAGCAACTCTGAAATTTTAGATGAAAAACAAAAATGCAAATTCATTTTATAGTCTCTGTTCAATTTCATTCTAAAAAGGTAAGTAGGTAGAGGAACTAAGTTTCTACCCAATTCTAGAGATTTCAAACCATAAAAGTAATGTTCAAATTGTTTGTCAGAAGAATTTCAAGGCATAATTTCCTTCACATACTTGTTACATTTTCCTTTATTATAGCACTATGTTTAATTTGTGAAAAACTAATTCTTTTGTTTTTTTTCAAGAGAGAGAGTGTGTGCGTGCACAAATGTGGGAGGAGGGGCAGAGGAAGAAGCAGACTCCCTGTTAAGCAGGGTCTCTATCCCAGGAACCTGAGATCATGACCTGAGCTGAAGGCAGATGCTTAACCAACTGAGTCACCAGGAGCCCTGTGAAAAACTAATTCTATATGAATGCGTGGCTTACAGTCTATAATAACAAATTGTTAAAAATAGTACAAATTTAGGTATTGCATGAAAATATGAAATTTTGCCTATGATCTTAATTTCACTTGGCTCCTGTCACTCTAATTACTTTAATGTCTCATGAAGTAAAAAATACACCATTGAACAACCATGAGGTATTATACAGTTACTTCTCTGTTCTCGTTCTTATGCAGTCAAAGCTTCTTTCACAGATTGGGAAAATAAGGTAGATTTTAAAGTTGATAGGAAGCAATCTAAGACATTGCAAGAGAAGTGGTATTAAGGAGGGCACATGTTGTAATGAGCACTGGATGTTATACACAACTAATGAATCATTGAACACTACATCAAAAATTAATGATGTACTGTATGGTGGCTAACTTAACATAATTTAAAAAAAAAAGAAGTAACCACATCTGGAGGAAGAAAGGAGCAACTCATAAACTCAACAATTTCAAAGGGACTGACCACAAGTAGAGTGGAATATTTGCTTTGGTTGTCCTGCTTGACATGACTATTTTCTATGTATTCTGAAACCTGAAATGCCAAAACAAAAGATTTAATAAGATATGGTAATTCTATCAAATTAGTATTTTTATTAAATGTTATTCCAGAAAGGACTTATTTATTGTATTTCTTTTTGTACAGGTCTAATTTTCACATTTGTGTCTAATCTTCTCCAAGGAGTGGATTCCATCAATACTGCTTCCTTCTTAACAATGTTTATGTTTTGTTGATTCACTCTAACTCTTCACAACAGGTGTTGAAGTATTCTCTATGAGGGATTTAAATGTGTTAATACTCAATGCTTAAACAGCACTTATAAGAAAATTTATGATGGTTGCTTTTCCATATTATTTTTTCTGGATTTTTTATATATGATTTAGGAAGTGAAAGGGTTCTATTCAAAGCCCCCTCCCCAACCAAGCTTACAGACAAAACTCACAGGTGTCTGTACTTGGCCTTAACTCTTTGTTTTTCCAGGTCATGGTGCCACTCATTCTCAGAAAATAGACCACTACTACAAAACATATTCTTCTCTAGTCAGACCAAAACCCACATCCCAGACCAATCCTGGACAGAGCCCCCCAAGAAACTGACACCACCTGCTCTACCTGGCCAAGAGTTGACCCCCCTCCCCACACATCCTCCCCCATGTGCACAGCTGCAACCCTCTCACATCCTTTAAACCCCTTGAAAGGCAGTTTTCCTAAGTATAAACAAAATATTTAAATTAATTAACTAATCCAACCTTTCCAAATTTTTTGTAGATTCCTTTTATTTAAAATAGATTTTTCTTTTTATCATGTTTCCCACTTTGGATTACCACAAATCCCACTCAGGATCATAAAAGAATTAAAAATGATTCCTTTCATTATTTGCCTTCATTCACTATATTCTATGCTTTCTCACCACAAGCAAAGAGAGAAACCTCTCCATACAGTAACAAAGCATATTGGAAGAAGAAATTTATGTTACCATTTTATAAACCAAGCAGTGTATTAACCTCAAAATGACTTTCAGTAACTGTCAGATGAGAAATCAAGAATATACGAGTTCCATCTCCACAGAGTTGGATACAGTTTTGTTTTTTGGACTAGCAAACACTAGCCAAACCCTAACTGTGAAATACTCATGAGATATTTTATTTTTATGTTTTATATTTGTGTTTCACTGTGAGTGTATGTCCTGGTGTGTGTGTGTGTGTGTGTGTGTGTGTGTGCACATACAGACAGATTGTTTCAATGAAAATTGCCAGCTGAAATGCCAATACATCAAACAATGGTTGAAATGGAAGTGACGTGGTCAGGGTTACTCTCATATTAAGGTACTACCAATAAGCACTACTTTCACCATGTCCCCACAGTAATGCATATGGAGACCAAAAATATATTTTTATTTAGGCATTTATTGTCATTGTTATTTTTATTAGTCATTGCACTGCTTATGGAAAACATACTTGAGTTTTGTTTATTTATGAAAGCTTGCAAAAGAACCCACTTAAACTTATCTTCTGAAAATTAGATTTCACATTGGATTTGAAAAATAGTTTGCCAAAGAAAAGGAATAGGCATTCTTCCTATTAGGTACTAGAAGCTCAAATTATATTCTTACTTTACGTCCCAAAATGTTTTTGGTTTTCAGAATACCAAATTGTGATGATTTCAATTTGAAATAGCGTATGAAATAAGTGAAAAATGGTCATTGTCTCATTTTAGGCAACTTACATTTTCTATATGGGTGATAAATGTGTAATATTGTCCTCAAATGTTCTTGTTATTCCAAGAAATATTAGAAATACTGAAAGATTCTATTTTTTTTCCTTTTCAAAGACATTCAAATCTTTAACAGAGATCATAGAAATTAGCTGTCACAACTAGAACTATTTCACACTTGCTATAACTGGCACTCTAAGAAATTATGATCACATGCTGTGTTAATTCTTCCCATGAACTGACAACCCTGAAAACTTAAGCCCTAAAAAATAAAGTGCTATTCATGATAAAATTACTTTGTATCAGGACTTAATATTATAGATAGCACAAAAATTTAGAAGCAGCAAAGAGGATTATGCCCTGGAAGGTTGGTTGGCAACATGGGTTAATGAGAATGGAGATACAGGCTTTCAGTTACGGAATGAACACGTCAGGAGAATAAAAGTCCCAGTATAAGGAATATAATCAATGATATTGTAATAGCAATGTAATGGGACAGATGGTAGTTACACTTGTTGTGAACATGGCATAATGTATAAACTTGTCAAATCACTAAGTTGCATACCTGAAACTAAAGTAGCATTGTGTGTCAACTATGCTCAAATTAAAAAAAAAAAAAAGAAACATTTTATTCAAGATTTTGTAGCATGAGCTATGGAGACATTGCCTGGTTTTGAATCCATGATCCATGATCCACCACGTATTAACCGTGTAACTTTTTCCAAGTTCTTAAAATTTTCTGTGTCTCAGTATAAAATATAGATCATAATAGTATCTACCTCAACAGTAGATAACCACAATACTGTTACTGTGAAGACTAAATAAATTAACATTTGTAAATCACTTAGAGCAGTTCCTGGAACAACACACAATAAGTGCCCTATGTGTGTGTAATTGTTGCTGTTGTTATTATTAGACTAAAGAAAATAAACAAAAGTGGTTATATATCCTGCACTCACACAGACAAGTTAAGTCTAATACTGTAAGAAAATAAAATTAGACTTGAACTGTAGTATTAACTGTCTTTAAGTAGCTATGACTTTGGACAAGTAAGTTAATCATTCTGTGCCTCATTTTCCTCATTCAGGTGAGTATGGTTAGGGTTTATCTCTAAGATCCATTCTTCTTCTAGCATTCTATGATTGAAATAATAGGCTTTAATCATAAATATGTAATCATTTGTGTAATGGATCTCAATTATGTGCAATGCTACAGCTTTAAGGAGTTTTACACCACAACTCCATATGTAAAGGTAAACTCTCTATTGTCATCAACTGTGTATTTCATATGATTTTAATTGAGTTAAAATTATGTTTATAAGGTTTAAAGACTATATGCTTTTTTACTTTTTTATTTAAATTCCAGTTAACATACAGTGTAATATTAGTTTCAGGTGTACAATTTAATGATTCAACACTTTTTTAAAAAAGATTTTATTTATCCATTTGACAGAGAGAGAGACAGCCAGCGAGAGAGGGAACACAAGCAGGGGGAGTGGGAGAGGAAGAGGCAGGCTCCCAGCAGAGGAGCCTGATGTGGGGCTCAATCCCAGAACGCCAGGATCATGCCCTGAGCTGAAGGCAGACGCTTAAGGACTGAACCACCCAGGCGCCCCTGATTCAACACTTTCATACAACACCCAGTGTCCATCACAAATGCACTCCTTAATCCGCATCACCTATTGTTTTTGGTAGGTAGTGATTTCATGGTTGTCTCCAGTTCGGCACAAATATTTTTTTCCATATAATTTAGAAGGGAACTTTGTTTTAAGAGAGTATTTTAGTGATCATTTTCCATTTTCCAGGGTTTTTTTAGTAATAAAATTTCTCCTCAAAATTTTATAACTCTTGATAACATTTTCAAGAAGGATATATTCCAATGACACTTATCTTTAGATATTATTATGATTAATTTTGAAATGTTTAAATTGACCAATTTATTCCTTTGATGAAATAGGAAACATACATTGACTCATTGGTATATTTTAATTGATATTTGAATTTTTAAGAACCATTATAAGTTAGAAAAAGCAGGGGAATTAAGTGGATAACTGTAATATATCTTAAAGTCCTGTAATCCAAACACGTCTTACAAAATCAAGTAGTTTTTAAAATAGTGTTTCCAACTAAAATACATCAAGATTTTGTATTGAAAATGATAAAGAATTAATTTCTGTAAAGTTGATCACTTTAAAATTAAAAAGAAAACTAAAACCTACTATAGCTGACAACTACAATATTGCACCTTCAAAAATTTCCACTAATTACTGCTAATTTTCAAAAGGAACTGTTA
>NW_024423319.1:53464698-53470506 GCF_017311325.1 Ursus maritimus
TTAAGAACCTTGAATGCTAGGTTTCAGAGTTTAGATGCTAAAGATTTTAATTGGCAACACATGTAGTTTTGTTTTGTTTTCAGTTTTTGTTATTGTTTTGTTTTGGTTGTATATAATATTTTATAAAATAATTATTTATTTTCTAAAATAAAAAAGTAAAAATCCATAAAAATGTCTGGTTAAATAGACAACATATTTGGAAATTTAGTTACTTCCAACATAGGTCTTTTTCATTAATTTGTAATTCATGACCTCCCCTCTTCAGCCAAACCAACACCCACTCTCTAGCCATAAAATTTTCCGCATGTTCTCTGGTCATCCAAGGTCATCATCTGCTTCAGGGTATTTCACAACTCATTTCCTAGTTTCTTAGAAGATAAGAGTGAAGATGATGTTAAAGTGCCTAAGGGACTCAGTTAAAATATGAAAACTACGGAAAAGGCAGTCAGCAGAGTCATGAAGCAATGAGTTTTGATTTTTTTAACTTCGATTTGGAAAAAAATCTCATTAGTAGTTATTATGTGTCATGTGCAAATAGCCCATTCCCTTACTCATTTATTCTTTCTCCTTTACTCCTTAAAAGGTGTACAGAATGTTTTTCTGAACTGTGTATCTTGTTTAATAAAAATTGTTTACCTTGGTTTAATCTTGATTTGCTACCTTAATGGTAAAGTACCAGTAAGAAAACAGGGAAGTGCCTCCTAAGTATTTATTTGTTTATTTATTTATTTATTTGTAATTCTGCTCTACTATCTCAAGTTCTTTTGAAAGCTAGCTTGCTACAAATATCAGGTATTTAAAATGTTGCGTGCATGTTAAGGGGAAAGAAAAAAGAATAAGATTAAATCAACCTGCCAATGATTAAACTACAAACTGTCTTATTTATGGCAGTTTGTAAACTCAAGCTGTTCGTAAATGTAGTATTATTATGATGAGTTGTGCTCCAACTACCTATAAAGGACTTGAATAATTTGGAAGAACTGTGAGGCAGTAGGAAAACTGGGAGGAGCACAGGATTTGGAAGGGGCTGTGGAGGAAACTTGAAAAGAATGAGAGTGCTGAGGAGAGTAAAGGAATAAATTTGACAATTGAGATGGGCTAGGGGAATAAGAAGCATCCTATAGAATCAAACCAGGACAAGGATGGAAGAAAACTAACTGGGAGAAATTGGAGTGATAAAGATGGGGAACTTAAGGAATGGGGAGAGACTTAGAAGAATTGTAGAAACTCAAAAGTAATGGAACTGAGGAAGACTTCAATGAATAAGAGGACTGAAAAGTACAGGGAAGACATGAAGAGATTTGATGGATTTGGGAAGTCTTGGGTAGCATTGACAGTAGATTTGAATATCTGAAGAGAATGATGGGAAGAGATAGAAGAGTAATGGAGATAATAAAAGGGAAAAATGAAAATAATGATGTAAAAAGTAAAAGAAGTTCCTTAAATCTTTTCTTCCCTAAGATTAAAGGGCCTGAGAAATTTTACAATGACCAGAACTTTTTTTTTAAAGATCTTATTTATTTATTTGAGGGAGTGAGAGAAAGCATGAGCTGAGAGGATGAGCAGAGGGAGAGGGACAAGCAGACTCCCCACTGAGCAGGGAGCCCAACTCCTCTGGATCCCAGGACTCTGGGATCAAGACCTGAGCCAAAGGCAGAGGCTTAACCAACTGAGCCACCCAGGCACCCCTGCGATAACTAGAACTTTAAAGATCCTCTTTCAGCAATGCCAGAGCTGGGGGGCATGTTTCACTCTTTTCTTCTGCCACATAGAAGAGAGAACCTGAGAATGGAAATTTGTGGCAACTTAAATACATTATAACATTATTTTAAAATATAAAATACATTAGTATATTAAGGCACTGTGAGAATGTTGAGGAGGTGCACTGGAGGACACATTAATCAAGAAGATTACAAACTTATTTGAAAAAATTAAAAATCCCCATGACATTTGAACATTATTTCAAATTTTAAGTAGAATCTTAAATAACTTTGGGGTGCCTGGGTGGCACAGCGGTTAAGCGTCTGCCTTCGGCTCAGGGCGTGATCCCGGCGTTATGGGATCGAGCCCCACATCAGGCTCCTCCGCTATGAGCCTGCTTCTTCCTCTCTCACTCCCCCTGCTTGTGTTCCCTCTCTCGCTGGCTGTCTCTATCTCTGTCAAATAAATAAATAAAAAATCTTTAAAAAAAAAAGAATCTTAAATAACTTTTATTCACTTTAGTGGAGATTGGAGGGATGGAATATTAGCTCATTTAATCATCATCCTACCAGTGCAAGAAATTCCATATATTTATATTCATTAGGACAATCTCTTGTTTACTAGTTTGGTATATGTTTGTTGAGTACCTTCTACGTACAATGCATAGGAAATGCAAAAATATGGAAAAACAGTCCCTCTGCCCAGAGTGTTCATAGTCCACAGAGCAGGTATTTGTTCTGAAAATAGGTACTTTCGTAATTCATCAGTACTTGGATAACTAACGATCCTAATGGCATCTCTGCAGGATCCAAAAAGGCATTTAAGTCTTAATAGATTGCCACCAGTAGAGCTGTAGCGTTGTATCTTTTCTTTTAATTGATTCTTAGACATTGACAATACACTGATGACATATATGGTCATCCAACCCAATAAAAATATTTTCTGTAATTTGCGGGATTTTTTGTTATTTTACATCTCTCTTCACATGATATCAATCAGTATATTAGAATACAGCTTTCTTTTTCCCCTAATTTATTCTCACTTAACATTTTTATTTTGATTTTTTTAAAGATTTTATTTATTTATTTGACAGACAGAGACAGCCAGTGAGAGAGGGAACACAAGCAGGGGGAGTGGGAGAGGAAGAAGCAGGCTCCTAGCGGAGGAGCCTGATGTGGGGCTCAATCCCAGAGCACCGGGGTCACGCCCTGAACCGAAGGCAGACGCTTAACGACTGCACCACCCAGGCGCCCCTCACTTAACATTTTTAAACTTGGCACAAATTTTGAAGAAAAAAACAGTTCAAACACTGAATATAAGAGTTCAGATAAAATCTGTACTGAAAAGATGCAGAGGAAATGGGACTTATATGGTATTTAATATACATAAAGCTCACATTGAAATATCTGAATTAAAACCCACTTTCATACAGTGCTCATGGTTTTCTGCAATCGGCTGTGGGGTGGAGGATGAAAAGAGGCAGGGGAAGAAAAAAGATCTTTGCCTCCAGTACAATTTAATCAGTTGCAACATAAATAAAATAAATGCACTAAAAAAAGATAGGGCTTCCATAACCCTAATGCTACAGTAGATGGGAGGTTCCATAGTAGAACCTCCAAGATCCTTTTAGTTTCAGTGACGCAATGATTCTATATTCCCTGATGGATAAAGTGCTTTTAGCAGCAAATCATTCGCTACTCTGAAATGCAGGCACAAAATATTCTAGGAATTCAAAATAAGTCAAAGTCTCTGCAACCTTTGTCAGGCTGGGGAAGTTTAAATAAAAATGTCATATCCACTAATTGGGCTTTCTCCTTTGGACTGTCTTAAGTTTTATAAACCTAACACATAGACTTGAGAATTTACAGTAGGTTTATGAAACAGTAGAATGCATAGATTCAAGGTAGTACATACATGGACTAGGTGTGATCCTAGCTCCTTTGGCTAGTAGTAATTTATTTCCTGACACTGAGAAAAATGGTCATGCTTTGAATATTAGTCACATATTATGTTCCTAAGAATTCATAATTACCTGCATATTAATTTCAATTTTCTTTAGTTATGAAATTGATCTTAATTATAATGCTTCTCAATATTAATTCATACTATCTTAAAGGGGAATTTCTAATTCTGTAAGGAGGACAGAAAAATTTTGTCTCACCTAAGCTTGTCAGCTTCTTCACAAGACTACAAAGTTGAGAGCAGCTAAGGCAAAACATCTCTGGCATGTGATGTGTGGAATCCTTCTTACTCACAAAAGGGTTTTCCTGTGGTAGGTCAAACACTTTGAGTTCGATTTCAACAAGTAGACAACAGATGACAGAGGTCTATCATTATATGGAAGATCCTCCAATTTGCTGAAATGGCTACAAATCAAGAAAAAAGTTGATTTTGTATAATTTTAGATTTTGGAAAAGGAGAAGTAAGGCATATAAAGTTTGTGTTTCCAATATGATCTTATGGCTCTCTCTTTGATCAAACAACAACAGTCCACAATACTTTTAGAGATATGGTATGCTAGAAAGGTATTTCCAGGCTTTACAATAGAAGAAGCTTTTAAAATTTTGAAAATCCAGCCTACACTGTTGCAATCTAATTAAGTCAGATCTATTAAAACATTCACTGCATATTTACACAGAAATTACAGCAACTTAGTACCTATTCATATTATATTTGAATTTTATGAGCACTGGGTGTTATATGCAACTAATGAATCATTGAACACTACATCAAAAACTAATGATGTACTATATGTTGGCTAATTGAACATAATAAAGAAAGAAAAAATATAGATTAAATGAAAATGTGATTAAAATGATACTGATATAAATGTTACTCTTTCAAGAATAATTACATTGTAAATGGCTGTAAGTTACACTTTTAATATGGGAAATGGAAATCCTATGCCTTATTACTTTATGATTATGACCTTCCTAGAATTCCAGAGACGTGTTTCTCACATCCATTTCTCCAACAAAACTTTCTAGAACAGCTCTATCCATTGGAACTTTTTGTGATCATAGAAATATTCTATTTCAGAACAGTCCAGTATGCTAGTCATATGTGGATATTAGCTACTTGGAGTGTGGTTACTGTATCTGAGAAAATGAATTATTTATTTTATTTAATTCGAACTGATTTTAATTTAAAAAGCCACATGTAGCTAGTAGCTACCATATTGAATAGCACAGTTCAGAGGTACTTCATATTCTATATTTATTAAGGATTGCATGAATTTACCTAAGGAAAATGTGTTTTGTTAGGATACTCCATCTTCTTCCTTCCATCCATTCATCCACCCATCCACCCATCCAGCTGATCTTTAACTTTTAAGCAGCCTAAGCTTGTACACCACTATGTTAAGTTTATATAATAGGGACTTGTATAAGATAAATAACTCACTGAATAAGCTAACTGACAAAGGAAAGAGCAAAGTACTATGGGAGTACCAAAGAACAAGAACACTTTTGGATAATGGAATTAAGAAAAAGTTCATGAAGGAAGTAGTTCTTTAAATGTTTTTGATAAATAGTGGCAAAAAGGAAGGAAGAATGATTATAGGGAAAAAGTTTGCAAGATAGAAAAGCCTGAAGTGTAGACTGGAATTGGGGACAGGGAAAAGGCTTTTATGTCTTTTTAATTTTTTGTCTGAGTGACTAAAAATGTTACCAAGAACAGATAAGGTAAAGTCAGGAAAATGAACAAGTTTTGTAAGAAAATGTTGAGGCTAAATCAGATTACATATTTTAATCTAAGGTCTTCATAAAAGTTACCTAATTATAAAAAAAATATTTGCTATAAAAGTTCATTAAAAGTGAGTTAAAATTTTAGCCATCAAACTAAATTTATACGTTAATTGTGCTAATAACAAAAAATAAATATAAAGCTCAGATATGTTTAAAGAGACCTCTAGAGGAGGGGAGTTAAGATGGTGGAGGAGTAGGGGACCCCTTTTTCAGCCGGTCCCCTGCGTCGAGCTGGATAGGTACCAGACCAGCCTAAACAACCACGGAACCAGCCTGAGACGCAGGAAGATGTACCTGGATCTCTACAAATGAACATCTCCAGCGCTGAGTATTGAGGTACGAAGAGGGGAGGCATAAAACC
>NW_024423319.1:53475219-53480707 GCF_017311325.1 Ursus maritimus
GTGAAGAGAAGGGCCATATGCACCCCAATGTTCATAGCAGCAATGTCCACAATAGCTAAATCGTGGAAGGAGCCGAGATGCCCTTCAACAGATGACTGGATTAAGAAGTTGTGGTCCATATATACAATGGAATATTACTCAGCTATCAGAAAGAACAAGTTCTCAACATTTGCTACAACATGGACGGTACTGGAGGAGATAATGCTAAGTGAAATAAGTCAAGCAGAGAAAGACAACTATCATATGATTTCTCTCATCTATGGAACATAAGAACTAGGATGATCAGTAGGGGAAGAAAGGGATAAAGAAAGGGGGGGGTAATCAGAAGGGGGAATGAAGCATGAGAGACTATGGACTATGAGAAACAAACTGAGGGCCTCAGAGGGGAGGGGGGTGGGGGAATGGGATAGGCCGGTGATGGGTAGTAAGGAGGGCACGTATTGCATGGTGCACTCGGTGTTTTACACAACTAATGAATCATCGAGCCTTACATCGGTAACCGGGGATGTACTGTATGGTGACTAACATAATAAAATAAAAAATCATTATTAAAAAAAATAAATAAATAAATAAAGAGACTTCTAGTACAGTGTGATCATCAATCATCTATATCAACTTCCATTTTGACCTCTATATTTAAAGACTAAAGATTCAGATGTCTGCCATAAGGGTGGCTAAACACAAACATATGTGAATTTTCTCTTACTTCCCATATAGAATTCCTCTTTAATAGTGCCAGATAACTTAAGATATATCAAATACTTTTCATGTCCTAGGAGATTGCCTTAAACTCCT
This sequence comes from Ursus maritimus, assembly GCF_017311325.1. Classification (NCBI taxonomy): domain Eukaryota; kingdom Metazoa; phylum Chordata; class Mammalia; order Carnivora; family Ursidae; genus Ursus; species Ursus maritimus. Next base: position 53,476,015 of record NW_024423319.1, read on the forward strand.
GAGCAAATATTGCATTCTGTACTAATCTAAAAGCAAAGATCAAAATATTTTTGGGAAGTAGACATCCTTATAATATGATGTAGGTAGCAAATCAAATGCCATAAATATAGAACCTGAGTGATTTACTGATGCCCAAATTCATCACATGTTCCTTTTGAATATCAATTTATTAACATATATTAAATTTGAATAAAGTTAACATTTATCCATGGAGATCCTTGTTCTTTTTGTTTTTCCTCTCTGAATTAATGCTATTTTGACCAGAAAGTACTTTTTGCTTTCTTTACAAATGAAGAAAGAATTGATGATTTTCATAGTTTAATATGATTTTAAATAATCAGGTATTTAATATAAATACCCGATTAATTTGAATGTATGTGGAAGTGTGGCAGATATTCAGGGTTGTATCTCTGCCTTTAATAAAGACCAGGCCGGTAACAGGCTAAAGTTATTTTCATAGTTGAATTTTCATCTCTGGGTCCATAGTGCTAACATACATAGGTGCTATTTCTTTTGAGGCAAATATGACTTCCAGGAATCTAATTAACATGTGTTCATATTTTTCATTAATAAGACATTTGGAAGTTGTAGCCCTTTATGCTTAATATATTTTTTCAAATTTGTCAGGTGCACCTTATGACTTAGGGGCTATGCCTACATAGGTAATTTTCTTTCTGCTAGAATGATATGTAAGAATCAAGAGGTTGTGACTGTATAGTTTGACAACACATAGATTCTTAACTCTTGTAATTCCTGTCCCATAATAAAAAATGTCTCTATTAGCTTGTCCAACCTATCATATGTTGGTGGCTGAATTAGAATACTACTTTTCTGATCCCCCCCACACACACATACACACACACCTTTAAAAAAATAAGTAAACTCTACCCCACTGTGGGGCTCAAATTCAAGACCCCAAAATCAAGAATCACATGCTTTACTGACTGAACCAGCCAGGTGCCCCCAAACCATTTTTATTATTAAGAACATAAATGGCAAATGTCTGAGGACTAGATCATTTATCTCCTGAAATTACTCTTGGTTCTTGGTAATGCAACATGTCAATGTGCTTAATTCATTCCAAACAAAATGCTGAAGGTATAATTGTCTAAGAGAGAAACTTTAATTAGTAATAGACATGATGGTGCATTTAGGATATGTGTGTTTTAAGGGTAGTTGCTCTGAAATGTAAGATGAAGTTGCTCTACACCATGGAAGCCAAAATATAGCTAACTGCAATTGATCTCCTTCCAGAGAATCATTTCCTCTTTGATAACATTCTTACAGTAAACCTGAGATGACTAATATTTAATGTTTTGGGTTCTTCTATTTTAACCCTGCTAACTGGATGACTTATTAGTACATTTGTATAATTACAAAGTGAGACAAAAATTATTTCAAAGCCTGGAGTGCCTGGGTGGTACAGTCAGTTAAGCATCTGATTCTTGGTTTCAGTTCAGGTCATGATCTCAGGGTCCTAGGATTGAGCCCTGCATCAGGCTCCATGTTCAGTGTGCAGTCTGCTTTAGATTCCCTCTCTCTCCCTCTCCCTCTGCCCTTCCCACTCATGCTCTCTCTCTCTCTCTCTAAAATAAATAAATTTAAAAAAAATATTTGAAAGCCTAATCACATTAATTATAGGAAAATTGAATATTGGATAAAATACCAAATTTAAGGTACAATTTTACTATGATGAACTACCTGCCAAGTATTGAGACTAGAAATACTAACCTTAGTATGTATTGTACAGAATAACAAGAGATTATGCAAATTTTCAGGTGTAGAAAAAAATAGAGACTGAAGTAGGATGTTTGAAGGTTAATAGGAAGCAATATGCAACTTTCATAAGTTACTTTCTTCTGGTTAGCCAAAAAGATTTTCACCAGTTCAGACAATGAAATTCCATGATTTTTGTCCATAAAGCTCTGAGAACTTACTAAAGAATTGCTTAAGCTGTCAAAAAATAATATTTTTTTGTGCTGACTACTATTACCAGCACTGCTGCCAATTTAAGAAGTGTAAAATTTTCACTATTTAGCAAAGGGTAGACTTTATAATAACCTCGCTATCAATATGTGATTGAAGAAAATCAAGGAAATTGGGTAGTTCTCCACTCAGGCTATTTGAACTTCTGCTTCTAAGATTATCTATGCCTTGTTAAATTCCTGCAAATCATAATCTTTTTAAAATATGAAGGAAATAAAGATCCATGTTTCTGCAAGTTACTATGGTGACAAATACCTTGAGACATCTAGCACTTAGATTCATCCGAATACAACTTCTAAAGTATATAATCAATTATTAAAATAATACTAGTCACCATTTTATTGAGTTTATTGTATGTCAAACACTGTACTAAGTATATTTAATACAACAGCCCTATAATATGTGTACTGTTACTGTCACTTCCATATACACATGAGGACATGAGGCTCTAAGAGTTTAATTAATTTGCCCAAGGTCTCAGAGCTATTAAAATATGCAGCTAGAATTTTGAAAGCAGATTTATCTGGCTTCAAAGCTTAAGCTCTTAACTACTACACAGACTTTATACAAGACAAAATATGTTTATGTGTTCACTTACAGTAAAAGACAAACAAAACCTAGCAAATCTGTTAATTTAACTTTTTCTTAGGAATCAAATTTTCTCAATTTTCTGATAATGGAATAAACAATTATATGGAGGTCTCATTCCATATGTTTTTATAACCTGTATTAAAGTACAAAAACTATGTTCTATAGAAAGAAGTAAAGACTATCTTCTGATTCAAATGCTTATCTTCTTATTAGAAAATGTCTTGTAATTCAATAAGTAATTCAATTGGAAAATAGATTTGCTTGAAGCTACATCTCATTGAATCTCACTTTCTCCTGAAATATGCATTCTTTATAAAGATTTCCCCAACATCAATTTTTACTTAAGCCTATGCAAATCTTGACAAATCTACATATGTGAGGAGTACATTCAGGAAATATCTCCATGAATAACATTATAATTTGGGAGTTATTAACAATAAAACGATGTTATCTCCTTTCAGGAAATCTTATGGTCTAAGACCTTTGATTATTAAGTTGAACCGTATGAAATTGCTGATACTGAATAAATTTTGACTTGAAAAATAGCAATTTCATATGGTCCCACTTTATATGTTCTGCCTAGGTATTTAGTCAGACTTTCTACTAATATTCATTTCTCTATATAAATTACTATATCAATAAGAAAAAAATTAATTCCAAATATCTGGGGAATTTGCAAACTGGGTGTGCAGAAGAACTTACTTCATACAGGTAGACATTATTAAATAAATAGAAATTATCAAAATTCATGGGACTCTTAATGCAACCTTGATGTGAAGTGAGCAGCAGGATGCTTAAATAAGTAAAGAGAAAATACTTACTTGAGAGCTGATAAAGGCACAGCAAACAATATAAAAGGTGTGGCAGTGAAAAGCAGGAAATAAAGGTGATCAAAATAGATGAGTTTTAGTCAACAGAATTAACTGAACCTTAACTATGTGCAGTACACTGTACTAACATAGGTAACTGTAAAGAAAGAACAACAAAAGCAATATAAAGACAAGCTGAAAGAAAATAAAGAAAATCACCTTTATTTAATCTGAGGTGGAATACAGACTCTCAGTAACAACTTAGACAGACACGCTATTCCCCAACTCTTCTCATTTATGCATGTATAATATTTGCATGTGTATGACTGTCCTTTAATCATTACAACATTATAAAGGACATGAAGAATATCTGCCCCCACTTGAATGAAGACCAGTTCCCTCAGTTAAATATTTTCTCTAGTAACCACTTCTTCAAGAAAGGACACTGTTAATGTGTCAGTGTTTTCAGATTAGTCAGAATATTATTGTTTCATTTAAATAGAATTATTTTACATATTTTGGCCACTCAGATTATTAAATCTGATAAACATCTTTCATTTATATTGCAGTCTAAGCATAACTGTAAGTCATATGTAACACGTGGAGAACTCATAATAACCGCCATTTTTATTAAAGTCTGAAGTTGATACTTAAAGAGTCTATTATGAATCTATTTCCATGATGAACATCTTGTTTCTAAACAAATAATGGATATTTAATGTTATATATTAATATGTATAATTTTGGCCTTATTTTATGTCAAAACATTTCTAGTTTTTAATTTTTAATTTTATTTTTTTAAAGATTTTATTTATTTGTCAGAGAGAGAGAGAGCACAAGCAGGGGGAGAAGCAGGCAGAGTGAGAGGCAGGCTCCCTGCAGAGCAAGGAGCCCAATGCAGGACTCTATCCCAGGACCCTGGGATCATGACCTGAGCCAAAGGCAGGTGCTTAACCAATTGAGCTACCCAGGCATCCTCATTTCTAGTTTTTAAATATGTACCTTTTTCTATATGAATTTACTTGGTAGATAAAGTTTTAAAGTATTTATGTCACCACAAAGAAAAGTAAAATGTGATTTTCACTAATGAAAGGAAAGTATATTTATTTCACTCTGCACAATCATGTTTGGCTAATTCCTTCCTCCCCCTTTTTTTAAATAAGATTTTATTTATTTATTTGACAGAGAGAGAGAGAGAGACAGCCAGTGAGAGAGGGAATGCAAGCAGGGGGAGTGGGAGAGGATGAAGCAGCCTTCCCACTGAGCAAGGAACCCAACGTGGGGCTTGATCCCAGGACCTGGGATCA
>NW_024423319.1:53481634-53485126 GCF_017311325.1 Ursus maritimus
ATAAACTAAGCAATCTGGAAGACATGGAATCCTTCCTGGAAACCTATAAACTACCAAGATTGAAACAGGAAGAAATTGATTTCTTAAACAGGCCAATTAATTATGAAGAAATTGAGTCAGTGATAAACAACCTTCCAAATAACAAAACTCCAGGCCTGGACAGTTTTCCTGGGGAATTCTACCAAACATTCAAAGAAGAAATAATACCTATTCTCCTAAAGCTCTTTCAAAAAATAAAAACAGAAGGAAAGCTACAAAACTCATTCTATGAGGCCAATATTACCTTGATCCCCAAACCAGGCAAAGACCCCCTCAAAAAGCAGAATTACAGACCGATTTCCCTAATGAATATGGATGCCAAAATCCTCAACAAGATACTTGCTAATAGAATCCAACAGTACATTAAAAGGATTATCCAACACGATCAAGTGGTTCAATATTCGCAAATCAATCAGCGTGATACGTCATATCAACAAGAAAAGACTCAGGAACCATATGATCCTCTCAATCGATGCTGAAAAAGCATTTGACAAAATACAGCATCCTTTCCTGATTAAAACCCTAGAGTGTGGGAATAGAGGGTACATTTCTTAATCTCATAAAAGCCATCTATGAAAAGCCTACTGCAAATATTATTCTCAATGGGGAAAAGCTGGAAGCCTTTCCCTTAAGATAAGGAGCTCGACAAGGACGTCCACTCTTGCCACTATTATTCAACATAGTAATAGAAGTCCTTGCAACAGCAATTAGACGACAAAAAAGGATCAAAGGTATTCAAATCGGCAAAGAAGAAATCAAAATGTCTCTCTTTGTAGATGACATGATACTCTATATGGAAAACCCAAAAGAAGCCACTCCCAAACTATTAGAAGTTATAGAGCAATTCAGTAACGTGGCGGGATACAAAATCAATGCTCAGAAATCAGTTGCATTTCTATACACGAATAACGAGACCGAAGAAAGAGAAATTAGGGAATCCATCCCATTTACAATAGCACCAAAAACCATACTTTACCTTGGAATTTACTTAACCAGAGACGTAAAGGACCTATATTCTAGAAACTATAAATCACTCTTGAAAGACATTGAGGAAGACATAAAAAGATGGAAAGATATTCCATGCTCATGGATCGGAAGAATTACCATAGTTAAAATGTCCATGCTATCCAGAGCAATCTACACTTTCAATGCTATCCTGATCAAAATACGTAGGACATTTTTCAAAGAACTGGAACAAATAGTCCTTAAATTTGTATAGAAACAGAAAAGGCCCCGAATCTCCAAGGAACTATTGAAAAGGAAAAACAAAGCTGGAGGCATCCGTATGCCGGATTTCGAGCTGTACTACAAAGCTGTGATCACAAAGACAGGATGGTACTGGCACAAAAACAGACACATAGACCAATGGAACAGAATAGAGAACCCAGAAATGGACCCTCGGCTCTTTGGGCAACTAATATTTGATAAAGCAGGAAAAAACATCCGGTGGGAAAAAGACAGTCTCTTCAATAAATGGTGCTGGGAAAATTGGACAGCTACATGCAAAAGAATGAAACTTGACCACTATCTCACACCATACACAAAAATAAACTCCAAATGGATGAAAGACCTCGATGTGAGACAGGAATCCATCAAAATTCTAGAGGAGAACATAGGCAGCAACCTCTACGACATCGGCCAAAGCAACCTTTTTCATGACACATCCCCAAAGGCAAGAGAAACAAAAGATAAAATGAATTTATGGGACTTCATCAAGATTAAAAGTTTCTGCACAGCCAAGGAAACAGTCAGAAAAACTAAGAGGCAGCCCACGGAATGGGAGAAGATATTTGCAAATGACACTACAGATAAAGGACTGGTATCCAAGATCTACAAAGAACTTCTCAAACTCAATACACGAGAAACAAATAAACAAATCAAAAAATGGGCAGAAGATATGAACAGACACTTTTCCAATGAAGACATACAAATGGCTAACAGACACATGAAAAAATGTTCAAAATCATTAGCCATCAGGGAAATTCAAATCAAAACCACACTGAGATACCACCTTACGCCAGTTAGAATGGCAAAAATAGACAAGGCAAGAAACAACAATTGTTGGAGAGGATGTGGAGAAAGGGGATCCCTCCTACATTGTTGGTGGGAATGCAAGTTGGTACAGCCACTCTGGAAAACAGTGTGGAGGTCCCTTAAAAAGTTAAAAATTGAGCTACCCTATGACCCAGCCATTGCACTACTGGGTATTTACCCCAAAGATACAGACGTAGTGAAGAGAAGGGCCATATGCACCCCAATGTTCATAGCAGCAATGTCCACAATAGCTAAATCGTGGAAGGAGCCGAGATGCCCTTCAACAGATGACTGGATTAAGAAGTTGTGGTCCATATATACAATGGAATATTATTCAGCTATCAAAAAGAATGAGTTCTCAACATTTGCTGCAACATGGACGGCACTGGAGGAATAATGCTAAGTGAAATAAGTGAAGCAGAGAAAGACAATTATCATATGATTTCTCTCATCTATGGAACATAAGAACTAGGAAGATCGGTAGGGGAAGAAAGGAATAAGGAAAGGGGGTAATCAGAAGGGAGAATTAAGCATGAAAGACTATGGACTCTGAGAAACAAACTGAGGGCTTCAGAGGGGAGGGTGGTGGGGGAATTGCATAGGCTGGTGATGGTTAGTAAGGAGAGCACGTATTGAATGGTGCACTGGGTATTATATGCAACTAATGAATCATGGAACTTTACATCAAAAACCAGGGATGTACTGTATGGTGACTAACATAATATAATAAAAAATATTATTATAATAAAAAAAGAGTCAATGATAGCAGAAAGGGACTTACATTTTATTTTAAGATTCTATTTATTTATTTTAGATAGTGTGGTGAGTAGGGGGAGGGGCAGGGGGAAAGGTAGAGGGGCAAGGGGAGTGGGAGGGAGAGGGACAAGATGATTCCTCACTGAGCTGAGTGGGGAGCCCGACTTGAGGCTGGATCTCAGGACCCTGAGATCATGACTTGGGCAGAAATCAAGAGTCAGATGCTCAACCAACTGAGTCATGAAGGTGGCCCTGATTTTAGATTTTTTTTAAAAGCTATTGCTCACTCATATGCAAGATGAAAAATAAATGAGTACAGAAAGAAAATGTTACATAGAAAATCATTTAAATTACAGCAAAATTATATAACTCTTATCACCTTTATACAAAATGCTAGTAAAAAATTCTATGTTTGTATGTTTGTTTTATCAGGCATCATTTAGATATATAAATCAAAGCCTGGGCATATACTCTTTTACTGTGCATCTCCAAGACAACCAAAAGGAAGAAGAAGTCAAATTCACAATATAGGGCAGATATTTGCCTTGAAGAGACCAAGAATATATTCCTAATTGTACATTTTGCTTTTACTTTTAGAAAAAAAAAAGAGTTACTTTAAAAACAGAATAATAAAAGGGATTTTCAATCTTTCTTTCTTTCTTT
>NW_024423319.1:53485136-53529844 GCF_017311325.1 Ursus maritimus
ATCATGCTACAGATAAAAGACTGATATCGAAGATCTACAAAGAACTTCTCAAACTCAATACACAAGAAACAAATAAACAAATCATAAAATGGGCAGAAGATATGAATAGACACTTTTCCAATGAAGACATACAAATGGCTAACAGACACATGAAAAAATGTTCAAAATCATTAGCCATAAGGGAAATTCAAATCACAACCACATTGAGATACCACCATACGCCAGTTAGAATGGCAAAAATTGACAAGGCAAGAAACAATTGTTGGAGAGGGTGTGGAGAAAGGGGATCCCTCCTACTATGTTGGTAGGAATGCAAGTTGGTACAGCCACTCTGGAAAACAGTGTGGAGGTCCCTTAAAAAGTTAAAAATTGAGCTACCCTATGACCCAGCCATTGCACTACTGGGTATTTACCCCAAAGATACAGACGTAGTGAAGAAAGGGCCATATGCACCCCAATGTTCATAGCAGCATTGTCCACAATAGCTAAATTGTGGAAGGAGCCAAGATGCCCTTCAAGAGATGACTGGATTAAGAAGATGTGGTGCATATATACAATGGAATAATACTCAGCCATCAAAAAGAATGATTTCTCAATATTTGCTGCAACATGGACGGCACTGGAGGAATAATGCTAAGTGAAATAAGCAAAGCAGAGAAAGACAATTATCATATGATTTCTCTCATCTATGGAACATAAGAACTAGGAAGATCGGTAGGAGAAGAAAGGGATAAAGAAGGGGGGGTAATCAGAAGGGGGAATGGAGCATGAGAGACTATGGACTCTGAGAAACAAACTGAGGGCTTCAGAGGGGAGGGTGGTGGGGGAATTGCATAGGCTGGTGATGGTTAGTAAGGAGAGCACGTATTGAATGGTGCACTGGGTATTATATGCAACTAATGAATCATGGAACTTTACATCAAAAACCAGGGATGTACTGTATGGTGACTAACATAATATAATAAAAAATATTATTATAATAAAAAAAGAGTCAATGATAGCAGAAAGGGACTTACATTTTATTTTAAGATTCTATTTATTTATTTTAGATAGTGTGGTGAGTAGGGGGAGGGGCAGGGGGAAAGGTAGAGGGGCAAGGGGAGTGGGAGGGAGAGGGACAAGATGATTCCTCACTGAGCTGAGTGGGGAGCCCGACTTGAGGCTGGATCTCAGGACCCTGAGATCATGACTTGGGCAGAAATCAAGAGTCAGATGCTCAACCAACTGAGTCATGAAGGTGGCCCTGATTTTAGATTTTTTTTAAAAGCTATTGCTCACTCATATGCAAGATGAAAAATAAATGAGTACAGAAAGAAAATGTTACATAGAAAATCATTTAAATTACAGCAAAATTATATAACTCTTATCACCTTTATACAAAATGCTAGTAAAAAATTCTATGTTTGTATGTTTGTTTTATCAGGCATCATTTAGATATATAAATCAAAGCCTGGGCATATACTCTTTTACTGTGCATCTCCAAGACAACCAAAAGGAAGAAGAAGTCAAATTCACAATATAGGGCAGATATTTGCCTTGAAGAGACCAAGAATATATTCCTAATTGTACATTTTGCTTTTACTTTTAGAAAAAAAAAAGAGTTACTTTAAAAACAGAATAATAAAAGGGATTTTCAATCTTTCTTTCTTTCTTTTTTGGTATAATGCACATATGTGGACCTGAAATAGAAGAGAGTGACCTGTAGTAAAATAGTTAATCTTTCAACAGTTCACTTTTTGAAGGAAGAAGGGTGAAAATTCAATGAAAGTAGGAAAAAATACAGTAGAAAGAAAGGATGAGGGATGGGAGGTGGAAAATTGTTGGGCAAAAACCCTAATGAAATATCAGGTCAATTTCCCTACTGTGTGAATTTGGCAACTTTCTCTGATTGGAATGTGGTGGTACCTGTTTCTAAGGGGTCAATGTGCTGGTAGTGTGGGGGCAATAAAAGATACTTGGAATTGCTTTTACATGAAAACTTAAAAGATCTAGTTTGTTTTTGCATGACTTATATATATGATAATTTCAAATTTTTATTTAGGAACATGTCTCTAATCATTATACTGCCATTTGTCTAAGCAGGCGTATATGGGCATATGTATCCACATACGCCTCTCCATAAATGCTAAGGTCTAATAAATGAGTAATACACATATATCATACTTCTACAAATACATTTGAAATAATGTTTAGAAAAATATACATCTTAGTTATGTACCATTTCACCTGGTTTTATAATGTTATGTTCAATATCTAATTTTAAAAACTTATTTATGAAAAAAATTTAACTTATTTGTGAACATATCACTGTTCAGCATTTGTGATCATTTATGAATATAAGTGTATAATATTTAAAATATTTAAAGCTTTATATCTTTCAATTCTATTCTTCTGAGTAATATAGTTTTCATGTCTGATCATTTATTTGAATACTGTCTCAGAAAAAAAATTTCAATGGCCATTATTATTTTACAACCAGGAAACTGTTTGGGTAGTTATGCAGAAATTCATAGTAAATTGTAAGTATTTTGACTCCTCATAACATATAGTCTCTTAGTGACTATTTTACATTCACTCTTGTCAGCCTAGAGCAACGCTTCAGTAGAAATGGAGCCACTTACTCAGCAGAATTACCTGTATGTATGATTACTTAACTGAAATAGTAGAAATTTAAGTTGCAGATATGGCTTTTTAAAATCAATCAGAAGATACAATAAGTTGTGTCTAAGAGGTCATGAATTTAGTTCAAACCTCTATTCAACTCTGTGGAATATTCTTCTAAAATTTCTATTTTAAATTCCCATGGATGCATGATTTTTTTCAAAAGAAAATAATTCAGGACAAAATTACAAAAATGGAGCAAGTCATAAATAAGCTAATCAAAGTCTGTGGAAAAGAGTAGTGTTTGAATTAGTATTAATTGGATATAGATGATAAGGAAAATATAATGTTTAGCTTAAATATTTATTTTTAAAAATGTTTTGAATATATAATTATGATTATATAATTTCAGATATCATATATTTACTAAAAAAAAAGAAAGAATCCATATCTGAGTAAAACACATACCAGCAAAACTGAATTCTTACAGCACCATTGCTATCTGCTGGTAATATATCCTAATATCAGGAAGACAGCTTAAGTTCCATAAAATAGGTTCTTTTCTATGAACACTAGAATTCTCCAGAAACAAAATGGCATTGCATATTAGTAAGAGAAATACAATTTTTAAGCATTATTAAAGATAAATTTATATTTGTCTACATCTAATTTGAAGGCTATTATGTACCATAAATGTTAAAAGATGTGTATGTGTGCATGCACTTATATTTTAGAAAAGTGGTTATATTTTTTCAAGATTTTAAAACATCACTATAATTTTAAAAAGATGCATGTCATTTACCTGCTAGAATGGGAGTCTACTTGGGCAAAATTCTATCATGCTAAGCTTCCCTGTTTGTACTTACCAAGCAGTGGCATCTGTGTTCATCTATGTTCTATATTTGTGCTGTATTTGCATGATTATTGAATAATAATAATTTTAATTATTTAAAAAAATCCAAGAGAAGATACTTTAACTTTTGTCTAATCCTTGATCAACATCCTTGACTCACAGTTTTCTATCCTGGCTGATAAACCCTAAAGACATGATGAAAGAATAAGGAATTACCATACTTTATTTGTTTGAAGTAAAAATACAAAGAGTAATTTGGACTATAGGAATAATGTCCACATAAAAATAAAATCAGAAGTTAATTGAAAAAATCAGTTAAAATAATTGATTGATTCAAATGCATGTGATACAATGCAGGTGGATTGTAACTAAATTCAATTCCTCCCTTTGTAGTGAAGAGAAATTTAATGATTTAGTTGTTTAATGCTGTGAGACATTTTATCCCTCTAGTATTTATCCCAGCATTATATATCAGGATTTCTAAACAGAAGGTAGAAATGAGAACTATTATTTTAAATAGGGACTGTCCAAGCAAATCTATAAAAAATCAAAATTGTTACATGCCTCTAGACCAAACCTATCAAATTTCTAATACAAATGAACAAATAATGTAACAATCTTTGATAAGAAATATAAGCCACCTACAACTTAAATTTGCTTAAACTAATTATATAATGTACAACAAAAAGATGGAATTACCAAAGGAGAAAGTCTAGGTTTTAAATTAGACCAGCAAAGTGTATGTGTTCACATTTTCCTGGCTGTAACTGAATTATTAGTGACTGATGATTTTATAGATTGAATGTTTCTCCTACAATTAAGATGTCTACAAATAAAACAAACAAACAAACAAAAAAAAAAAAACCCCACCTTAATATTTAGTTTAACCGATGTGTTTTTTGTTTCATCAAGGCATGGTATTCTACAACTTTAATATAGTTATTGTGGGTAAATGTGCATTTTATTTTTATTTTATATGCTTCATAATTATATTTTAACCATTATCTTTGGTTAAATAATTGACTCTGAATTTTTTTGATTAAAAGGAAGTCTTTTCTAGAAAAAGAGCTAAGAAAATGCTATTGACAATTTTGTCCCCTTTTAGTCATTTAACAGCTTCCAATTTTACCTGTCATCAGTAGCTTCTGAATAGAGGAGATTCTATGTTGACTTTTTCACCACATAGCTAACACTTCAAAATTTATCTGTATAATAGTTCCAAAATAGTAAAGTTATAAAACAAAAACAAAAATAAACAAAAAACTGACACTTAGGAATTTTCTCTGGAAATCAAGTTAAAGACATTCAAATTATTTCTTAAAAAGATTTAAGAATTTCTGCAATGCAGAAGGAATATATGGCTCTGGTAAAAAGCAAAAAAAAAATGTGGACCAATAACTATGGAAGACAAAATGCTGTCTGTTCATTATGAAAACTCTTTAAATTAAATAAAAAGGTATAATCTGAAGTAAAATAAACTTTCATTCAAACAAATACAACCAGAGCAAAATATAACTGATGTCACTGGTTTTTACTCTCTCCTTGCATTTAACCAAAAGTTGTTAATTTATATTTTGAAAAACAGCATGACCTTTGAAGGTGTGTTTTCTAAGTAGTAATTTGCAACTCCATTTTATTTATTTATGAAAAGCCTAATGTGTTAGGCATTTTCAGCAAGAGAGAAAAAAACTCTAAACATGGAAACATTTAATTTTCTGTAAGTAAGCAAAACAGTTTCATAAATTGGATCATTTATAGTGTTTACAAAATATTAAAATTTAATGTATTTTGGAGTCCTAAGTTGCAGGGGCAAGCTATTAAAGTTAAAATGACTGTAAAACTGTTCTTAGAGTATTTCTTCAAAACAAAATTTTTGGGAGGGAGGAGTTAATATGGCAGAGTAGCAGGGGAATCCTGGGCTTCCCTCCTCCCTTGAACACAGCTAGGTCAACATCAAAGCATTTTAAACAACTAGGAAATCAATCGGAGGATTAAGAAAACTATCTGTACAATTGGAGGGAGAGAACATGGCAGATGTGAGGTTCTGAGACATGAATTGGGAGAGACAAAAGCCATGCTGTGGAGGGGTGGGAGACTTTTCATGGAAAGAGGTAAAAAATGGAGGGAGAAAGTAGGAGAGAGGGTGGCACATAGAGTTCCCACAAGGTGCCGTGGTGTGGTGATCCCCTAGGTCACACGGGGAGAGAATATTCCCCTTCCCGGAGTGCATTTGGAAAAGGTTATTTTTTGCCTCTCGGAGGACAGAAGACCTGTCAGACGGTATTGAGCAGGGTCAAGAGCAGGGTACAGAGGCATGCACAGAGGGTGGAAACCTGGTCCCAGCTATTTGCTGTGTTTCAACGTAGACTCCAGGCACTCATGCAGAGGCATGGAACTTCTTTCTGGGACAGAAAAGTGTCAGGCACAGTGCTGCGAGGCTCTCTTCCAGGGAAGGGAGTGGGTCTGCATGATGCTGGGTACCTTAATATTTGTGGGATTTTTTCTTTTCTTCTTTTTTAAAATTTAAATTCAATTAGCCAACATATAGTACATCTTTAATCTCAGATGTAGATGTTCAGATGTAGAGTTCAATAATTCATCACTTGCATATAAAACCAGATGTAGAGTTCAATAATTCATCACTTGCATATAAAACCCAGTGCTCATCACATTACATGACCTCCTTAATACCCACCACACAATTAACCCACCACCCACTCACTTCCCCTCCAGCAACCCTGTTTGTTTCATACTTAAGAGTCCCTCATGGTTTATCTACCTCTCTGATTTCTTTTTATTTTGTTTTCCCTCTCTTCCCCTATGATCCTCTGTGCTGTTTCTTATATCCTGCTTATAAGTGAAACAAGTAATTGTCTTTCTCTAATTGACTTATTTTGCTCAGCATAATATCCTCCAGCTCCAACCACATTGATATAAATGGTAAGTATTCATCCTTTCTGATGGCTGAGTAATATTCCATTGTATATATATACCACATCTTCTTTATCCATTCATCTGTTGAAGGACATCTGGGCTCTCTCCATAGTTTGGCTATTGTGGACATTGCTGCTATGAACATTGGAGTTCATGTGCCCCTTCTTTTCACTACATCTGTATCTTTGGGGTAAATAGCTAGTAGTGCAATCACTGGGTCATAGGGTAGCTCTATTTTTAATGTCTTGAGGAATCTCCATACTGTTTTCCAGAGTGGCTGTACCAGCTTGCATTTCCACCAACAGTGTAAGAGTGTTCCCCTTTCTCCACATCCTCTCCAACATTTGTTTCCTGCCTTGTTAATTTTTGCCATTCTAACTGGTGTAAGGTGGTATCTCATTGTGGTTTTGATTTGTATTTCCCTGATGGCTAGTGATGTTGAGCATTTTTTCATGTGTCTGCTCGCTATTTGTATATCTTCTTTGGAAAAAATCTCTGTTCATGTCTTCTGTCCATTTCTTGACTGGATTATTTGTTTTATGAGTATTGAATTTGAAAAGTTCTTTATAGATCTTGGATACTAGCCCTTTATCTGCTGTGTCATTTGCAAATAATTTCTCCCGTTCAGTAGGTTGCCCTTTAGTTTTGTTGACTGTTTCCTTTGCTGTGCATACGTTTTTATCTTGATGATGACCTAGTAGTTCATTTTTGCTTTTGTTTCTTGGGCCTTTGGAGACATATCTAGCAAGACGTTGCAGTGGATGAGGTCGAAGAGGATGCTCCTGTATTCTCTAGGATTTTGATGGATTCCTGTCTCACATTTAGGCCTTCCATCCATTTCGAGTTTATCTTTATGGTATAAGAAAATAGTCCAGTTTTGTTCTTCTACATGTGGGTGTCCAATTTTCCCAGCATCATTTTCTGAAGAGACTGTCCTTTTTCCATTGGATAGTCTTTCCTGCTTTCTCAAAGATTAGTTCCCATAGAGTTTAGGGTCCATTGCTGTGTTCACTATTCTGTTCCATTGATCTATGTGTCTGTTTTTGTGCTAGTACCGTAATGTTTTGATGATTACAGCTTTGTTATATAGCTTGAAATCTGGCATTGTGATGCCACCAGCTTTGGTTTTCTTTTTCAAGATTCCTCTGGCTATTTGGGGTCTTTTCTTGTTCCATACAAATTTTAGGATTCTTTGTTCCAGCTGTGTGAAAAATATTGATGGTATTTTGATAGGGATTGCATTGAACATGTAGATTTCTCTGGGTGGCATAGACATTTTAACAATATTTATTCTTCCAATCCATGAGCATGGAATGTTTTTCCCTTCTTTGTGCCTTTCTCAATTTCTTTCATAAGTGTTCTGTCATTTTTAGAGTATAGAACCTTTACCTCTTTGGTTACAGTTATTCCTAGGTATCTTATGGTTTTGGGTGCAATTAAAAATGGGATTGATTCCTTAATTTCTCTTTCTTCAGTCACATTGTTAATGTATAGAAATGCAACAGATTTCTGTGCATTGATTTTTTATTCTGACATGTTGCTGAATTGCTGCATGAGTTCTAGCAATTTTGGGGTGGAGTCTTCTGGGTTTTCCACATAGAGTATCATGTCACTTGCAAAAAGTGAGAGCTTGACTTCTTCTTTGCCAATTTGAATATCTTTTATATATTTTTGTTGTCTGATTCCTGAGGCTAGGACTTCCAGTACGATGTTGAACAATAGTGCTGAGAGGGGGCATCCCTGTCATGTTCCTGACCTTAGGGGAAATGCTCTCAGTTTTTCCCCATTGATAATGATATTTGCTGTGGGCTTTTCATAGATGGCTTTTATGATATTGAGGTATAGTCCCTATTTGCCTATACTGTGGAGAGTTTTAATCAGGAAAGGATGCTGTGTTTTGTCAAATGCTTTTTCTGCATCAGTTAAGAGGATCCTATGGTTCTTGTCTTGTCTTTTCTTTTATTAATGTGATCTATCACACTGATTGATTTGCAGGTGTTGAACCACCCTTGCAGCCCAGGAATAAATCCCACTTGGTCATGGGGAACAATTCTTCTAATGTACTATGGGTCCTATTGGCTAGTATCTTGTTGAGAATTTTGGCATCCATATTCATCAGAGATATTGGCCTCTAATTCTCCTTCTTGGTGGAGTCTTTGTCTGGTTTTGAGAACAAGGTAATGCTGGCCTCATAGAACAGGTTTGGAAGTTTTCCTTCTATTTCTATTTTTGAAACAGCTGCAGAAGAGTAGGTGTTAGTTCTTCTTTAAATGTTTGATAGCATTCCCCTGGGAAGCCATGTGGCCCTGGACTCATGTTTGCTGGGAGATTATTGACTAATGGTTCAATTCTCTTACTGGTTATGGGTCTGTTCAGGTTTTCTATTTCTTCCTATTTCAGTTTTGGTACTTTATAAGTTTCCAAGAATGCATCTATTTCTTCCAGATTGCCTAAGTTGTTGGCATATCGTTGCTCATAATATGTTGTTAAAATTGTTTGTACTTCCTTGGTGTTGGTCGAGATCTCTCCTCTTTCATTCAGGATTTTATTAATTTGGGTCCTTTCTCCTTTCCTTTTGATTTACCCCAAAGATACAGACGTAGTGAAGAGAAGGGCCATATGCACCCCAATGTTCATAGCAGCATTGTCCACAATAGCCAAAGCGTGGAAGGAACCGAGATGCCCTTCAACAGATGACTGGATTAAGAAGTTGTGGTCCATATATACAATGGAATAATACTCAGTTATCAGAAAGAACGAATTCTCAACATTTGCTGCAACATGGACGGTACTGGAGGAGATAATGCTAAGTGAAATAAGTCAAGCAGAGAAAGACAATTATCATATGATTTCTCTCATCTATGGAACATAAGAACTAGGAATATCAGTAGGGGAAGAAAGGGATAAAGAAAGGGGGGGTAATCAGAAGGGGGAATGAAACATAAGAGACTATGGACTCTGAGAAACAAACTGAGGGCCTCAGAGGGGAGAGGGGTGGGGGAATGGGATAGTCCGGTGATGGGTAGTAAGGAGGGCACGTATTGCATGGTGCACTGGGTGTTATATGCAACTAATGAATCTTCGAACTTTACATCGGAAACCGGGGATGTACTGTATGGTGACTAACATAATATAATAAAAAAACATAAAAAAAAAGACTGGCTAAGGGTTTATCCATCTTCTTAATTCCTTCAAAGAACCAGCTTCCAGCTTCGTTGATATATTCTACTGTTCTTTTGGTTTCTGTTTCATTGGTTTCTGCTCTAGTCTTTATTATTTCTCATCTTGTGCTTGGTTTAGGCTTTATTTGCTGTTCTTTCTCCAGGTCCTTTAAGTTTTATGGTAAGCTTGTGTATTTGAGACTTTTCTAGTCTCTTGAGATCGGCTTGTATTGCTCTGTACTTCCCTCTTAAGACTGTTTTTGCTGCATCCCAAAAGTTTTGAACAGTTTGTTTTCATGTTCATTTGTTTCCATGAATTTTTAAAATTCTTCTTTAATTTTTTGGTCAACCGATTCATTCTTTAGTAGGATGCTCTTTAATCTCCAATTAATTGAGTGCCTTCCAAATTTCATCCTGTGATTGAGTTCAAGTTTCAAAGAATTGTGGTCTGAAAATATGCATGGCAATCCCAATCTTCTGGTACCTGTTGAGACCTGATTTGTGACCCAGTATGTGATCTATTCTGGAGAATGTCCCACATGCACTTGAGAAGAATATGTATTCCATTGCTTTAGGATGGAATACTCTGTATATGTCTGTGAAGTCCATCTAGTCCAGTGTGTCATTCAAACTTGTTGATCTTCTACTTTAGATGATCTGTCCATTGCAGTGAGTGAGGTGTTAAAGTCTTCTACTATTCTTGTATTATTATCATCAACGTGTTTCTTTAATTTTGTTATTAATTGGTTTGTATAATTGGGTGCTCCCGTTAGGAGTATAAATATTTACAATCGTTAGTTCCTCTTGTTGAATATACCCTTTAAGTATGATATAGGGTCCCTCTTCATCCCTCACTACAGTCTTTGTTTTAAAATCAAATTTGTCTGATATAAGGATTGGTACTCCACCTTTCTTTTGATGTCCATTAGCATGACAGATGGTTCTTCACCCCCTCACTTTCAATCTGGAGGTGTCTTTGGATCTAAAATGAGTCTCTTGTAGACAGCCTATCAATGTATCTTGGTTTTTTATCCAATATGATACCCTGTGTCTTCTGATTGGAGCATTTAGCCCATTTATATCCAGATAAACTATTTAAAGATATGAATTTAGCTCCATTCTATAAGTATAAAGCCACTTACTGTACATTGTCTCTTTTCCTTTTTGGTCTATGTTACTTTTGCAGTCTCTCTTCTCTTACAGGATCCCCTTTAGTATTTCTTACAGGGCTGGTTTAGTGATCACAAATTCTTTTAGTTTTTGTTTGTCCTGGAAGCTCTTTATCTCTTCATCCATTCTGATTGACAGCTTTGTTGGATTAAGTATTCTTGTGTGAATGTTTTTCTCATTTAGTATCCTGAATACATCATGCCAGCCCTTTCTGGACCGCCACATCTATATGGATAGGTCTGCTGCCATTCTAATGTTCTTACCTTTGTAGGTTAAGGACCTCTTGTCTCGAGCTGCTTTCAGGATTTTCTCTTTATGTCTGAAATTTGCAAGATTCGCTATTATATGTTGGAGCATTGATCTATTTTTAGTGATTTTGAGGGGTGTTCTCTCTACCTACTGGACTTGAATGCCTGTTTCCTTCCCCAGAATGTGGCAGTCTTCAGCTATAAATGGCTCAAATATACCTTATGTGTGTATCTCTTTCCTCTTCCTCTTGGACCACAATAATTCTGATATTGTTCCATATTATGGTATCTCTGATCTTGCAAATCCTCCCCTCATGGTCCAGTAATTGTTTATTTCTCTTTAGCTCAGTTTCTGCATTCTCCAAAATTTTCCTTTTATATTACTTATTCTCTCTTCCGGCTTATTTATCCTAGCAGTAAGAGACTCCATTGTTGATTTCATCTCAGCAATACCCTTTTTTATTTCAACCCAATTAGATCTTAGTTCTTTCCTTTCTCTAGAAATGTTTTCTCTAGTGTCTTGTATGCTTTTTCCAAGTCCAATTAGTATCTTTATAATCATTTTTCTGAATTCTAGCTCTGACATTGTACCGTATCCATATTTATTGAGTCTCTGGCAGTGAGTACTGCCTCTTGTTCTTTATTCTGGGAATTTTTCCTTCTGGTCATTTTGTTCAGAGAAGAATTGATGAATGAGAGGAAAAAAGACAGAAATTAAAAAATTAAAAAACGAAGAATAAAAATATCAACCTCAACCCCACCAAAATATACACTAGGTAAATCAGAAGCCAACAGAAACCAAAAAAGAAAAAGAAAAAAAAAGGAAAAAAGAGAGAATATAATCAAACAGGTAGATAGAACAGGGTAATACACTTGGTCTTGGGTATCTTTTCATCTGTTTGTTAGAAGACACTTGATATAAACTGTAAAGAAAGAAAAATGTATATATATATTTGAATGCAGTGAAAGGAAGCCAAAAAATGAAGAATATATCTATAAAACATAAATATGAAAATTTTAAAATGGCTTTAAAAAGGGTTGTTAAAATAAGAAACTAGTTGAAAAGGAAAAAAAAAGAGAGTTTAAACTGAAAAATGAAAGAATCGTGAGAAAAAAAAAACCCTTAAATTCTATACACTATTTTCCCTTAGCACTGGAGTTTTTCAATTCTCTGTGACAGGTAAACTTGTTATTAGCCTGAGGTTCCTGCTGGTCTTCTGGGGGAGGGGCCTGCTCTGCTGATTCTCAGGTGTCTTTGCCTGGGCAGAGTTTCACCACCCTAGGCCAGGTGCCAGGCTCAGGGTAAGTTGCTTCGGGTTGCTCTGTGTGGCTTTTGTTCCCTGAAGGCTTTCCGCACTGCCTAGGGTATGAAAATAAAATGGTAAAAATGGTGGCACCCTGATCTCCAGCCTTATTTTTGAAAGATTTTGGCCCCCAGTCTTCAATGAACCCTCAGGAAAAAGTAGTTAATTACTTTTGTGTACATCAAATTCTGCAGACTCCTGTGGTGAGAACCCACGCTGCTCCTCCTGGGGGAAGGAGGAGGGTTGCTAAGTATCTGCAGTTTGCAGGGTCCTTGCTCAGGGAACGGTCCCCTTATTGTTTCGCAGTTCACATTTTAGGTGAAAGTTCACATTTAAGCTGAAAGCCCACTCTGAGGCTCTCTGATTGTAGCCGGTTTCCCTGCTCCACTGCTTGGGAACTCTGCCAACTGAGGAACCCCCTTTCTGTCTGTGAGCCCAGGGATCCTGAGACCACATTGTCCCACCCAGGATTCTGTCATGACTGGCCACCTGAGCACCTCTCAGTCAGGGACATTGCTCATGTGAGCAGACTTCTAAAAGTTCTGATTTTGCACTCCACGGCTATATCATTTTCCAGTAGCGGGCTTACGGAGGTTCCCTCACCCCCTCTGTTTACCTTCTGATATATGCTCTCAGATTCACTTCTCTGCACCTCCTACCTTGCAAAAAGTGGTCGCTTTTCTATTTGTAGAATTCCAGCAATTCTTTTCTTAGTTCTCAGGTTGAATTCACAGGTGTTCATAATGATTTGATAGATATCTAGCTGAATTCAAGGGACCAGATGAAATGAGGTCCTGTACTCTTCTGCCATCTTCCCTCCTCCCCCTAAGGTTTGTTGTTTTGAATCCCAGCTGCCAGCCAGAGATAAAACTCAGAACTATGGCACTGGGTGTGCCGATGGCTGGGCACAGACAGGTTGAAGGCAGGGATCTCATGAAAGCCTGGGACATAGAAGAGAAGGGTGTTCACTTTTCTGTGAGGGCCTCCTGAATAGCAGATGCCACGAGTTCCCCTCCCCAGGGACAAGAGGGTGGGGTGACACCATTTTCCACCCTCCTCCTAAGGCCCACCAACACAACTAGTCTTCAGAGAAAAACAAAGTGCCTCCAGTAGAGGCTGGAGTCAATTACACCAAACCCTGCTCCCCAGGGCTCAGGAAGGAACATCTTTATTAGGGCAGGTCTGACTTCAAGCCAGCACAGCAGGCTTCTCCCTCAGAGGACCAACACAGGCCCTCCACATGGATCAAGGCTACTGATCATGCAGTGGCTCCAAAGTGTCAGCTTCAGCTCCAGTGGAAATAGGACCAGGATTCTTTTTCTTTTTTAAAAAATATTATTTTTTATTATTTTTATTTTTATTCATTTTAATTTTTAATATTATTTTATTTCATTTTTTATATTTTAATTATTTTTTCCCTTTGGCATCAGGCTTATACTTTTTTGTTCATTTGTTCACTTGTTTGTTTTTCTTGATTTTTGGATTAGGCTTTTTTTTCCTCTTTCTTTTTTCTTTCTTTCTTCTTTGGAATCAGGCTTACACTTTTATTGTTTGTTCATTTGCTTTCTTGTTCCTTTTCCTTTTCTCTTTTCTTGGATCAGATTTTTTTTTTAAATCAGGCTTATCTTAACAAACAAATCAAACCACACTTAGTTAAAGGTCCAAACACTCCCCACTGCAAGCAAAGAGGAACTCTGCAGAGGACTGACCTGTGGGAAAGAACAGCCAAAACACAATAGCAGATTGCACACGGCGTATGCCAGAACACTTCCAGGATCTGGAGCCAGGCCCTGGAGCCAGGCCTTGGAGAGTACAGGATCCCTTCTTAATAAAGTATTAGTCTTAGGACTAGGAAACATAACAAGCTTTCATAACATGCAAAAGACAGAAACCTAGACATAATGATAAGATGGAGGAATTCTCCCCAAAAGAAAGATCAAGAAGAAATCACAGCAAGGGCTTTGCTCAAAAAAGACAAAACAATATATTTGAACAAGAATTTAGAACAACACTTATATGAATACAAGCTGGGCTTGAAAGAAACATAGAAGACAGCAAAGAAACCTTTGCTGCAGAGATAAAAGATATAAAAACTAGTCAAGCCGAAATAAAAAATGCTATAACTGAGATGCAAAATCACTGGATGTAATCACAATGAGGATGGAAGAAGCAGAGGAACAAATAGGTGAAATAGAAGATAAAATTATAGAAAATAATGAAGCTGGAAAGAAGAGGGAATGAAAACTATTAGATCACGAGTATAGACCTAAGGAACTCAGCAATGCTAGAAAGCACAGTAATATCTGTATCATAGGAGTCCCATAGGAAGAGCAGGAAAAAAGGCAGATGGTCTATTTGAAAGCTAAGAACTCCCCTAATTTGGGGAGGAAACAGGCATTCATGTCCAAGAGGCATAGAGACCTGCCTTCAGAATCAACAAAAACAGGTCAACACCAAAACATATTACAATGAAACATGAAACTTGAAAAATACAAAGAAAAAGAGAGAATCCTGAAGGCAGCTAGGGACAAAAGGTCCTTAACCTTTAAGGGTAGACACAAAAGGTTAGCCACAGACCTGTGCACAGAAATGTAACAGGTCAGAAGAAAGTGGCATATACTCAAAATGCTGAATGGGAAAAATACACAGAAAAGAATACTATATCCAGTAAGGCTGTCATTCAGAAGAGGAGAGATAAAGAGTTTCCAAGACAGTCAAGGAGTAAAGGAGTTTGTGAACACTAAATTAGCTAAGCAAGAAATATTAAAGGGGATCCTTTGAGCAGAGAGACCAAAAGTAACAAAGATTAGAAAGGCTGAGAGACAATCTATAGGAACAGCGACTTTACAGGTAACAGAATGGCACTAAATTCATATCTTTCAATAATTACTCTGAATGAAGATGGACTCAATGTTCCAATCAAAAGACATAGGGTATCAGAATGGATAAAAAATCAAGACCTATTGATATGTTGCCTACAAGAGACTCACTTTAGACCTAAAAACACCTCCAAATTAAAAATGAGGGGCTGGAGAACCATTTATCATACTAATGGACACCAAAAGAAAGGTGGAGTAGCAATCCTTAAATCAGACAAACTAGATTTTAAACCAAAGACTATAATAAGAGATGAAGAAAGGCACTATATTGCAATAAAGGGATCTATTCAACAAGAAGATCTAACAATTGTAAATATTCATGCCTCCAACTTGGGATCAGCCACACATATAAAATAATTAATCGCAAACTTAAAGAAACTCATTGATAATACAATAATAGTATGGGATTTCAACACCCCATTCACAAAAATGGACAGATCATCTAAGCAGATCAGCAAGGAAACAAAGGCTGGGAATGACATACTGGACCAAACTGACTTAACAGATATATTTAGAGCATTTCATCCTAAAGCAGAAAATACACATTCTTTTCAAGTGCACACGGAATATTCTCCAGAATAGATTACACAGTAGGTCACAAATCAGGCCTCAACTGGTACAAAAAGATTGAGATCATACCATGCATATTTTCAGATCACAACGCTATGAAACTTGAATCACAAGAAAAAATTTGGAAAGACCACAAATACATGGAGGTGAATGATCATCCATCTAAAGAAGGAATGGGTTAACCAGGAATTAAAGAAGAATTTAAAAAATAAAGAAGAATTTAAAAAATGGATAAAAATGAAAATGAAAACACAACAGCCCAAAACCTTTGGGAAGCAGCAAAGGCTGTCCTAAGAGGGAAATATATAGCAATACAGGCCTTCCTAAAGAAGAAAGAAAAGTCTCAATCACAACCTAAACTTACACCTAATGGAGCTAAAGCCAACAGAAAAAGGGAAATAATTAAGATCAGAGCAGAAATAAATGATATAGAAATTAAAACAAACAATGGAACATATCAATGAACCTAGGAGCTGGTTCTTTGAAAGGATTAACAAAATACATAAATCCCTAGCCAGACTTATAAAAAAGAAAAGAGAAAGGACCCAAATAATTAAAATCATGAATGAGAGGAGAGATCACAACCAACATTGCAGAAATACAATTATAAGAGAATATTATGAGCAATTATATGCCAACAAATTGGCTAATCGGGAAGAAATTGATACATTTCTAGAAACGTATAAACAACGCAAACTGAAACAGGGAGAAATAGAAAACCTGAACAGATCCATAACCAGCAAAGAAATTGAATTAGTAATAAAAAATCTCCCAACAAACATTGAGTCCAGGGCCAGATGGTTTCCTAGGGGAATTCTCACAGACATTTGAATAACATTTAATGCCTATTCTTCTCAAAATATAGAAATAGGAAAAATAGAAATGGAAAGAAAAGTTTCAAACTCTTTCTATGAGGACAGCATTACCTTGATTCCAAAACCAGATAAGGACCCTACAAAAAAGGAGAATTATAGAGTAATATCCCTATGAACATGGATGCAAAAATTCTCAACAAGATACTAGCTAATCAGATCCAACAGTACATTAAAAGGATTATTCACCATGATCAACTGAGATTTATTCCTGGGCTTCAGGGGTGGTTCAATATCCACAAAGCAATCATCAGATACATCACATTAATAAATGGAAAGATAAGAACCATATAATCCTCTCAATAGATTCAGAAAAAGCATTTGACAAAATACAGCCTGCTTTCTTTTTAAAAAATATTTTATTTATTTGTTTGAGAGAGAGAGCATGAGAGAGAGACAGATCACGAGCAATGGGGAGGGGTAGAGGGAGAAGCAGACTCCCTGCTAAGCAGGGAGCCCGATGCAGGACTCAATCCCAGGACCCTGGGATTATGACCTGAGCCAAAGGCAGAAGCTTAACCAACTGAGCCACCCAGGTGCCCTATAGCATCCTTTCTTGATGAAAACCTTCAAGAAAGTAGGGATAAAAGGAACATACCTTGACATCATAAAGGCCATATTTGAATGAATCACAGCTAATATCATCTTCAATGGGGACAAACTGAGTGTTTTTCTCCTAAATTTGGGAACATGACATGGATGTCCACTCACCACTGTTGTTCAATATAGTACTGAAGTCCTAGCCTCAGCAATCACACAACAAAAGGAAATAAAAGGCATCCAAATTGGCAAGGAAGAAGTTAAACTTTCAATCTTCACAGAGGACATGATACTCTACGTAGAAAACCTGAAAGACTCCACCAAAATATTGTCAGAGCTGATTCATGAATTCAGCAAAGTTGCAGGATATAATATCAACATACAGAAATCTGTTACATTTCTATATAAAATAATGAAGCAACAGAAAGAGAAATCAATGAATTGATCCCATTTTCAATTATACTTAAAACCATAAGATACCTAGGAATAAAACTAAACAGAGACAAAATATCTGTACTCTAAAAACTGTAGCACACTTATGAAGGAAATTGAGGAAGACACAAAGAAATGGAAAAACATTCCATGCTCATGGACTAGAAGAACAAATATTGTTAAAATGTCTATATTACCCACAGCAATCTACACATTCAATGCAATCCTCATCAAAATAACACCAGCATTTTTCGCAGAGCTAGAACAATCCTAAAATCTGGATGGAACCAGAAAAGACCCTGAATAGCCAAAGGAATGTTGAAAAAGAAAAGCAAAGTGAGAGGCATCACAATCCTAGACTTCAAGCTGTATTAGAAAGTTGTAATCATCAAGAAAGTATGGTACTGGCACAAAAACAGACACATAGATCAATGGAACAGAGAACCCAGTGGGAATAGAGAACCCAGAAATAGACCACAGTTATATGGTCAACTAGTCTTCAACATAGCAGGAAGGAATATCCAATGGAAAAAAGACAATCTCTTCAACATATGGCATTGGGAAAACTGTGCAGGGACATATAGAAGAAGGAAACTGGACCACTTTCTTATATCACACATAAAAATAAACTCAAAATGGATGAAAGACCTAAATGTAAGAGAGGAAACCATCAAAATCCCAGAAGAGAAAACAAGCAGTAACCTTTTGACCTTGGCTGCAGGAACCTCTTACTAGACAGGTCTGTGGAGTCAAGGGAAACAAAAGCTTTATCTCGTGAAGATAAAAAGCTTCTGAAGTGTGAAAGAGACAGTCAATAAAACTAAAAAGCAATTGATGGAATGGGAGAAGATATTTACAAATGACATATCAGAAAATGGGCTAGTATCCAGAATCTATAAAGAGCACATCAAAATCAACACCCCCAAAATAAATAACCCAGTTAAAAAATGGGCAGAAGATATGAATAGACATTTATCCAAAGAAGACATAATATGACTAACAGACACATTAAAAGAAATACTCAACATCACTCACCATCAGGGAGATACAAATCAAAACCACAGAGATAACACCTCACACTAGTCAAAATGGCTAAAATTAACAACTTAGGAAACAATAGATATTGGTGAGGACGTGGAGAAAGGGGAACCCTTTTGCACAGTTGGTGGGAATGCAAACTGGTGCAGCCACTCTGGAAAACAGTTTGGAGGTTCCTTAGAAAGTTAAAAATAGAACTATCCCATGACCCAGCAATTGCACAACTAGGTATTTATCCAAAGGATACAAAAGTGTTGATTTGAAGGGTCACATGCACTCCAATGTATAAACATTGAACTTTTCAGCCTATATGATCATTACACATCTAATTTTGTGTTATTTGCAGCATTATCAACAGTAGCCAAGTTATGGAAAGAGCCCAAATATGATGCACATCGGGGAAGGGAAGAAAAAATAAAATAAGATAAAAACAGAGAGTGAGGCAGACCATAAAAGACTCTTAACTACAGAGAACAAACTGAGGGTTACTGGAAGGGAGGTAGGTGGGAGAATGGGCTAAATGGGTGATGGACATAAGAAGGACACTTGTGATACACCTGGGTGTTATATGTAAGTAATGAATCACTAAATTGTACCCCCAAAGCCATTTCTACACTCTATTTTAACTAACTTGAATTAAAAAAAACCATAAAAATCTTGGATTCAAGACATAAATCTATGTTGGAATATAGCAGAGTATTACAGTGAAATTTCAGTAAAGTTTAAATTACAACATGAAAACCTCATGTAGAAGATGTATCTAATTTTGACGATAGCAAGTTACTTAAAATACATAATTTTGACTTATAAAATTTAGTTTTTATTTACAAAAATTGGCTAATGAGTTAACAAATCTTTAATTTGTTCAAAAAGTCACCATTGGGGTGCCTCAGTAAGGTAAGCGTCTGCCTTCGGCTCAGGTCATGATCCCAGGGTCCTGGGATCAAGCCCCTCATCGTGCTCTCTGCTCAGCAGGGGAGTCTGCTTCTCCCTCTCCCCCTGCCTCTGCTCCTGTTCTCTCTCTCTCTCTGACTCACTCTCTCTCTCAAATAAATAAATAAAATCTTTAAAATGTCACCATTTTTGCTACTTACACTTTTCTTTGGTATTTAATATCTAAATTTATAACCAAAATTATTTGCGGCACTTTGGAACTTTTCAGCCTATATGATCATTACACATCTAATTTTGTGTTATTTGTATAATCTTCACTATTGTAAAAGACAGTATGGTACAGTGAAAAGCACACTGGCCAGAGAAACCTACATTTTATTCCCTATTGTCATTAACTAGCTTTTGTGACCTTGACTGAACAAGTCACTTCAAAAGGAATGGAACTTTCTGGTGAACAACAAAACTTAGGTGTAACTGATCACGGTTCACACTTATACAGTATTTGTGTTTCATTAAATTATTTCAGAAGAAGTGCAAATTATGCACCATCCCAAAAAAATCCTGAAAGATGACCTTAAGTAAAAACAAAAAACCAAAACAAAACAAAAACTGAATAAACTAGAGATTCAAGGATACCACATAATGTCTAAGAACAAGCATTTTACACTTTCAGTGCCTCTCTATTTGGAGGCATATAAGAAGAGAAATCCTAACAGTAAATAAAGTGTATTTTCACCAAAACATTACTAATATGAGTTACCTCAGCATATCGCTAGTTCCATCAAGCCTGGGAATCTCATCACAACTTGCATTTTTTTTAGAGAAATGTCAAACCTAACCTAGATTCCATATCTAGGAAATACCTCCTTTCTCTTTCTTCCTTTATTAAAAATTTCAAATCACTGCATAATTCCCAGGATAGTTATCTACCACCTATGTCCCAATCTATATAGTATATTGAAAAGCTCATGGAATTTAAAGTTACTGCTAACTAACATGATGACCTTAAGCAGGCCATTTAGCACATTCTGGACAAGTTTGGTTCTTCATTTGGAAAAGGAAAAATGGAAAAAGAGAAAGGGGATAAAATGCTCCATATAACAGGTTTGTTTGGAGTGTTAGATTATTATATGTTATGTCTTTTGCCAAGTGCAAATCCACAAACAAATATCAATTTTATGTAGAACTGTAATTTTAAGGAAACTTTAAAATAGGGATAGTGTTTGTCTTTTATATTCAGTGGCACTTTGGCAGACTATGTGTCATCCATTCTACTTTCGTTTACTAATTATCTCATGAGATTCATTAAAGAACCTAAATAGCATTTGTCTCTCTGACAACCAAAGATATTTTTGTAATACCTTCTAATAATCTAGCTCTTCCAAGGGAAAACAAAGTGTGATCTCCCAGTGGGCAAAATTATTCACCCCACATGGTTGACTACTATTATAAAAATCTCTTATGGAAATGCTTGAATGTAATTCAGATAAAATGAGAAACCTGAAACCTCCCACAATTCTGGGTTTCAAGCATGGCCAGAACTTAGCCAGAGCAATACACTTTAGTTTATTATTTAATTTTCTATATCTAATCCAATCCATAGCCTTAATAGATTTTCCTTTATTCTCCCAAATACTCTCCTGCCAGACCTATTCTCTCAAATATTTTTATCTTCACAAAGAAAGAAAACTTCAACACAGCTTTGGTTTCTGAGCCTGTTTTAGATTAGAATCAAATCCTCATTTAAAAGGGCTTATCATATTTATCCATCTTACTACTCCTCTCTTGTTGGATTTTATCACACCCTTATTTTTTAGTCCATTATGACAATTGTTATCATTGTATATTTATGTTATCATATGTGTTAAATTACTAAGGACAGGGATATTATCCTAATTGTGTCTAATGAGATTCAATGAATGCTCACCAAAAATTTCTCAAATTCAAAACTTCTAAAAGATTAAATATAATAAATACATTGTTAATATTTTCCATATATGTGTGTGTGTGTATATATATATATATATATATATATATATATATAACCCTTAATCATATTTGGACCTAAAATTTTAGTACACATTGGCCGATGTTATGAATATTGTTCCAGGTATCATGAGAACAATGATGTAATGCCTCTGACACTTAAGAGGTAATGTGATCTTAAGGAAAAAAAAAGAGACAGTTCTGTGTCTCTTTCCTTGTATGTCAAAATGGTATAGTATCTGTTTCACAGGACTTTTGTGAGATTTGGATGAGATAAAATTTATAATACTTTAAAATGCAATGAAAACAATTTTTAAAATGATAATGTAATCATTCACATAGTTACAACAGTGTGGTAGTGCCTGTCACGGTTACTGAGAAATGCAACTTCAGGCAATTTCTTTTATTTTTTTTTTTCAGGTAATTTACTTAGATATAATACAAATACTCATGATAAATTTACTTTTTTTTAAATTAATTGTCTGTTTGGTTTTTCTGCAGAAACTCAGTTGTTTCAGTTAACACCAAAGCATGTTCCTTGGTGATTTATTTAGTTGCTATCATTAGTGTATGAAATAAGGAAAATATAAAGCATGATATTTTCTTCTTTTTTTAATTAATAGACTTTATTTTTTATTTATTTATTTTTAGAGAGGGAGAGAGGGGACAGGGGCAGAGGGAGAAGGAGAGAGAGAATCTTGAACAGTCTCCATGATCATCACAGAGCCTGACATGGGCCTCAATCTCACAATACTTACATCATGACCTGAGCAGAAATCAAGAGTTGGACACTTAACTGACTGAGCCACCCAGGCGCCCCAACTTTTTTTTTTTTGAGGAGTGTTGGGATTACAGAAAAATTGACTAGAATATACAGGATCATTTTTCATCCCCACTACCAACAAATGACAGTTCCTGTGGCTCCACGTCCTTGGCAGCATTTGGTATGGTCAGTGTTTCAGATTTTAGGTGGCCTAATATATGTGTAGTAGTATCTTACTTCTTTAATTTGCATTTCACTGATAACATAAACATATGATGTGGAGCATCTTTCCAAATGCTTATTTGTCATCTTTAAATCTTTTTTTTTTTTTTTGGAAAGATATCTGTTGAAATACTTTGCCCATTTTTAAATTGGGTTGTTTGTTTTCACATTTTCAAAGGAAATATCAAACATTATGTTCTCAGAGTGTCTTCTATTTCTTTGAATGATAGCATTTACTTGAGTTGTCAATCTTCAACTTCGAACCCAATCTTAACCTTGAATTCTAATTTTTTTAATAATATAATCGCTTCTTCAGTTCTTCAGTGATACTATCATCCATTTTTGTCATCCTTTCATATTATTGGCAATTTTAAGTACTTCGACATTTGATGTACATTGTATGGCTTTATCTACTGGCTAATTGTGCTCAACTTTCACTGATTTCTCTTTAAGATCTTTATTAAAATTACATGATTTATTAAAATTTTATACATTTAAACAGTATTTTTCTCTATTATTTTCAATATTTAAATCTTATTCTATTAAGAAGTATTCTTATTATTTCTAAAACAAGAAAACAAAGACTGACTTAGTTATCTAGCTAGAACTGATTACCCTAATTCTCAGAATTTTAATAATTTTAGCATTTGTAACACTTGTTAGTCAAAAAATTATCTCATATTTTTCTTCCAGTTCTTATGACCCAAACACAATCCAACTTTTTTTTAAAGATTTTATTTATTTGACAGAGAGAGAGCACAAGCAAGGGGAGCAGGAGGCAGAGAGAGAGGGAGAGAGGGAGAAGCAGGCTCACCAAGCAGAGAGCCTGATGCGGGGCTCGATCCCAGGGCCCTGGAATCATGACCTGAGCCGAAGGCAGATGCTTAACGACTGAGCCACTCAGGTGCCCCATGACCTAACTTTTTACATTGTATTCAATTTTATGTATTTTTGAGTTTTTAACTTTTTTTTTAAATGTAAGCTCTACACCCAACGTGGGGTTTGAACTCATGACCCTGAAATCAAGAGTCACATGCTCTAAGGACTGAGCCAGCTAGGCTCCCCTAATTTTTGAGTTTTAATGCTATTGTAAATTGACTCAATTTGTTCTCATTCTGTCTTAAGGCATGAACAGCATATTTTCATAGAACCGATATTTTTACTTTCTTTATAGTGAATTTTTATCTCCACTTTGAAAATAGAATTTGAAGAGGTCTGTTATTTTTCACCTGTTTTTGTTTTGTTTTGCTTTTCCTATTTCTTTCTTTTTTGTGTATTTTGGAATTTCCCCCTCAAAAAAAAAAGATATATGATATTCAGCTGCTATACTTACTTTCTCAGGCATATGGAAACAGTCTATGATTAACATTATTAGATAATGTTAAGGATAAAAAAAAATCCAAGGCAATTTTGACAGATACCCAAGTTTATTTAAAACTTGCAAAAAACACTTTAATCCAACTGGCCCTTTAGTTCATTGGAATCCTCAAGCTGCCCTCAAACAAGTTCTCCTGTTGCTATTAAAGTATCAGACCAGCATATAATACATCATTCGTTTTTGATGTAGTGTTCAATGATTCATTAGTTGTGTATAACACCCAATGCTCATCACCACACATGCCCCTCCTTAATACTACATGCTGGCTAACTGAACATAGTAATAATAATAATAAAGATACATTAAGTACCAAAAAAATAAATAAATAAAAAATAAAGTGTCAGACCTTAGAAAAGATTAATAGTTTCACTGGGAAGGCAGTGGGTTCTGAGCCCCAATGCCACAATTACAAGTGACAACTTTTTCAATTGTTTTCCTGAATCTGCTGGAACCACACTGTGCCTCCTAACAATAGTTTAAACACTTATACTTGACTTTTTTCAATAGCTGTTTTCAATGTTGTTTGTTTTAATTTGACACTGGTTCCATACCAAGATTAACTGTACATTAAAAAAAATGGAATTATGAAGATTTCCTAGAATGATTATTAATGAAAAGTTCACTTATACTAAATGACTATTTTGCTGTAGTCTCAGATGAAAGTCTGGGTGTGAAGAAAGTTAGCACAGTGTCTAATTTACCATTTGTTCCTTCCTTAAGGGGAGTTTTGAAAGATAGCAGATATAAAATAAACTCTACCAAGTCGTTTTTGCTATTGCTGTTGTTGTCCTTAAAAATATCAGATACTACCTGAAACTAATATTACACTGCATGTTACCCAACTGGAACTTAAATAAAAACTTGAAACAAACAAATAAAAAAGAAGTACTAATTTGCCCTGGATGCTTTGGTTATGAAGATGTTTTAGAGACTGAAAATTTTAAAAAGTCAGCAAAGGTTTAGATCCATTCACTGATGCAAGATGTAAAATAGTTGAATAAGGAGATTAAAAATCAATTCCTAACCTTATGAGTGCAACTTGCATTTTCTTCACAGACCAAATCTTTTTGCTATCAGCATAGTCAGACGGACAACTGAGCAGGCCTATTACCTTATATACTTTATTACTTCCTGAAGTTGGAAATTGGCTGCAAGTGCTGAATACAGATGGAATCTGGCATTCATTCTAAACCTGTACGTCAAGTATAACTTATTAAAATAGATTTACAGAAAAAAATCAGACACTAAAAGGAAAATAAAAATAATGTCTTTGAATTAGGTAAATGAAAATTTACAATTTACAATTTTACAAAATACATTCCAAATTTACAATGACCAAACTATAATTGGTCATTTTATTCTGAAGTCTGAACAATTAATTGATATGTTCATGTTCAACATTTCACAAACTAATATCACCAATGATCTATGTTATATTAAACTGCTCAGAATTTTTGGATCTCTTTGGGAAATTAGAAAAATTTAAAAAATATTGGTAAGCTGTTGACAGTCTGTGGCCAATGGTTTTCTTTTTAAAATGTTATAAATGTTGCACATAGTGCTTGTAAAAATAAATTTGACTATACAATGAGCAAGCAACTGGTTTTTCTTCTGAACTAGTTTCAATTGATCTAGTTATACCAAAGGTTAAAATCAATTTTAATACCCCAAAGCAATAATTCATATCATTTTAATTTTTAAAAACTTAGTCCTTTGCTGTTACCTTTGCTTACTTCACCATTTTCATGTTGTTTACCAGACTAAGAATTAGCCTTTTGTTGCTCAGTGTGGTTTGCAGGGGGCAGCAGCATCTACATCCCTAGTAAACATGCTAGAAATGCAAAATTTCAGGTCCTACCTAGACTGTACTGAATCAGAACCTGCATTTTAACAAGATTCCCAGATGACTGGAATGCACATATAAGTCTGAGACACACAGGAATAGAATGTAACTTCCTAGAAACTGGAGTTTGAAATAACAAGTCTTGGCAGTAATGGTGATTGATTACAAATTGTGTATTTGGCTCTATTTCTTTCTAAAATGCTTTGATTCTGTTATAGCTAACCAGCTATTGTTTTTAGCAGTGACCTTATATTCCCATATTTATTTACTCTTGTATGCAATTCTAAGGCATTCAGAAGCCATATGATATGTAATGGATTCAAATTCCCTTCCTCAAACAATCCTGCTTTGCACCCCCCAATTATGAAATGGCTAGCATATATTGAAACTGCTTTATATCACAGATTTTGTTAAAAGAGAGTTCATGGGCTAAAAAAAGTTGCAAGACAAAGGATGCTATAAGAACTGTGGAGCCTGACTGAAGGCTAAAATATCAGTGTTAAGCTGCACAATTTTTTTTTTCCTGATGTAAAGAGAAAGACAATGGAAATCTTGCCTGATGACCATAAAGCAAGCTCCCACGTAAAGTTTTATCCTGTTAGTTTGTGTGTGTTGGTGTGTGTTTATTACCCATTGTTAAGCCTTTCTTCTAAAATTTTAATGTATTCACATGTTTTTGAGGTTTCATGATCCAAGTAAAACTAGCAAAAAAAAAAAAAAACCCTAGCAAGTAACAGTTTAGTCTAAATATATAATACTAGAACTGAGAAAGAGAAGCAAGCCTAGGCAGTTTCAAAAAGGTTGCATGTTTACACTAAACTGAAAAACAGCCCATGCCTTCCCTCTGCCACAAAGTAAAATAAACCACTCTAAGTTTATTCAGGGAAGAAATCAAAGCTTTGCTTTGGTATATTTTGCCAGACTACCTCTACCTGACCTTTATTCCCTAACATACAGACATGGGCAATAAGATCATGCAGCAAGCAGACCAAAGTTAAAATCTTTCCCAAATTATATTTAAACCTTCAGAAAATGTACTTCTAAGTCTTTAGGTAAATATGAATTTATAAAAATAAAATCATCCTTTGAGGAATGTATATTGCTTGCCATTTTAAGTAAATGGGTTTTCAAGTCATTTTGAAATAGTTAAAATATTTATATAATTTAATGCCTTGGTACTTTATTTATTTAGCCTTCATGGCAAAACTTCATTTTTTATGTTTTATAACATAATATGCACAATAAAGACATTTTAATAATGTAAATTCAAAAGAAAATGTGTAAAGCAGTATTTTCCATATCTGAGTCAAATTGGGAAATTGTTGAGCTTAATAAAGTCAAAGAAATAAACAAATCTTGGATATATTTAACTTTTTGATAAGGTACAAAACTATTTCTGCATTCAAGCAAAGCGGGGAACAGGTAAGGTTGCAGAGTATATTATTTAATGCTATTACCCAATGCCTTACATGAACTCCTATACCCTTAGTTTACTTACGGTAAAATGAAGAGGTTGGACCAAATGATCTTTCTGGTCCCCTTTAATTCCACAGTTTATAAAACCTGGACCATACTTGGCATATTTGCAACATACCACCTGGCACTCAGTGTATGCTGAATTTAATTTAATGTCACTATACATTACTTTGCTATTTTTGTTGTTCATTGGTTTTGCCCAATCAGAATGTAAGCTTCTCAAAGCAGGTACTACTTTAAATTCTTTAAGGATCACCCTTCACAGTCCAACCCCTACATCTAAAGAAATATAATGCTGGGCAAGCAATACATTTTTTGTTATTAATGGTTAATGGATCAATGCAGTAAAACTGGTAATACCTGCAGTACCATGGGACAAAGAAATAATGCTTTATATGACTACTGATTTTTGTAAAACATCCTATTTTTTTCACTGGAAATGGACTTGAAATAATTTACACTTTCTTCATTTTACTTTTGGGAAAACTGTACTCCAGGGGGATTAAATTATTTGCCCAAGATCACTCTCTAGATGCTAATAAAATATAAATAATAAAATACCTTGTGTTACTTTTATTATTGTCATGCTAAAAGGTATATTATATTAATTAAAATAGTTTTTATTAAAGAGAGAAAAATTATCTTGGAGGAGTTAGTCTCTTCTTTCTTTTCCCTTTCCTTTTTTTTGTCTTCCCAAATCTACACATTTGAGTTGAGAAGATTAGGTAGGAAAAAAAAATCACTCTTTCAGATCTGAGCTGGAAATGACAACTATAGCCATCATCACTCTTACTTTCAAAATCTATTATACTGATTTGATGATTAACACATTAAAGATAATTAAAAGGACACTTAAACTCCTTGATCAGTTAAGAATTTTTGAAGTGCAAAATAGAAGCATTTATGATTTCTGCCAAGCCACTCTTAACTCGAAAATCGTGATTGAAAAACTCTTTATCCAATTTTTTACCGTTTGATAATGAGAATGTAGTCTTTCCACAGATGTCACGAAATCTCAAAAGGTACTCTTCACCCTAAAATAGGTTTCTCCATATAATAAACCTGTACTTTACAATTAATGTTGCACAGGGTGTAAACCTTGAGGGACCATGGCATATAGGTCATTTGATGTTTTCTCCTAAAAAAAGATAACCACATTTTAGGGATGATGCCTTCATGATAAACTTCTATTGAAAAATAACACTATTTCAGAAAGGATTAGATTAATGTGAACATCACAAGCTAATCTGGAATATCAAGGCATCTTACCTAGTTTTCTTCATTCTGGATACTGAATGATCAAGAATGTCTTCAGATAATAGAACTCTGCTCAATGACATGCTAATTTGGAGTGTTATAATATAAAGTCAATCTAATTAAATGTAGTTATATGTTTTATTTTTCCCAAAGGTAGAAATTACATATGTCATTGATGAAAGAATGAATCATCTATTTTTACTGCATACTCTTTCTTCCCTCCCCAATTCCCAGTAAAAGGTTCAGCCAACCTTACTGCATGTGGAAATATGGACCATCTAAGAATTGTCCCTTTTCCACATACACCAAAATAACTTTCAGAATGTAGTAAAAAAACAAAAAACAAAAAACAAGGGTTCCTTTGTCTCTGAAGATTGACATGTAACTGTATATGTTTGTATGAATGTGCTTTGACAAAGGCCTTAAAATCCTGAGTGTCTGTGTTTGGGGGGGACTGTCTAAGGGGAATACCCTCTCAAAATATATAAATTTGAGCCATAAGGCAAAAAGGGGAGGGAAAGAAAAATATGAAAGAAACATTTACTGAAAACATAAAAGAAGGGGAAGAGAATATACCAGAAAGGATGGGATGCAAAGAAACAATTTCAGGAGAGTGTAGTGAGAAATTCAGAAAACTTGGATTCCCCAATGTACAATATTTGAAACCCTAGTTGTAACCAAAGGAAAACAGATATTTTGAGGCATAACAAAAAATATAACAAATCTAAGGAATTGCATCATAAATTTTGTTTGAAATAAAATAGCAAAAGACACAGACAGATAACAAGAAATCTCCTTGGTGAGGAAAATTTCACAAATCTCTGAGTTGGAAGTAGATGTTCCTTGGTTGTTGTTGTTGTTGTTGCTGTTTTAACTTCTTTGAGGTCACTGAATGAGAAGAGAGTGCAAGGTAGCTAGTGGGAAGGAGGAAGTAAAATGGGGATGAGTGGAGAAATAACTTAGGTAGGTAATGTAGAGAAGTAGCAGGGAGGGAAGACAGAGAAGCAGAGGAAAAAGAATAGAAATAGAGGTGTTTGTTGGGCTTAAAGGAAGGAAAAAGCCAAGATTAAGGGACTCACTGTAGGTAGAGAGAAAGCTGAAATGGGAAGGGTGGGAGAGATGATGTAGAGACGTGTGTGAAAAATGGAGTGCGATGAAGGTAAGTGTGCTTGCAAGTGGCTCAAGTTTACTCTCATGGTGGAAGACGGGGAACTTGGATGCCTGGGAGAGGAAGATGAGATGAGTATCAAGATATAGTGGATAGATGATTATGACTAAAGATAAATTTTCTTCCCCAAATTAGCATTCCTTTCTTTCTCAGTTATACTAATTTATTTTAGGCCCTCTTCATTAATTCCTCCTCTTTTCTGGATGTTGCAGTATATTTTTAACTTACTCCTTCCACTCTCTTTTCCGAATGCATTAATTTATTCAAATATTCATTTAAAGACAAACAACAAAAATGTTTCTATTGTGTTCCACACACTACCCAATTTCCTCATCCTTCTTGTTGTTTTTAACATATTTGCTTGAAAAAAAATTTAAAGGTGGCCTGAATCTACAAAATACACACATACCTCCTAACTGCACAGTGGGACATCAGCCCCTCCCAGCTTTCCTTAGGTAGTCTGTGTGAGGCTCTTCCAAGTCTACTTCCTGGCTAGCCACTGCCTAGGAATATCCATTTCTCAAAGCCAGAGAAACACCTTCTTTATGAATCTCTTCTCAATCTCTTAGCAAAAATTAATTTCTCCTTCCACTATGCTCAATTAGAACATTTATCACATTGTATCATAAATTTATAAGAATGTCCTGGCTCACAGAGGCATCAAGCCACCTTTTCATATTCTCTTTTGTATTCCTGGAGCCTAGCACATGTCTGGCACACTAGATGACTAATTAATGTTTGTGGATACTTTCGTTAATAAATACACAGATGGAACCTCCTTTAAAATATGTGAAGCAAGATTCCTGGAGACAATTAGATTTCAAAATTTCATCCCCTGAATAATTTCTCTTTCTACTAATAGAAAATGTAGCAGCCAAACATATTTTGTCAAAGCAGGTTAAATCCAGTGGTTATGTAAAGTCTCCTTGTAGGTGTGGCTCTCCTCCTGCCCCAGGAACCTTATAAATCCTGGATAAAGGCTGTTGTGGACTGATTGCATAGAGAAAAGGAGCATTTTCTGTTTCCTAAGTTTCTACCAGATTTCTCCTGCCACCAGCATTCTGGAAGCTATTAGGAATTTCTATCTTGCAAAAAACAAAGTTTTGGATACTAAGAGAATAAATAGTGTGAAACCTGGAATCCATTCTGCCAGGGATTCCAGCTGTCCAAACCAACACTACTTGTGTGTCCAGCCGAATTGCATTCAGGTTATTTGGGAAAAAAAACAAAAACAAACAAACAAACAAACAAACAAACTCCTTTCAACCCTCAGCAAATAATTGAACTTTAGAAAATGGATGTGTTTTTATGCTTGGTCTGTGTTTCTTTCCCATTTCTGTATTCCAAACACACAGCAAGTTTAAGTTTGCTGCCTTTTCCGATACACCACATTAGGGAAGCCTTCTATCAAAGGTTAGAAGAAAACAAAATCCTAGATTTACAAAACATAACAATTCTTTTCTACTGCTCCCTTTCCCCCAAATTTCCCACCTGCCACCAATCCAACATACAGTAAGTAAGCAGTTTGTTGTGATCCTCTCTGAATGTAATTTCCTTGGGAAGGTTAACGGGTTCGGAGGCCCAGTTGCCTACATCCTGCCTTCGTCCCCTCCCTCTTGCCCTGTGCAACCTTCTCCAACTGAGGTCCTTCTTCCAAAACTAAAGAAAGGATTGTCAACAATCAGGGGTAAAGGATTAGCCTCAAATTCAGGAAAGCAGGAGGGTTACTCCTTAAAACGAGACAAGCAAACTCAGAGAGGAAGCCTAAATGGGCTTCTGTCTTGAAAAAATCCTATTCCTTAATCTTTCCGATTTGGCGCGCTGGTCTCCAGTGACTGTGCATCTTCATCATAAAGAGCACTGTAGCCTCTCCTCTGAAGCAGCAGTAACTAGAACCTTTCTTCCCACAACTCCGGAACTCCAGTCCCCTCTTTCAATGAAAGTGCCTCCTCACACAGTGCCACCGCCTCTGACTGACCCCTCCCCCACCGCACCATTTCTTTTCCAAGAAGACCCTCTTCGCTTACTAGGGAGAAAAGATGGCCACGGGATTTGAGAGACGCCGGTTTTCACATCCCCCTTCCTTATCACCCAGAAAGGAGAGAAAACAGCGGAAATGTAACACTGGTAACTATTATTATTTTATCCGAAGAACGTGCCCTCTAAAACGCAGCTAAATAAGTAAATTCAGTTAATAGTGAAGGTGTAAACTGAAAGGGGGCGAGAACGGGGGGGGGGGGAGAGTGAGGGGAGATCCTCAATCTGTATTTGATCCCGAGGTTCAAAACCGGCTGACGCCGAGCCCTCATAAGTCTCCACCGCCTCCCAGGTCTCCACGCGCCTCTTGGGAGCTGAAAGGAGGGGCCGAGACCTACAGCGCGGGAAGGAGGCCCAAAGGAAGCGGGGGCGGCTACGCACCGGGAGCGCGCGGGGCAGGGCTGATCGCGCTCCCGACACGGACTACTCTCTGGGCTTCCGCTCGGCCTTGCCGCTCAAGGGCTGACATCATTGCCAGAGCGAGGGGCTGCCCAGGCGAAGGCGACTGGAGAAAAAGGTTTTTGGGCCTCGCTGGTGGAGGCGCTCCCTTACCTCTTGGCAGAAGCACCGAGGTGGAGGTGGTGGCTGGACTCAGCCCTTGCGAGCTGCGCGAGGGAATTCTTAATTTAGCAGAAGGAGAAAGGTATCTTTAGACCTTAGCGCGTCTGTCTCTTGGTTCATTCCTTAATACCGCCCGCATATCGTCCGCACTTCCTCGGATGAACCAAAGGCAGGAAAGGGGGAAACCTCTACAAATTCTGTTACTTCTACTTGCTTTTAAATGCCCACCCCCACCCCGAAAATGCAGGCTAAAGGACAGCCCTGAGGCTTAGATTTCCAGCCATGATTGTGCGAGTTTGTTTCAAATGAGAGTGGAATTCCATTTAGTCTTTACCCAGAAGGTGCCGGCAAGTAACCTTTTTTTTTTTTTTTTGAGTCACACCTCTTTTAACCTTTTATGGGAGGAGGAAGAGTCGCTTTCATTATGAAGCACCACTACCTCCTCAGATGTTGCGCTGTGTTCAGAATTCTCTGCACTGTCCGCAGGTGGTTTTCTCGTTGCTGCGCTTAAGAGCACGCAAGCGGCTCCTCCAAAACCATCGCCCCTCCGCATATTTTCTACCCGGTTCCCGGCCTATCTCGTTTTTTAAGCACTTCCTTCCACATACTTTTCTTAGTACAACAGCTCCTGTGCTAGGTTTAAATGCCATCACGAGATACTTGCAAACAAGGACTTGCTTTCGTTTTGTTCTTGCTATTTAATTAATTAATTAATTAATTTTTGCTAGCCACTCTCTTCTTAGGTCTTTGTTTTGTGGGTGTGTGCCGCAGTGGCGCAAGTTTCGATTCCCAGCCCCCAGCCAACATTTTGGAAGGGCATCCCACTCGGAGAAGCGAGGAACCTCCTACAGATGCGTGTACACACTCATTCCCTACAGGTACCTGGGCGCCCCCACCCAAAACCGCAGGGCGGCCAAAGTGGCAAAACCTGGAATAATTCACCTGGAAATGAAGAGGCCCTCTTCATTGAATTCTAAGTCTTTCCTTGGGGGAGGAAAGACGTGGTTCCCCTTGTACCTCTAAGAAATGGACCTCCTCGCTTTTTTTGCAAGGAAAGGAAGTCAATTTGTGGCTAATCGCTCATATGTTAGTTCTGTCTCCAACCGAGGGCAGCTTGCCTCTCTGCTTTTCTAAAGTCTCTAAGGAAAAGCACCCATTTGCGACTACGCGCTTTTAAACAGTCACCTTTTCTGATGATGTGCTTATTGAGGCATTCATTTTCGAGGAAAGGGGCTGTTTTATGGCTACGCGCTTAAAAAAATAATTCCTTTGTGGAGAGAGGAACTGTTTTTAGGTTCTATCTTAATAAACGCCATTCATTTATGGGCTTGGTAGGCGGTTTTGTTTTTGTTGTTGTTTTGTGGGATTTTTTTGTTTGTTTGGCTAAGGGGTTAAAAGTCATTTCTTTAGTGAAAGAGGTACACTTTTATGTTCCGCTACGCTCTTAGAAAAAGTCTCTCTCTCTCTCTTTTTTTTTAATGAGGAAAGTATGTTTTTCAGCTACGTGATTATAAGAAATTTCTTTTTTTAAAGCTAGACAGAATTTTCCACACTTACCATCTCCGCATTCAGCAGGTGCTGCTGGCTGAGCATAGTAGGGCGGGAAGGAAAGGCCGGGAGGCCAGCACCAGGCAGAACGGCCCAGGGAACCTGCGCGCTCCATGGCGCGCTGCGCTCTTCTTCATTCCGTGCCAAGGGTCGGGCACCCAAAGGTTAAAGCCAGCCTGGCTGGGATCCAAAATCCCTAGCCCCCCGAGATAGAAGCACACAGCTTCCTCCGGTCTGCCAGGCTAGCCAGAGTACCGGGTATGATCTTTTCTCAGAACCTGCCCCAATCTTGAGTTTCCCTCAGCCCGGCTGAAGCCAAAAGTGAAAGACCTTTTTGCAGGGCCAATGTCGGGGAAATTCATGAGTGGACACTTTTCTGACAGAAGTGAGAGTTTTCGCAAAGTAACCGGGCCAAGCCAAGCGGTGGCAGTGCCTGAAAAATATTCTATCTGTGCTCACCTCTGGGGTTTGCTCTTTCTCTTACCTCCAGGGAACATATGGGGGAAGAGGAAAAAGGACACCAGAAGCGTCTCTAAAATCATTCTTGTCATAGTCAAGAATCCAGGAGTGGGCAGCGGGAAGCCTCCGCGTACTAAGTCCTGTACTCACGCCTCACTGGCCGCACTCTATTCTGGCACCCGGACCGGATACTTACTCAGTGAACGAAGCCTCTACAGCAGAATGAGGTGGTAAGTAAAAAAGAGAAAAGGCTTTCTCTAGCTCCACCGAGACTGAGATTGCTGTAGTGGGCTCTACCGCCACAGCTCAGTCCCTGAAGCAGCTGGAGTCGTGGAGGCTGCCTCCGAGGCTGTTCAGAACGCCGGGGCTGCCTGGGCTGCCTGTGTCGCCGCTGCTAATGTCACCCGGCGCATTCAGTTCAGCTTGCTTTCTGCTTTGCCACGCGGGCCGCTGCGTGTAGCTCCGGCTCGATCGGGCTCACGAATCCTCCAGCCCTGATGATTAACCGACTGCACCGAGCCAGTGCCGAGCCAGCCCTTTTCAAAGGCGAGGGGGAGGGACTAGACAGAGGAGAAGACGGGGGAAAGGAGGGGGGTAGAGCGAGAGGAGGGCGGGGGTGAGGGGAGAAGTAAACCAGTGTCCGGGCCGCCTGCTGGGAGGGAATGGCGCAGTACCTACCTACAGCTGGGTAACCCCTTTGGTCCCCGCTCCCTGCACCCCACATCTCCCACCGCTCCGGGAGCACCCCTCCCGGTTGACAGGAAATCGGTGGAGAAGGGCGGGGGCGAGACGGCGGTAAGCTTAGGGACTACTGTTTGCCTCCCCGGGAAGGCGGCAGAATATGTGCCGGCTGCTTGCTCAGGTGCGGGACCGGCTGCTGCGGAAAATGCGCCGCTCTCTGGCTGCGGGTTTTGCAGAGTAAAAACTAGGACATGCGTTGCTCCTCTCGGTCCTCCACTCGCTGCTGTCTTGGCTTCCTTTTAACTCATTCACATTATCTTACAGAAGTTTTATTTCATTTTTGTTATGTGTGCTTTTCTCCTGATCCCCCTGAGGGCCCTGACTCCAACTAGAAAACAAGCATTCAGAAGCACCATTTTTTCATACAAAGGATA
This sequence comes from Ursus maritimus, assembly GCF_017311325.1. Classification (NCBI taxonomy): domain Eukaryota; kingdom Metazoa; phylum Chordata; class Mammalia; order Carnivora; family Ursidae; genus Ursus; species Ursus maritimus. Next base: position 53,520,446 of record NW_024423319.1, read on the forward strand.
CCGAAGGCAAACTGGTGGAAGTAGGGGCAGGAGCTGGGCGAAACCGTAGTTGGAGCCAAGAGACTGTGTCTGCATATGTCGTACTCATCTGTGAGCCAGGTCTGGTACCTCGCTTGCATTTCAGATTGATGCCCGGGGGATGGCAGAAAAGGGGGATAAGAGGGAGATCAAGCATTTGGCCACCCCAGACAACAAGTACATAGGAAAGTAAGCAGGTCGATGGCTTCCGGCTGCTTTAGCGAGGTCCAGCGCTTCGATGCCTGGCATTGCGGGTGTGGACAGCACCATTTCTAAGGTAGGAAAGGATGCAAGAGAGGGAGGAACCCAGCTCTGAGCCCGCAAGACTGGTGTTTGCCAGAGCGCTCCAGCTGCCTAGTTAGTGACGCCAGGTAGGGCAAAGGCGTGCCAGGTCTCTCTAGAACACTAAAGCAAGGAGGGGCCGTGTGGCTGGTTTATGGCTCTGATGGGTCATGGGTATCTAGAAACAGGGCTAATTTCCCCGTCCCAGTCATGGGATGAAAAGCAGAGCAACACCAAAACCTTCCTAGCCGGTCTACTCTGATTTTTACTCCAAAGAGTGAGTCCTTAAATTTACCCAGAGGCCAGAGAACGAACCAGTAAATTCCTCTTCAGAAACGTGTAGGGTTTTAGGGGAAAAATCCATTTTCCATGCTTAACCAAGAGAAAAAAATTTCTTTCTAGTGCTCTGCTTTGTTTTGAGGAAGGGGCTCTCTTTCCTGAAATAAAAAGAGAAAAAGTAGATAGTGTTTTTGGGTGCCAAGAGCACAGTACTCACTTTTATTTTTTGTCTATTGAATGAAAGAGGGAAGGCATCTGCATAGGGTAGAACATCAAGAAGGGGAAAATGCTAATTATCATGAGTTGATTTTCTCTAATAGCTTCTTCATGGAAAGTTTTTGGTGGTTGTTTTTGTTTTGAGCTTATTTTTTTAATTGAAGGGCAAATCCTTATGACTTATTTCCCTAGTATGTTCACTTCCATCTTCATAACTGCCTTCTTTCCAATTTCTGATATTTTTTAAAGGTTAAAACCTTAGTTCAAATAATCCTCACATTGCTTTCCTTTTCCTTTTGCTATTTATTTATTTGTATATTTATTTATTTATTTTGTATGTAAAGCTACTATTGAGAGTGTCATTAGCACCGAATTTCAGTGTGATCTTTGTGAAAGAGGACACACCGATGAGGACACACTGAAGTATTTACTATTACATTTTACTCCTCCTGTGACTCTCCCTTCATTATTCATAGTATCCAGCACATGCATTGTCCTCTTCTTGGGAATTAGGAAAATGTCTTGGAGATGAAATCAGAAGCTGTCAAGTGGTTACAGTTCTGACTCTTGCTTGGGGTTTGCACTTCTGGATAATACTCTGCCATAGAGGATGGCAGGAACTCATCGAAAATAAAATCACTGACTGATCCAAGACAGTGTGGAGACAATGCCATGGAAACACTCTTAGAGCACTAATAATCATTTATAAATCCACTTTATTTTTTTTTACAACTTAACTGATGTTTTAAATTTTTATTACAATTCCTTATTTACAAAAAAAAAGTTAATAGCAATTGTGAACATGGAATACTGAGACCATAGATTTAAAATATAACAACCACTTTAGATACCAATTATTAACTAATTTCTTAAAATTTCCATCTATATTCAGTGCAGGAGGAGAGAACTAATCAGTGATTGTTATGAAGCATTTAGTTATCATCCTGACAGACTCAAGAGGTTAATATTATTATCCACATTTTACAGTTCCTGAAACTGAAATTGATAGAGGACAGATAATTTGCACAAGACCATGGAGCTGAAGAGTAGCAGACTCTGGATTTCCATTCAGAGTGTATAACTCCAAAAGTCAGCTACATGGTTGCTTTATTGTTTATCTGGATTATTCTATAATGTATAGCACAATATTTAGTTTTAAGTGTACAGTCCAGTAGAAAATTATCTCTGTAGAGTAGAAACATTACTTACAGACTAAGGAGACTACCAGTTGAACTAAGTAAATCAGAAAATCATCTGAGAAATGCAGTCTGTTGATTAAACTGACAGAAATCCACATCTGAAAATAATGATAACGTTTCCCATTTTCTCTTCTGTGTTCTGTCTGTTGATGGCTTCAATGAGCAATGGCATAACCAAAAGCCAGGGCATGTGGCAAAAGCTCTTCTCTTGGTGTTTTAATTCTAAAAGGACTGATGGGGACTCAACTCTTTTTACATACAAAGAGAAGGAATCCTTGATTGCATAAAAGGAATGCCTTTTATGCACCATCAATATTATATACATTGGCCTATTAATCCTCAAAACCATTCTGTGAAATAGCTATTATTAGCTTCATTTTCTTTTTTTAACAAATGAGAAAACAGAGATCCACAGAGACTAGATAAAATGCCCAATGTTCTACAGGTATAAAATATAGAGAGTTGGGAAATTCAAACCCATGTCATTTCCAGTCCACCATGCTGACCCCTCAGCATATGGTCCTCCAGTTGTGTGGCTACACATTTTCAGAATTTGCTTTACATTAAAAACTATACAGTTAACAAAAGCCAGCCCTCAAAAGTTAAAAGGATACTGTAGGAACTTGGTTTTTGGAGGAAATACCATGTAGGAGCGGTGACATTTATTGCATTTTGTTTGTTCAGTGATCCAACTTGGAACTTGACCCAGGGTTCTGCTAAAATCAGAAAAGGGAAATTATGGTATTATGTGCCCTAGAAGCATGGAAATCTGCCTGATTTGTGAAGATTAAACTATGGAGCCATTATATAATTATAGAATGGATCAGAGAAAAGATTTAAAGTACTTCAATGAGTAAGAATGTTTCTCAGACTGCTAAGAATTGATTAAAACTAAGAAAGAATGTGTTAATGTGAAAATGGCCGAGCTGGTCTACTCTAATTTTTACTCCAAAGAGTGAGTCCTTAAATCAGCCATGGAGACCTAGGTAAAAAAGAGTCAGAGAAATGAGCGTTGGTAGCTTCTGTTCATGTTCATTTTCATCTCACTAGCAAAACCACCATTGATATGAGATTGATGAAGCAAATCAAATATTCTGAGGTTTCAGTTGCCCTTGCATTGAAATACCCCTTATCAAGCAATGTGATTGTAATTTGACTTCCCATGTACTCTGTTTGCACAGAGAATGCACAGGCCATGCAGATAGATGAGAATGGTACTTTATATCATGTGATAGTTATTTTGCATAAAATCCCATTCATCTTTGTGTTGTCCACAACAACTTGCATTGTACATTGTGCATAAATGTTACAATCTATGAATAATCATTGTTATTGAAAAAGTAGCTGGGCCTGTGGCCATAAAACTGTAATACTGGATGAATTACATTCTGTATATTTTTCATATTTAACATTAACCATCTGCAACAATTGCAATTAGTAGGAGGCAGTGATGCCCAGTGGTTCAGAAAAGAACTGTGATTTTAGGCCAGATTTGGCTCTGGCATTTTTTAGCCCTGTGGCTGTGGGCAAATTAATCTCTAGGCCTGTACTGTATAAGATAGACACTAGCCACATGAGACTATGAGCACTTGCGATGTGACTAATCCAAATTGGGATGTGCTGTAAGTATAAAATACATACCCTATTTTGAAGATTTACCACATGCACATACACACGTATATAAAGTGTATCATTAATATTTTATATAAATTGTATAATGAAATAGTAGTTTGACTAATTGGTTAAACATATTATTAAAAATAATTTCACCTTTTTGTTTTCAATATTTTAAATGTAGCTGCTAGAAAGTTTTAAATTACATATGTGGCTTGAATTATGCATGTTTTTCTTTTTGTAAGATTTATTTATTTTTTTTGAGAGAGAGAGAGAGTGCATGGGAGAGAGGGGCAGAAGGAGAAAGAGAGAGAAACTTAAGCAGATTCCATGCTGAGTGCAGAGCCCAACACAGGGCTCAATCTCACCACCCTGAGATCATGATTTCAGTGGAAACCAAGAGTCGGGAGCTTAACTGACTGTGCCACCCAGGTGCCTCTATACATATTTTTCAATGAGCTATCCTAAAAAGCTTCAATTTCTTTACCCCCCCAAAAATGTAGATAATAACCTTACTTACTTCAAATTATTATGTGATATTTAAATAAAATAATGCACCTAAAATTCTTAGCACAGTATCTCACATTAAGCTAAAAAGTTGTCACGCTCTAAGAGTTCGGAAATAAAGAAGTTAAGTAAATTTTTTTTTTTTTTTAAAGAAACGGGCGCCTGGGTGGTGCATTCAGTTAAGGCTCTGCCTCTTGGTTCCGGTTCAGGTCATGACCTCAGGGTTGTGATATCAGAGTTGTGATCTCAGGGTGGTGAGAAGGAGCCCCACATTGGGCTCCCTGCTCAGTGTGGAGTCTGCTTAAGACTCTCTCTCCCTCTCCCTCTACCCCCCCTTTCTCTTTCTAAAATAAATAAATAAATTAATTAATTAATTAATAAGAAACTTAAACTCTAATGGATTAGGGACTACCTAAGGAGAAAACTTTAGTTAAGAATTCATTTTTATTTATTTTTTAAGTTATTATTTAAATTCCAATTAGTTAACATATAGTGTAAATTAGTTTCAGGTGTACAATATAGTGATTCTACACTTCCATACAAAACCAGGTGTTCATCCAGCAAGTATTTTTATTTATTTTTCTCTCAAGTGAAATCATTCTACTCCTCTCTCTAAAAACAAAAAACATACATATGTGCTGCAGGGGGAAGGAACACTATTGTGACATATAAAAATGATAATGTGTATGATAGTGCTTTGAAGAGTTAGAAATACTTTCTCAATTCCAAACATTTTTACTATCATAATTTATATGGACACTTTTACATTTAATTGGTGGATATTTCTAGTGTTGAGGCGTTCAAGTCATAAATGAAAATGAGGCTGAAACTGGTACAGGTACACAGTGGGCAAATTAATTTCTGTAGAAGCTAAAGATATAGGAATGGGAGAAAACCTGGTAGTTACAGAATTCCAATATCTTCAGCAGTTTAACTGTCTACCTGATATTTTCAGCAGTTTAACTGAGATACCATACCTAACTGATGACAAAAAGAGTTGCTCAACTAGAGACACTAGAGGGTGGTGGTAGTGAGAGTGTAGAAGGATGAATAAAGTCTTCCAACACCCTTCCCCCTCTCCATCACTATAGGTGATAAGAATTTGTAAAAGGCATACCTGTGAAATGCAACTAACATTTCTCCATTCCCTCTACTTTGGAAGGTTTTGTTTTTGTTGTTGTTGTTGTTTTCTTTTTGTTTTGTTTTGTTTTGTTTTTAGTCCTGGGACTAGCATTACAACATTATCAAAATGGTAAAGTATTAGAAGTTTGTTATAATGCTTGGGCAAATAATTGAGAAAAGTTTGAAATGATTCCCTACTCTGAGAAAAACTATCAAAGCCCAACAAGGGGATGGTGAGAAACAAAAATACCCAAGTAAGCGCTTTCAATGAAGGAAAGATTTCAACAGGAATTCCTGACTATTCCAACAACCTCTGTAATTAAATACAGGTGGGACAATTGCTTGGTAATCATGCCATATTACATTTCTCTCTCTCTCTCTCTAGGCTTGAATAGCTATACACACTTGCTGTGGACAGAAACTGCGGCTGAATTTCTCTCATAGGAGCCTGGGAATTATGGCCTCATGTGTATAGCTGAACTTCGCTGAAGCACTGAGCTCTGATTAATGCAATTAAAGAAGTAAAGGTATGTGGTGTTGTCCTCAAGATTGCTGTTCCTACTGAAGAATCTGTTTCTTCTACTGAACTCTCATTTTTCTACAGATGAGTAGTTGCAAACTGTACTGGATGTGGCTTTTCATCTGTGTGTTATTTGTCTATATTGTGATGGAAGCACAGGAGCAGGGAAAAATGTGTCTTGAAAAGCACAGAAGGATCATAATGCTGTTATTGGTCTTGGTCCTCTTCCATAGGACAGGCTTTGGCTTGAGTTATTCAGATGTTGCTTGGTGAGGTGAAAGAGCCAAAAAGGTTTTATTTCCTGAGGAAAGCAGAATTCTTTTTTGTTGTTTCTTTTCTTTTTTTTTTTTTAAGATTTTATTTATTTATTTGACAGAGAGAGACAGCCAGTGAGAGAGGGATCACAAGCAGGGGGAGTGGGAGAGGAAGAAGCAGGCTCCCGGTGGAGGAGCCTGATGTGGGGCTCGAGCCCAGAACACCGGGATCACGCCCAGAGCTGAAGGCAGACGCTTAACGACTGTGCCACCAGGCGCCCCCTTTTTTGTTGTTTCTTTTAACACAGAGATTCAGTTTAGTTTTTTCCCCATTCTACCGAAAGTCCTATGTGGTCATCTCCTCAGGAAATAGGTGTCAGATACTGCTTTAAATTTAGGAAATACACACACATAAGAAACTAATCATATAATTTTTCCAAAGCAACATACTGGCATTGATAAAAATATACATTTTTATAAGAGTTCTGGGCTAATATCATACCACTCTGAGCCTTCTTTATTTTTTATTTTTTTAATGTTTTTTTTACTATATTATGTGAGTCACCATACAGTACATCCCTGGTTTCTGATGCAAAGTTCGATGATTCATTAGTTGCGTATAACACCCAGCGCACCATGCAATACGTGCCCTCCTCACTACCCATCACCAGTCTATCCCATTCCCCCTGAAACTTTTATCAACAGCTTTATGCCAATAAATTAAGCAATCTGGAAAGAGATGGAGAGCCTTCTGGAAACCATAAACTACCAAGACTGGAAACAGGAAAGAAATTAGAAACTTTTAAACAGGCCAATTAATTATGAAAGAGATTGAGTCAGTGATAAGCAACCTTCCAAATAACAGAACTCAGGCCCAGATGGTTTCTGAAATTCTACCAAACATTCAAAAGAAGAAATAATACCTATTCTCCTAAAGCTATTTCAAAAATAGAAGCAGAAGGAAAGCTACCAAACTCATTCTATGAGGCCAATATTATGATCCCCAAACCAGGCAAAGACCCATCAAAAAAAGGAGAATTACAGACCGATTTCCCTAATGAATATGAACCAAAATTCTCAACAAGATCCTGGCTAATAGAATCCAACAGTACATTAAAAGTTTATCATCATGACCAAGTGGGATTCATCCCACCAGGATCTGGCGTGGTTCAACATTTGCAAATCGATCAGCATGACACATCATATCAACAAGAAAAGAATCAGGAACCATATGATCCTCTCCATTGATGCTGAAAAAGCATTTGACAAAATACAGCGTCCTTTCCTGATTTAAACCCTTCAGAGTGTAGAAATAATGGGTACATTTCTCAATCTCATAAAAGCCATCTATGAAAAGCCTATAGCAAATATCATTCTCAATGGGGAAAAGCTGGAAGCCCTTCCCTTAAGATCAGGAACATGACAAGGATGCCCACTCTCGCCACTATTATTCAACATAGTACTAGAAGTCCTTGGAACAACAATCAGACAACAAAAGGGATAAAAGTGTCCAAATCAGCAAGGAAGTCAAACTGTCTCTCTTGAAATGATGTTTTTATGTGGAAAAAACCTTCAGGAAGGCCACACAAAAACTATAAAAGTTATGAGCAATTCTGGTAATGTGTGGCAGGATACAGATGGACAATCAGAAAAATCAGTTGCATTTCTGTGCTGGTAGTGGAGACTGAAGAAGAGAAATTAGGGGAATCCATCTCATTTACAATAGCACCAAAAACCATACGTTACCTTGGAATTAACTTAACCAGAGGCGTAAAGGATCTATATTGCAGAAACCACGAATGCACTCTTGAAAGACATTGAAGAAGACACAAAGAGATGGGAAAAATATTTCATGCTGTGGATGGGAAGAGTCTGTATGATTAAAGAAATGTCTATGCTACCCAGAGCAATCTACACTTTCAATGCCATCCCCGATCAAAATACCAATGACATTTTTCAAGGAGCTGGGACAAACGAGCCCTTAAATTTGTGTGGAATAGAGAGGGTGATCGCCAAGGAACTGTTGAAAAGGAAAAGAAAGCTGGGGGCATCAAATTGCTGGATTTCAAGCTATACTACAAAACTATGATGCAAAAGAACCTAAGCATGGTACTGCCACAAAAACAGACACATAGACCAATGGAACAGAAGAGAGAATCGAAATGGACCCTCGGCTCTTTGGGCAACTGGCACGTAAAGCAGGAAAAAAACATCTGGTGGAAAGACCCAGTCTCTTCAGCCAAAATGTTTAGCTGCCAGCAACAAGAAAACTGGACCAGCTAGCATGCAAAAAGAATGAAACTTGACCACTCTCTCACACCACACACAAAGATAAAACCAAATGGATGAAAGACCTAGATGTGAGACAGGAATCCATCAAAATCCTAGAGAGAACATAAGCAGCAACCTCACGACATCGGCCAAAGCAACCTTTTTTCATGACACATCCCCAAAGGCAAGAGAAACAAAAGATAAAATGAACTTGTGGGACTTCATCAAGATTAAAAGCTTCTGCACAGCCAAGGAAACAGTCAAAAGCTAAGAGGCAGCCCATGGAATGGGGAGAATATATTTACCAAATCATGCTACAGATAAAAGACTGGTACATCAAAGATCTACAAAGAACTTCTCAAACTCAATACACGAAACAAATAAACAAATCATAAAATGGGCAGAAGATATGAACAGACACTTTTCCAGTGACATACAAATGGCTAACAGACACATGAAAAAAATGTTAAAAATCATTAGCCATCAGGGTAATTCAAATCAAAACCACACTAAAAGATACCACCTTACCCAGTTAGAATGGCAAAAATTGACAAGGCAGAAGACAACAATTGCTGGAGAGGATGTGGAGGGGCTCCCTCCTACATTGTTGGTGGGAATGCAGTTGGCACAGCCACTCTGGAAAACAGTGTGGAGGTCCTTAAAAGTTAAAAATGGAGCTCCCTATGTCCAGCCATTGCACTACTGGTGTTTTACCCCGAAAAGTACTTAGATGTAGTGAAGAAGGGCCATATGTACCTAATGTTCATACAGCTTGTCCACTGACCAAAGTGTGGAGAGGAGCCAAGGTGCCCTTCAACAGATGAATGGATTAAGAAGATGTGGTCCATATGATACAATGGAATATTACTCAGCTATCAGAAAACGAGTTCTCAGCATTGCTGCAACCATGGGTGACACTGGAGGAGACAATGCTAAGTGGAAATAAGTCAAGCAGAAAGACTGAATTATCATATGATTTCTCTCATCTATGGAACATAAGAACTAGGAAGATCAGTAGGGAAAGAAAGGGATAAAGAAAGGGAGTATCAGAAGGGGAAGTGAAGCATGAGACTATGAACTATGAAAGAAACAAACTGAGGGCTTCAGGGGAGGGGGT
>NW_024423319.1:53530777-53583271 GCF_017311325.1 Ursus maritimus
TATTTATAATTGTCATATCCACTTCTTGGATACATCCTTTAAGAATAATATAGTGCCCTTCTGTGTCTCTAACTATTGTCTTTAGTTTACAATACAATCTGTCTGATATGAGAATTTTTACCCCACCTTCCTTTGAGGTCCATTGGCGTGAAAGATGGTATTCCATCCCTTTACTTTCAGTCTGGATGTATCTTTAGGGTCAAAATGAGTCTCTTGTAGACAGCAAATGGATGGGTCATGTCTTTTTATCCAGTCTGCAACCCTGTGGCCTTTTATGGGAGCATTTAGGCCATTTACATTGAGACTGATTATTGAGAGATATGATTTTAATGATGCCATGTTGCCAATAAAGTCTTTGTTTCTATAGATTGTGACTTTCTGTTCTGTATCACTCTTGGGGCCTTCTTACTTTTATAAAACCCCCCTTAATATTTCCTGTAGGGCTGGTTTCATGGTTACCAAATTGGTCAGTGACTGGCGATTCTAGAAGGTCCTTATCTCTCCATCAATTCTGAATGACAGCCTTGCTAGATAAAGGATCCTTGGCTGCATGTTTTTCTCTGAAAGAGTTTTAAATATGCTCCCCCAACCCTTTCTCTCATTCCAGGTCTGTGTAGACAGGTCTGACGTAATTCTGATACCTTTGCCTTGGTACGTGAGAAATTTCTTTGCCCTGGGCGCTTTCAATACTGTATCCTTGGATCTAATATTTGCGAAATGCACTATGATGTGACGTGGCGTAGGTTTGTCGTGGTTGAGCTTGGGAGGTGTCCTCTCTGCTGCTTGGACACAAATGTTTGTTTCCCTTGCTAGATTAGGGAAGTTTTCAGCTACAATTTGTTCAAATATCTCTTCTAGACCTCTGTTTTTCTCCACCCCCTCGGGGATGCCGATGATTCTGACATCGGAACCTTTCATCGAGTCAGTAATCTCCTGTAACTTACATTCTTGCGTGTGGATTTTTTTAAGTCCAGATTCTATTTTAGCTTTCTCTTCTACTAACCCATCCTCCAATTCACTGATATGTTCTTCTGCCTCATTGGCCCTGTCTGTCAGAGCTTCTAGTTTTGACTGCATTTGGCTCATAGAATTTTTAATTTCTGTCAGATTTGCTCTCATTTCCGCCCTTTGAGATTCTATATTCTCATTAAGCTTTTCGTTAATACTTTTTTCAAGTCTACACATCATCTTGACCATTGTTACTCTGAATTCCATTTCTGATAATTTGGTTATATCCATATCCATTAGTTCTGTGGCAGAGGCCACAGACTCATTGTCTTTTCTTTGCTGGGGGGGATTTCTCCTTCTCGTCATTCTGATGAGGAGAGGTTGCAGGGTTGTCCAGAGCCCAAATTATTGAGGCTTTCCCTGGCGGTTTGCTGTCCTTCTTCTGAGAGTCAGAGCAGCAGTGGCTGAATCTCAGCCTCTGTCTCAGAACAGAGGGATTGGGGACCATTCTCCACTGATGTTCTGGCCACTTTAAGTCTGTTACTGTTGGTGATTCTCAACCCTGCAGCATCCAGGGATGTGTGCCCCATACCCGGCATCCCAACCCCCACTTCCAGGGCCGGGCGCGTCTCTGTCCTTTGTGTTTCTAACACCGCCAGCCGCCAACTGCTCCTGCGCGCTCCGGAGCTCCTGGTCTCAGTCTGTTTCCAGTGGCACACTGGAGTTTCGTGAGAAGTCTGGTGGTGGGCGCTCCTGGCTCATGGTCTCATTGTGCTGTCTTGAGGGTGCCCATCCACGATTCCGCCCACTCCCCTGTGCAGGTGGCTACCGCTTCCCGGTGCCCGAACACGGCGGCTCCCTCCCCCTTCTGTTTATCTTCTGATATCTGTGCGTGGTGTCACGGCTCCCCGCTTCGTACCTCAATACTCAGCGCTGGAGATGTTCATTTGTAGAGATCCAGATGTATCTTCCTGCGTCTCAGGCTGATTCCGTGGATGTTCAGGCTGGTCTGGTACCTATCCAGCTTGACTCAGGGGACTGGCTGAAAAAGGGGTTCCCTACTCCTCCGCCATCTTAACTCGATCCCCAGCCTTCTTTATTTTTAAGCCTCTTTATTTCTATTAAAAGGTATGACTATGAACTAAGTAAATTGAACTTTTGTAGTTGTGAAATCAGTTATATTTTCTGATATAAGATAACAAATATACTGTGTATTTGTGTATTTGACTGAAACATGTAGAAAAGTGCTTTACTTTTTTTTTTCTTTTTTAACAACCATAGTTGTGGTTTAATCAACATCGTATTTAGTAGATTGCTACTTTGAGCCAGTATTTTTGACTAGGGTACTGCAGATATCTCATTTTAAATGATTAGACATGTGTTTAGGTAATCAACGTAGAGTGTCTCTTTTCTTTTAAGATTGGAGAGTTTTTATTTTGTCATTACTGAAATTTAGCTGAATGTCGGTTTCTGTGTTTGGATAGAATATAAAAACCAAGAATTCTTCTCATTTGCCAAAGCACAGCTGGTCTCCACTATTCCTTTTAGATTTCCTTTCACATAAGGTGAAGAGCAGTGGCTCATTTTACTTTCATAAAGAAAAAAGTGCCTTGAATTTTTCAATTAATTGTTCTTTGTTGACTAAGTTTCAAAGAGAGTGAAACCACAGATGCAATTTGGCACATGAATGATTCTGTTGTGCTTGTCTGACAGGCTACATAGTGAAGGAAAAGTATTTGGAGCATAGAGGGTTCTCATTTTAAGGGAAAAGTGCAACAAAATTGGCAATGAAAATAAAATATTTTTCCTGGATTCCTTCTATTGTGAATGTTGTTATTATCAGTAGGCTCCATCTTCTCTAGTGTTGTTACTAGAGTTCAAAATACTAAAGGAGCTTTACCTTCAGACTGAACCTAATCCTGTCATATCAAAGAATCCTTTAAAAATCTAATGGGTTTTCAAATTCAATGTCTTTTCAGACCTAGTATTCAGTGTTTTGAGGTGAATCCAACAAATACAAGTTTTACTCCAAGTCCAATTCTAGTGATCTAATTTGTACAATTAGCCATCTGCTTCAGTTATTCTGAGTGGCACTCTAGTACCCACTGCAAGTACCAGTATGAAGACTCTGATACTTGATTGGAGCATTGCCTAGTTTACCTGGTCCATTTCTCTGGTGCCCTAGGTTCAGTATTAATGAAATATTACCTGCTTTGCTGTCATGATCCCAACAGGACAGCCTTTTTAGAACTGTCCTGTAAATACCAAAATAACTTATGACTCTACCCTTGCATATTATGTATTACATTCTTAGACCATGTATTCTATGGAAGATGCTGAAGTGGGTAGGCTATGTTGGTAAGCCTTTTGTAATTCATCATAACAAGTAATTATATGTTATTCAAAAATGTTTATAATTTTTGGATAGTGCAACTGAATTACTTAACACCTATACTTCCACTCCCATCAATTATAAATTAGTCTCCAAAAGCAACCATAGGGATGTAACAATCATAGAAGAATTTCAATAAAATATAAAAAAATGTGAAATTAACTTTGTCATAAACTTGTTAAATGACAGAGGTTTCTAAATGTTCTATGAATTATTAAAATTGCCCCTTTTTAAAATAAGGATCACTTGGGGTGGGGTGCTTAAGTGGATTTCTGAAAAAGCAATAATATTTTTTTAAATGCATTTACAAGGATGCCTGGATGGCTCAGTGGGTTAAGTCTCTGCCTTCAGCTCAGGTCATGATCCCAGGGTCCTGGTATCAAGTCCTGCATTGGGCTCCCTGCTCAGCAGGGAGTCTGCTTCTCCCTCTCTCTCCCTCTCTCCCCTGCTCATGCTCTCTCTCTCTCTCGCCCTCTCTCAAATAAATAAAATCTTTTAAAAAATCCATTTACAAGAAAAGTTGCACAGTAACTTCAAAATGTATATCAATTAGTGACATAGACAGTGGAATATATATCTTCAAATTTAGTTGAGGACCTCAATAATTATATATTTATATTAAAAGTACTAAATTGTATTTGTCAGTATTTTTATAAACTAACATTTATGGAGAATTAAATGCTACTATAGTTTGTACTAAACTTATTTTTAACTCTGTGTCATTCTAGTCTCTTTTTCTTCAAAAGTCTTTCTGGGTTAACAATACATAAAAATTTGGGACGCCTGGGTGGCTCAGTCATTAAGCGTCTGCCTTCAGCTCAGGGTGTGATCCCAGAGTCCTGGGATGGAGCCCCGCATTGGGCTCCTCTGCTGGGAGCCTGCTTTTTCCTCTCCCACTCCCCCTGCTTGTGTTCCCTCTCTCACTGGCTGTCTCTCTGCATCAAATAAATAAATAAAATCTTTAAAAAATGCATAAAATTAAATAAATTAAAATTTCCTCTGAAATATAGTTCCTGGTTCTTATCCTTTACAGAACAACTATGGCATGAGGTGCAATCTGGACTGGTAAAATTGTCAGATAAACAATATCTTTATTCTTACACTAGATTTGCTCTACCAAGAAGCTCTATATTATAGTTCAGTAAGCTCTTAACAAAATTAACTTGGCTTATTCAACTAATAATAAATTAAAAGAAATCCAAAAACTAGAAGATAAGTCTTTTGTTTCCAAGGCATGTGTGGATTGGGCCTCCAGGAGGAGAAGAAGGAGAAGGGGTATGAAGAAGGGGCAACCTGAGGATCCTGAGGGAAGGAAGGCAGTACTGTAGCAAAACAACTCAGAGGGGAGAGGGCAGAGATGGTGTGTGTGCTGAGGCTGAAGCCCTCTAAGGGGCAGCAGAGGAACATGTTGGAGTTGGGGGAGGTAGGGGTGCTGTTAGAGGTGAAACAGGTTTATTTAGAGAAGGACCACCTTCAATATGCAATATATATGGTTAGTCTCCAGCAGGGGCTTATGGATAGTTTATTCAACCAGGGAACCCTTTCAAAATAGTATAAAAAATTCTGTTAAACAGTTTTAAGAGCACTTTACTGGACTCTTCAAATCTGTCTGTCCATAGTAATGAGGTTAATCCTACTGCATATAGCTATGTTATGCTATTAACATTCATATTACCCTTGATGTGCTGCTGCCCAAAGCAGACCAGACTCCATTTCAAAACTGTGGAAAGGAAGAGCAATTTATGGACATAAGAATGAAAGAGAAACAGTCATTGAGGGAAAAGAAAGTGGGAGGTAGCATTAGTTGTATTATTTACCCACACGTTTGTTAGTTCATTTACTTATTAATAAACAAATATTTAATGAAGAACCATATATTAAAGGCACATTTTAGGCAAATTCCTTCCTTAAATAGCCTTTTCATCTCACTTGTATTTTATAGATCTAGATAGTGAGTTATATAATGCTGAGTACAACCCCATTAATTGAGAGAGGCAGGGAGGAGGGATTTGTAATCTCAATTTATTTGCAGAATATAAATATCCCTTTCCACCCCACCTCCTACCATATAACTTACATCTTCCCTGAGGAGCCATTTGTCCTCACATATATTCCAAAATTAAAATGAATGCCATATATATAATTTTTGGACAGTGCAACCATATATATATGGCATTCATTTTAATTTTGGAATATATATATTTTACAGAACAACTATAGCATGAGATGTAGTGTGTGTGTGTGTGTATGTGTGTATGCATAGATAGATAAAATGATAGATTTGTAGATATCTATATATATAGATATGTAGTTTTGAAACAGCAGGCTGTCACTAGTTTAGGTCATCTGAACAGCCACACATTGATCAAATGACTGATATAAATAGAGGCAGATTTACTATGAAGTTAATGAAATTTTAGCTTAAGGCCCCTCACTTGTATAGGACTCAGAAGAGGCCTGAGATTAGAAAATCATTGTCATATGAAGGGATAATCAAATGATATACAGCCAAAAATGTTTGAAAAAAAGCATTGTAGACATACGTAAAGCAGTTTGTTAACACACATATGCTATTCTCTGCTATTCTCTTGGATTTTTTGATGTTTGTGATGTCAGCTTTTGTAAATTTGTCCTTTGTTGTGATTATTTTTCTCTATAAATTAATATTTTATTTAAACCAAATCTTGTATTAGTAGTTTTGTATCCTTTTGTTAAAGAGAGCCCCTGTGTATAAGCTTCAGATTCCTCAATACCATGATTCACCTCCTATTTATCGATGCCAAATAAAAGACCTCCCTTTTATTTTTCCAGAGTAAATTAAAAATATCCTTAAAAGTGAAATATAGGGGCACCTGGGTGGCACAGCGGTTAAGCGTCTGCCTTCGGCTCAGGGCGTGATCCCGGCGATCTGGGATCGAGCCCCACATCAGGCTCCTCCGCTAGGAGCCTGCTTCTTCCTCTCCCCACTCCCCTGCTTGTGTTCCCTCTCTCACTGGCTGTCTCTATCTCTGTTAAATAAATGAAATCTTTAAAAAAAAAAAAAGTGAAATATAAGCTATAGGCTTGGGTCTTTACTGAGTGCATTAATTTAGGCCTACAAAATAACTTCAATTTTTAATTCTGAAAAAAAATTGTAATCATTTCTTTTTTTTTAAAGATTTTATTTATTTATTTGAGAGGGAGAGAGAGATTGCAACAGAGAGCACAAGCAGGGAAGAGAGGAAGAAGAAGACTCCCTCCTGACACAGGGTTCTATCCTAGGACCTGAGCCTAAGGCAGACGCTTAATGGACTGAGCAACCCAGGCGCCCCTGTAATCATTTCTGTAGCCTTCTAGAATATTATTCTTGACCACATATGCAACTCAGGGGAAAATTAAGACAAAACATTTATACACATGAAGAAGAGATTTTAGTCTTTTAATTAAGGGACAAAAGGCATGCAATCTGTACAATATGGAGTTCAGTAAACTAGGAATGCTCCTTATCATCTTGGAAATTCTAGAATTTGTTTAAGTTTTAGGTTTCTGGTCATAAGACATCTTTCTTCTAACATAATCATCTTTCGTGTTTAAGGGATATATGAAATTCCTGAGAAATCAAATGAAATGGAATTTTGTATTGAGCATAAAATAGGAAACTATCAAGTCAGTATTTCTTTCAAGTTCTATGATGACAATCCTCCCCAGGATTATTTTTTCCACTTTGGACTTCTAAGTGTATTTCACACTGCTAAGTGTATTTCACACAAAAGAAACGTTAGTCAAACTTTTAATTAATCAAACATTTTTTTCTACTCCAATTGAAATTCAGTGCTATTATTTACAATCTGCTCTGAGAAAAAAATTGAATCATAATTTAAATTCGCTTAATTAAAGTGAATGAGATTATTTTATGAAATAAAGAGTAATTAGATTTTAGCAGATAATAATAACCCATGAATCTCTGAATTGTTTTTATGTTTGTTGTAATACTGCAAATAGTATTTTTCAATTAAAAAATGTTGTTGATACCTGTGAGAAAGAGCAACTTGAAATCGATTTGTTAAAATGGAGCTTTTGTTAGTTAAAATAGATTAGATCTCGAGTTTTCCCCCTGAGAAGGTTCTTTCAAGTAAATTATGTGTTTAGAAGTATGGCTAAAGATGTTAGTTAATAATGATAAACACGCATGCTGCCCACATATGCATATGATCATGCTTGCTTCTTTTTTAAAAAAGAAATGCGGCAGTGGTGGATTTCCTTTATGATAAAAAGAATAGACATTCATTAGAGGGTTGGTTAATGACAAAGGGCATAGTGTGGGTGGAAACAAAATATGATTTCTGTACAAAATTAACTGGCCAATATGTGACTCAAATCCATGGCCTTGGACTCATTAGGTGTTTTCTAAATTGACAATCCTCTAATTATATTAATGAATCTCAAAATAATGACAAATCCTGTTTAAAAGAATAAAGTTCTTCAACTTCACTTGTTAAAACAGATGCAGACTATTAAACAAGGGTGCCAAAAATGTTCTAACATTTCCTGGAATCACGGTGACAATAGGGAGAAAAAATTGTCTTTCTCTCTCTTCGTCCTGGTATTTGTTCACACATGTAGAGAATGCCATAATTAGCATTTGGCAGTCTACTGGCCAAGTATTGATAACACTAATAAGTATAAAAGATGATAGACGGAACTCAAAAAAATAAAGAAGATAGAGATCAGAAATGCTGGATATTGCTAATATACTATGTATGCATGTTCACACACACACACAAAATGGAAACCTAAGAAGTCTAGTAAGTTTTCTATTCTGAAACATTTAGTGCTGGGTCAGAGGCCATGCACCACCAAATCTAGTATTGGAGAATCAACAAATCTAAACTGGGCAATTAATTTGGGTCATTGATCATTTCAGCGATCTTTAGACCCAGTGCAATAGGACTAAACAGATCCATCAGTTTGCATACTAAGCTGCCTTAAGAATTCATTCAGACAACTATTTGATCCTTGCCAAATACTTAATAGCTAACTGATACCTTTACTTAGCATGATATTTTCTAAATTTTGTTCCTTGGATTTGTAATTAATATTAGTTTTAAAGTCTCTGAGATGTATTGCAGCAAAGAAGTAGGTTCAACATGTTCTAAACCAGAATTTCCCCAAATTAATTGCCTGTAGAGTCTTCTTTTTCTTTTCTTTTTGTCAGTGACATCTATTATTGTTCAGTTGAGCCCACTTTGAGAAATGGTGACTTACAAGGAACTTATTATTTACTGAGAAAGCATATGAAAGAATAGATGAAAATTACTTGTATATTGAAGAACTATCACATGAGAGAAACTGAGACCCAGGTTTAGAATTACTTCTTTATGTTTCTTAATTTTACATTTTTATATTTTAATGTATAAAATTATACAATATTATATTTAAAATGATTAAAATCAAATTAATAGATTTAAGTAGCAATTCTTTAAGTTCTAGACATTTGGACTAAAGTGGCTTTACTATGCATCAAAACATGAATACAAGAGAAGCAATATCAATTACTTGGCCAAAGTACAATTTCTACTATATTACATTCTGCTTAATTAAAAGTCCCCTTAATAACATCCATTACATGTAGTTTTCTTTCACTTCCTGCCTCAAATCTCTGTTATGTTGTCTTATGTTATTTTGTTGCTCAGTAGCACCCTTGAGATGACTGATACATTGGTTTGAAAAGGGGCTTTAGATGATACTCATACCATAAATGAAACTCACTTTACTTGATCATTATTTCTTTGTTAATTGTCCATGTTTTGCTAAGAGATTAATACTTCTTACAGACATGAAAGAGAACTCTCATGTATTCCAATGTATGTAATTCATCAGATCAACTCAATGATCTCTCATAGACTAATTTCATATTATAGATTATTGACATGCTTGGCCATTATGGTGTGACATATCAATTTTGTCTGTTGACAGTCAACTATGGACACTAAAGCCACATATTTAAATCACTGTTTCCCTTGGTTAAGATTAAAAATTATGTTCAACATAGTAGATGTTGAAAATAAAACACTTATTTTTAGTATTTTATTAAGCTCTCCACAGGAAATAATATGCTTCATAGATCAATGACATTTGCAATTTCATTCTGTTTACCAAAGTCTGCTTACCAAAGTGAAGGGATTTATAGTACTAACTTTGTCATTTCTATTTGTATTCTTGTTTAAACCATCAGAAAAATTATTTTCTAAAATTAATCCGACTCAGATATACATACAGTATTCAAATTAGTTTTAAAATTATGTTTCTAATTGCATAACATAGTGTTCCCTCACACCTGTAAATGGTTGCTCCTGCAGTAAGCTGTAGCATAAGTTTAAGATAAAATTACGTCTTCTTTCAAGTGGAATTCTGCATTCATGAGGTATATGTGCTGGGAGCACTGGTAATTACATACCTTGTTGGAATAGTGGCAATCCCTATTTTTAGCTTACTAATAACTATTTTTGATACACTATTTAGAAGAGCACCACAATACCATAT
The DNA here is from genome assembly GCF_017311325.1 of Ursus maritimus. NCBI lineage: Eukaryota > Metazoa > Chordata > Mammalia > Carnivora > Ursidae > Ursus > Ursus maritimus. Next base: position 53,540,640 of record NW_024423319.1, read on the forward strand.
AACTCCATGGTCAGAAACTTATTTTTTTATCATTTGGAAAGAAATAAAATACTATGTCCTGAAACACATCAGTTTAATGGGATCTGGTCTTTCTATGGGTCTAATAATATCAGTAGAGAACTGACTTTTCTTGGTGAGTGTTTATTATGGAATACATACATCAGTACTGCTATACAAATTTCACAATCATGTTTAATGCTGGTAATAACTACTTTGTATAATGAGAACACTAGAAGTAGTTATTTTATAATGATGTTTTAAATGAAAAATTAATCTTTAATCTAACCAATGAAGTAGAAATAATAAATACATTTTATGACAAGAAGCTTCATTTCATAATTGGCAAGACATTGTGGTCTTTTAAAGAATGAAAATCAAAGAACAAACAACACAAATAAAAAAGTTGCTATAAAAGTGTTGAACATATTTCCTATTGTTTTCTTACATAATACAAATTTTCTGTAGAAAAACCAGCGAATAGATATTTTCAGTTGTCATAATTTTGAACATATATTTGAAAGCGGAAGACATATTAAAGATCATCTGCTCCAGATGTTTTCACATTGTCTTCCTCAGAGTCCTAGCGTTTCATGGAGATGCCTTAGAAGCTAAGGTATGGGGTACAGTGAAAAGGAAACAAGGTAGGTAAATCTCTGAGTCATCCTCAGTATTACTCTTTTTTTTCTTCCTGATTTATATGTGAGGTTCCACTTAACATTTTGCATGAAGTCAGAGTTCTTTTGCTAAAAAAAATGAAAAATACCTTTAAAAAATCATTGATATAGGCCATCCTCCTCATTTTAATGTTGAAAAAATTGAGACCGAGTAGATTTAAATGACTTATTCGTGAGCATACCCATTTACTGAGTGGCAAGATGAATTACTCATCAAAATAACTTGCCAGGATATGTTTATTATTCCTTATATATGATTTCAAACTCTTCAAAGCAGCTTCATATCTGTTATTTGATTTGATCCTCAGAAAATAACACTATTAAGTGGTTATATAAAGTCTTAGCTCAATTTTAGAGACGAAGAGATGAAGTTGAAAGAGATAAAGCCACTAGGGTTATACCACATTATTGGTAGAGTCTGGATGAAAACTAAGTTCTCTTGGCTCTCAAGGGCTTGCTCTGGATCATAATAATTTGTTCTAATAACAGCTTGTCTAGAAAGTGGCAGTTCACACATATGCTGCACATGTGCTTGTCGAAATGCTTATCAGAAGTCCGTGATGCTGTCACTATAGACTCTCAGAACTCACTTAGATCTTAAGAAACATCGAGGCCTGCATTTCCATTTTATTGATGAAGAAACAAATTCAGGCTAAATAAAAGGACATATAGTTAGAGGCAGGACTCATATTAAAACCCATATATTCTAAATTCAAGTCAGTGTTTTTCCTAACAAGAAGCATTGCATTTTAATTTATAAGTATATGCTAACTAGTGGAAATACACATTCTTGCCAGAGTTCCAGCACCTTTGTTTTTAATCATCTAGCTCTTCTGTCTTAGAATGCCAAAAAACCTTGCTGAGGTATACCTACAAACTGTTTAAGATGGCTATGATAAGCCCTTTTGCGATTTGCAATGACTCTAGGAAAAAAAGGCATGTTCACACACATGAGGAGAGATTATGGACATCTAAAATTTACATGGAAATAGAAGGTTTTTTGGTGGATTACTGTGAGAGTTTGCAAGTGAAGAAGTTCATACCCACTTTCTGTCCAGTGAAGAGATTCAATCTCTATTTTCTGAATGGAGTCTCAATCCACTAAAAGTTTAACACCCCTTGAAAGGTAAATAGAATTCTTTTTAGTTTCCAGGCAATTGAGAGTCAAAGAATGTGCTTATTGTTTTTCTAAATCTCCACTAGATCTATTAAAAGCATTTTTTCATAGTTACTTTTCTGTATGCACTTCATTTCTACTATTGTCACCTCAAATGCCTTCTCAATGGTAGAACTTCTTTCCCAAATAACACTTGCAAAATGAAACATGATTTAGTATACCTCAGGTAATAACCTTAGCAGCACAATTATATACTCCTCAATTGACCATTATCTATATTATAATTTAGCAACTACCTTTTTGCCAGTAAAAACTGAAGATGAAAGATATGGGCTACTGTCAGGGGCTTATAGCTTTTCTTTTAGTGAAATTAAAATAAGAAATTATTGGGGTGCCTGGGTGGCTCAGTGAGTTAAGCATCTGACTCTTGATTTCAGCTCAGGTCTTGATCTCAGGGACATGAGTTCAAACCCTGTGTTGGGCTCTGCACTGGGCATGGAGCCCACTTACAAAATTACATATATTGAAGGAGATCCATTTGAATGACTCAGTTCATTGGGGAAAAACATGCCCCCAGTGGCAGAAATAAATTAGGCATAGAAATGTATTCCAGATCAACAAATATGTATAAGTTATTATCAAATACACAAAAATTTCAAATATAGGAAAAGAAAGATCAGAGTTTAGGAGAAGGTGAATAAATATATTATGAAGATAAAATATTTTGAATGAATAGAGTTGGGCAAGATAAGAAAGGTTCTAAGGACAGAAAGAAGTCAAAAGGTAAGGACAAGGAAACCTGACCCCTAGAAGCTATAGCTCAAGACTGCTATTTATGGTAGTACAATTGTCCACAACACAAGGGATTTACATGTGGGACAAGTGGTGGTTTAAATCCAAGCTGTGCATCCTGGAAGTTTTTTTTCTATTAGAGGAAGGGATTCTATGGCAGGCAGAATTTTAAAGATCGCTCCATCTCTGAACCCCACTCAAGATTTCCATGCCCCAGTCATTCAAACATTTATCTAGACTCTATTATGAAAGATTTTGTAGTTGTAATTAATGTCCCATGTCAGTTGACCATAAAATACAGATACCATCTATGTGGGCCTGACTTAATCATGTGACCCCTTTAAAAGCAAAGAGTCTTCTCCTGCAGGTCACAGAAGGGAAAGTGAAAAAAACTGAAGAACTTGACGGCTTCAACATGCATTTGCTGACTTAGAATATGGAGGGGATCATGTGAGAAGGGATGTGGATAGCCATTTGAAGCTAAGAGCAGCTCTCAGCCATTAGCCAGCAAGGAAGCGGGAACTTCAGTCTTAACCATAAGGAAATGGATTCTGCCAACAACCTGAATGAGCTTGGAAGCAGATTCTTCTCTAAAACCTACACTAAAGGAACACATAGATCTGCCAACACTTTGATTTCAGCCTTGTGAGACCCTGAGCAGAGAACCTAGTAAAGTCTACCTGGACTTTAAAGACCTATAGAACTATGAAATAAAAATGGGTTTGTTTTAAGCCTCTACATTTGTGGCAATTTGTTGTGATAGCAATAGAAAATCTGTACAGGTGCCTTTAAAAAATCAGAGGAAGATGGTCTATGAGCTAATGTCAGCTCCCCCATAATTTTATATGCCCAAGTTCTTCAGAAAAACAGAGAAAACTCTTAGGGGTGACCAATCATATGTTTTCCCTTTTGATTCTTAGTCCAGGTATCATTCTCAGGGGCAATTTTGACAATTGTCAATGCAAATACTGACCTGAAAAACTCAGTCAAAGGTGGAAGGTTGTTTGTTCTTGTGCTTGGTTTCTTTTTCAGTTACACTTCCCTTTTCACTTTTAATTTCTTCCACGGAACATTTTTTAAAAAATTTTATTTATTTTCCTTTTTTTTATTATGTTCGGTAGTTGTGTATAACACCCAGTGCTCATTTTTTTTTAAAGATTTTATTTTTAAGTAACCTCTAAACCCAACTTGAGACTTGAACTCACAACCCTGATATCAAGAGTTGCACACTCTCCTGACTGAGCCCACCAGGCACCCCTCTCTTCCACAGAAAATTTTTAAGAGTGACTGTGGCCAACCTGTAATGAGGCTAATTTTTCCATAAATAGAATTTTAAGTAAGACTTTTAATTGTGAATGCCTTTAAGTGCTTCTTAGAACTAGCATCCTGTTTATCAGAAAGAGATGATGATTCATTAGGATTTTGGTTGGGCAGTGCAATGTGTTTAGGGTGTTCAGAGAGAGTAAGATTTGATACCTAACCTTATAAACTAAAAGTCCATGCCTTGTAACTAAATAACACCTCTGAAAGAAGAGAGGGCAGAACTCTTGTGACCCATCCCACAGATGCTTCTAAGAAGAAAGAAAGAAAAAAAAGAAAGAAAACAGAAACATGGCTGAGAGAATACTGCTGAAATGTTTTCAATTATAATAAAAATGCAACTTTTCATCCTATTACAGACTTAATTCATGGGCGAGGCTTTCTAGTTTTCCTAATCAAAGTGACACAATAGTTCAAAATGTGAGAAGAAAATTTGGGAAGAGTTTCAATTAACTTTATTAACTGGAAAGTTAACTAGAAGTCCTAGTTAACTCTTAGCATCGTTTGGATGCAAAACATAAATCTAATAAACCAAATGAAAACAGTAATATTACACAAAATCTTATAAACAGAATTTGTTTGCCTTTTTAGTGTACTTTATCATATTTATATTTTGTCAGATTTAGAGATTTAGAAATGCCACTACAAGGGTGCCTGAGTGGCTCAGTCAGTTAAGTGTCTGAGGGTCCTTGGATGGAGCCCACATCGGGCTCTGTGCTTAGCAGTGAGTCTGTTTGTCCTTCTTCCTCTCCCTCTGCTCCTCCCTCTCCCCTCCCCCTGCTCATGCTCTCTCTCTCTCTTTTTCAAATAAATAAATGAAATCTTTTTTAAAAATGCCACTACAATATAAACTCCTAAAATACAAACTCCTGTGACTATAAATATGTTTATGAACAGTTCGTTTATTATTTTAGAATAAAATAGAGTACAGGTCTAACAGTAGCCTGCAGACTTTTATAACCTAATGCACTCTAAAGAGAAAAAAAAACAATTTTGTCACATAAGGCTATAATCTCTAATGAAATGGATGGAAATGAAAGTTTCATATACTATCACTAGATGAGGATAAATTTTTATCATAAAGCGTTATTATGGAAAAGGCAACAGTAGTTCTGTTATGTAGTGATCACTAGTCACTATATCTAAGTTATAATACATCCTAAAATAGGGGGTGACAATACATTAAATATTGCACTCAAGCTGGATGGACTCAAGCAGGGTTTAAAATAACACATTCATATATACTGGCATGTAAAGGGCTTGCCGTGAAACTTTTACCATTCATGAACTGCTGTTTAAACATCATTCCTTATTCCTGGGATTTAATGACTAGCTTGTTTTCTGAATCAGTCTCATTTATCTATGTCATGTGTCTCCATTTCATTTCATCTAAACTACTGTTTAGATATGGAGAGTGTAAAAACATTTATGAGAAGATGCTTTATCTCTTTAATAAGAGCTCTCTAAAAAATGTGATTTTGGATTATGGTTGGTTTGGCCTATAAATATTGATAATTAATATATGCCATGGTGAAGAAAATGATAATACTTCCTCTTTGTCTCTATGAACAAAAAATGAAAAATTCTAAAGTCTTATTCTTTTATGTTTGGATATGCCACTGATGGACAGTCAGAACAGCTAAAATAGTAAACTGCTTTAAACAAGCTATTTGTGACTTTCAAACAAAACTACACATGCTTGAATTTAAAGAAAATATACATACATTTTTTTTCTGAGATTGTGAAAATTTTGTAGCTCTTTTTGCTAATGGATTTTTAGGGGATTGATTTATTACCCTTTGGTTTATTTTTGGTTATGTTTACCATTTCTTCTTTCTAAAATTACATTTCAGTTACAACTGAATTAAAATACCAAAGTAATTATTTGTCGTTATTTTTTTTTAAACTGAAATGCTGATCCTGAAAATGTCAGATTGTGAATGGAAACCAATCTACATTTTCTAAGTGCTGCATTTACTTTCTTCTGCATCATTTAAGGAAGAAGCTGAGATGTTAATAAAGATGCTACAATTATGGTCATCAAATTTATCATATATTTGGGCTAAAGAAGATTTGTAATACTATGTTACCACAGTATTTATGTCAGACAGTTATTCCCAAGAGTAAAGCTGGCAGGATTTTTATGATGAATGCTTACTTTGAATGGGTTTTCCAATATAATGACAACCTCAACCCCAGAGATAAGCAGATAACTCTACAGACAAGTGGAGAATAAAATTGGAAAATCCAAAAGCAGGCAATAGTAAGGGAAGTTTTATAGCTAATATAGAGTCCAGTCATGGGATATTAGGGAGCAAGGCTTTTTCTTAAGAAGACAACTAGCAAGAGTAACATAAACTCTAGCTCTTAATTTACTGGAGTATTTAAGAATACAAGACAAAATATAAAGTCATTTATCAAAATTATATTAGCCTCAATTTTCAAAATAAAGTAAAAACTCACTTATCAAGGCATCACGTCAACATTGGATCCCTCCTAGTTAAATATGAGATTTATTTATTAACTAGGGCAAGTAGAAGACAAATAGATAAATCTGAGGAGGAAAAAGGACATATAAAGCTTTAAGAATAAGGAAAGGACTAAATTTCAGGGTCAGTGGGTCTAGACAAGGGTTTCTCAACCTTGGCACTATTGATATTTTGGCCTGGATAATTCGTTTTTGTTGGTGGTGGTGGGGACTGTCCTGGACAGAGTACTATATTTAGCAGTATCCCTGACCTTTACTCCATTAAATACCAGTAGCAGTCCCCCCTCCTGCCTCAGTTATGATAACTAAACACATCTCCACACATTGCAAAATGTGCCCTGAAGGGTAAAATTTCCCCAGGTTGAAAATCGTTTGTTTAGAGTATAAGAAAGGCTCAGTCTGCTGTAGAGATAAGCCTAACCATATCATTGAGGAGTTTGAAGTGGAGAGCAAGAGAGAGTTTCTGACCACAAATGAAAGACAGTCCACTGAAAATGACTTTAAAATGGTCTAGTATTTGCCCTTGAATGAATATTAGCATAAATATAAGTGACCAGAATGATTGTGTCTTACCACAATGTATTTGTTTGTTAGGTAAGACATTCTTTATAAGGTCAAGGGTAGAGGTACAGTTACCAATGAATTTGATTATTTGGAATGGTATATCAACTTCAGACTACAAACACACAAGTTATAATATAAAATAAAATAGGTTAATATTTATTGTGCATAATGTAAGTTACTATAGGAGAAAAAAATGTATAATATTTTATAATCATCCACAAGAGGCTTACAATTTTATAGGGACAATTAAGATGTGACCACATAAATTTTAAATACTAGTTTGAGATTCACAAGATAAAACAACTGATTAATTACAAAATTAATGGTCAATAAAAGTTATAAATTCACAAGAGTTGGGATTCAGAGAAAGTAGAGGGCAAATTTTAGAGGGTTTTGGATGCAGACTGTAAAGATTTATTGAAGAATATTGAGTATAAGAATGATTTTATGAAACTACTCTTCAGGAGACTAGTTTAATAATGATTAGTATAATGAATTAGAAGTGGGGTGGGAGAGGCTATAGAAATAAAGTCTTCTTAGAGGGTTACTGTGATAATCCAATAGTGAGAAGAATCTGAGCTAGTATGATAACAGTGGGCAATAAAAGGAGGTAACTAATGAAAGAGACAATCATAGAGAAGAATTGATAGGACTTGAGTCAGGGAGGATAGAAAGTACAGAAGTGACTGAAACTTTTAGTTCAGATATCTAGTTAATGATGATGACATTAATACAAAAGGAAAACTTGGGGATAGAGAGCTGGATTTCTGGGAAAGGCTGACATCTCTGTTCAATTAGTGGAGTATGAAAGAAAGCAGGACATTTTTAAAAAAGATTTTATTTATTTGACAGAGAGAGATACAGCGAGAGAGGGAACCCAAGCAGGCAGAGTGAGAGAGGGAGAAGCAGGCTTCCTGCTGAGCAGGGAGCCGGATGGATGTGGTGCTAAATCCCAGGACCCTGGGATCGGGACCGGAGCCGAAGGCAGACGCCTAACGACTGAGCCACCCAGGCGCCCCAGAAAGCAGGACATTTTATGAGATTGTGTCCAATAAAAATTGTATATGTTAGCTTAGAGCTTGGAAAAATCTCCGGAAAAGCTGAAGATATAGATTTGGAAATCATTCATATGCTTTCTATGTGCAGGCACTGTTCAAAGTACTTTATATGTATTAACTAATTAAAATCTTTTTAATAAGCTTATAGGGTAATTAAGTTATTGTCCTTATTTTGTATATGAGGAAACTTAAGCACCGAGATGTTAGGTTATTTGTCCAAGTTCACATAGCAGATGAGTTCTGTGAGAGGAAACATGGAAAGAAGGAAAAGCAGAACTTGAGAATACCTATTGCTATAGATTGGATGTTTGTGTCCATGCAAAATTTATACGTTAAAATCCTACACCTGCCCAATGTGATTGTATTAAAAAGTCGAGCCCTAAGTGATTAGGTTCTAAGTGCAGAGCCTTCATGAATGAGATCAGTGCCTTTTCAAAAGACACCCCAGAGAGCTCCTTTTCCACCATGTGAGGATGCAATGTGAAGACAGTCATCTATGAGCAAGGAATCTAACCTCACCAGACAGTGAAATCTGTCAGCACTTTAATTATGAACTTCCCAGCCTTCAGAACAGAGTAATAAATTTTTATTGTGTATAAGCCAACCAGTCTATGGCATTTTTGTTATAAAAGTCCAAATGGATTAAGACACCCATTTATTTAACTTTAGGGGTTGAAGGAAGAAGGTGTGCCTAAAGAGGAGTCAGTGAAAGACTAGTCCATATGGTAGGAAAGATACTAAGAGTAGTATCATGTAAGCCAAAAGGATGTCAAGAAAGAGTTGGAAGGTAATGTGAACTGCTTTCGCAAGGCCAAAAGGACCTGTTTTCAAAAACCTGTTGGATAATACAAGGTGTTTAACTTTAAATATTTGCTTTAGTTTGAACTTTTCCCTCTTTTAGTTTGCTCAACTATTTAGTTTGAATTTGTGAGGTATTAATAATAATAGTAATGAGTCAATAGTAATGATGAACTCAGTCATTCTATTATACATCATGGTTTGTGAATTAGAGAGAGAGAGATAGAGACAGTGACAGAGAGAGGGAGAGAAAGAAACTGAAAAAGAAGGTACAATCACAAGTATTTGGGTACATTATGACAGTAAATAATCAAATAAATTATATATTTTACATCATTTTATTTTTCATATAATCACTTTCCCTTAATTGTTGGGCAAAAAGGAATGCTAAAATAGCACAGGGAAGAGAGCATCACAGAGAAGAGTGAAGGGCAAGGACAGGAATTAAAGGTTTTTCTCAAAGGGCCAAGAGAACATTGCCAGTCATGCCTAGTTTGTGGGATTCTTTGCTTTGGTGTTTCTCCCTGTGGTTATTGTACATTGACAGGAGATAAATTTCATGATATAAATCTTCCTTCTGTTAGCTGGCTTACCCATTATAAAACCAGACATTGTATTACTATTAAGTAGTTCAGAACTACTGCTACCACATCCTTCCAAATAATGGCTATAGAAATCTTGGAGTAACAAACATGATTTATCTGCTTATGTAAAAATATTGGTGCCATCATCCTGCTTTGGCGAAACAGGTGCAGGTTATTTCATCATCCACTTTATCACATTCACATATTCATATTACAAAGTCTGAATTAGATGATGGGAACCCATTATTTTCAGTGATTTTCTTGTTATTGTTGATATTGTTCGTCTGTGTTCTTCCTGATTGCACTGGCTTACCTAACTGGACAGCTAGAATAGCTTAGAGAGCAGAGCGGTGAGAGAAAAAAAATTTTTTTCCTTTTGAAAAATTTCCAGGAGTGATTAGATGATCCCCAAAGGCCCTGTCAGTTCAGTTTTCATTTTTTATAATAATTTTTAATTATGTTATGTTAGTCACCATACAGTACATCCCTAGTTTTTGATATAATGTTCCATGACTCATTATCTGCATATAACACCCAGTGCACAATGCAATATATGCCCTCCTTAATACCCATCACCGGCCTATCCCAATCCCCCACCCCCCTCCCCTCTGAAGCCCTCAGTTTGTTTCCCAGAGTTCACAGTCTCTCATGGTTCATTCCCCCTTCTGTTTACTCCCGCTTCGTTCTTCCCTTTCTTCTCCTACCGATCTTCCTATTACTTATGTTCTATAAATGAGTGAAACCATATGATAATTGTCTTTCTCTGCTTGACTTATTTCACTTAGCATAATCTCCTCCAGGCCAGTCCATGTTGCTGCAAAGGTTGGGTAATCATCTTTCTGATGGCGGAGTAATATTCCATTGTATATATGGACCACATCTTCTTAATCCAGTCATCTGTTGAAGGGCAACTCGGCTCCTCCCACAATTTGGCTATTGTGGACAATGCTGTTATGAACATTGGGGTGCATATGGCCCTTCTCTTCACTACGTCTGTATCTTTGGGGTAAACACCCAGTAGTGCAATGGCTGGATCATAGGGTAGCTCAATCTTTAACTTTTTGAGGGATCTCCACACTGTTTTCCAAAGTGGCTGTACCAACTTGCATTCCCACCAACAGTGTAGGAGGGATCCCCTTTCTCCACATCCTCTCCAACATTTGTGGTTTCCTGCCTTCTCAATTTTTGCCATTCTAACTGGCGTAAGGTGCTATCTCAATGTGGTTTTGATTTGAATTTCCCTGATGGCTAATGATTTTGAACATTTTTTCACGTGTCTGTTAGCCATTTGTACGTCTTCATTGGAAAAGTGTCTGTTTATATTTTCTGCCCGTTTTTTGATTTGATTATTTGTTTCCCGTGTATTGAGTTTGAGAAGTTCTTTGTAGATCTTGGATACCAGTCTTTTATCTGTAGTATCATTTGCAAATATCTTCTCCCATTCCGTGGGCTGCCTCTTAGTTTTTTTGACTGTTTCCTTCACTGTGCAGAAGCTTTTTATCTTGATGAAGCCCCACAGGTTCATTTTTTCTTTTGTTTCTCTTGCCTTTGGAGATGTGCCATGAAAAAAGTTGCTGTGGCCAATGTCAAAGAGGTTGCTGCTTGTGTTCTCCTCTAGGATTTTGTTGGATTCCTGTCTCACATTGAGGTCTTTCATCCATTTGGAGTTTATCTTTGTGTATGGTGTGAGAGAGTGGTCAAGTTTCATTCGTTTGCATGTAGCTGTCCAGTTTTCCCAGCAACATTTATTGAAGAGACTGTCTTTTTTCCACCGGATGTTTTTTCCTGCTTTATCAAAGATTAGTTGCCCAAAGAGCCGAGGGTCCATTTCTGGGTTCTCTCTTCTGTTCCATTGGTCTATGTGTCTGTTTTTGTGGCAGTACCATGCTGTCTTTGTGATCATAGTTTTGTAGTATAGCTTGAAATCCAGCAACGTGATGCCCCCAGCTTTGTTTTTCCTTTTCAACAGTTCCTTGGCGATTCGGGGCCTCTTCTGGTTCCACACAAATTTAAGGGCTGTTTGTCCCAGTTCTTTGAAAAATGTCATTGGTATTTTGATCGGGATGGCATTGAAAGTGTAGATTGCTCTGGGTAGCATAGACATTTTAACTATGTTTCTCCTTCCGATCCATGAGCATGGAATATTTTTCCATTTTTTTGTGTCTTCTTCAATGTTTTTCAAGAGTGATTTGTAGTTTCTAGAATATAGATTCTTTATGTCTCTTGTTAAGTTAATTCTGAGATAACGTATGATTTTTGGTGCTATTGTAAATGGAATGAATTCCCTAATTTCTCTTTCTTCAGTCTCATTGTTTGTGTATAGAAATGCAACTGATTTCTGAGCATTGATTTTGTATCCTGCCACATTACTGAATTGCTCTATAACTTCTAGTAGTTTGGGAGTGGATTCTTTTGGGTTTTTCATATAGAGTATCATGTCGTCTGCGAAGAGAGACAGTTTGACTTCTTTACCGATTTGGATACCCTTTATCCCTTTCTGTTGTCTGAGTGCTGTTGCAAGGACTTCTAGTAGTATGCTGAATAATAATGGCAAGAGTGGGCATCCTTGTCGTGTCCCTGATCTTAAGGGAAAGGCTTTCAGCTTTTCCCCATTGAGAATGATATTTGCTGTAGGCTTTTCATAGATGGTTTTTATGAATTGAGGAATGTACCCTCTATCCCCACACTCTGAAGGGTTTTAATCAGGAAAGAATGCTGTATTTTGTCAAATGCTTTTTCTGCATCAATTGAGAGGATCATATGGTTCTTGACTCTTTTCTTGTTCATATGATCTATCACACTGATAGATTTGTGAATGTTGAACCACCATTGCATCCTAGGGATGAATCCCACTTGGTCATGATGGATAATCCTTTTAATGTACTGTTGGATCCTATTAGCTAGGATCTTGTTGAGAATTTTGGCATCCATATTCATCAGGGATATCGGTCTGTGATTCTCCTTTTTGATGGGGTCTTTGCCTGTTTTGGGGATCAAGGTACTACTGGCCTCATTGCTAGGATTCCTCATCTAATGTGGTATGTCTTTTATTTAAATCGATTTTCCTTCATCAAGAAGACGGCTTACTGTTATTTTCAGTGTTTCTGCTAAGCTTCCTGTAGAATGCATCTATTTAGTATGAATACTTAAAACAACAATATTATTTGTATATAAAAGTCACTTTCTTAATGTTTCCCCCCCCTTTTTTTAAAAAGGCACTATAATTAGAAAACACTTATTACCATGAATATTGCTTTGGAAAATCTGAAACTCCAAATCAATGTTCTCCATCAACCAAAAAAAGGTCTAAGCAGCCCAAACTGAAGAGAACACAAAATGTAAAAAGCTGACAAATTTAAAGAGAATAAAATTCATTTATTGTAAAAGCAATTCAAGAATACCCAGTTAAGGGGCACCTGGGTGGCACAGCAGTTAAGCGTCTGCCTTCGGCTCAGGGCGTGATCCTGGCGTTACGGGATCGAGCCCCACATCAGGCTCCTCTGCTAGAAGCCTGCTTCTTCCTCTCCCACTCCCCCTGCTTGTGTTCCCTCTCTCGCTGGCTGTCTCTCTCTCTCTGTCAAATAAATAAATAAAATCTTTAAAAAAAATACCCAGTTAAAATAACAGTAATTAATTATAATTCATAAGTCATAGTAATCAGTGTTGAAACTCACGGTGCAAAAGCGGGAGGCAGCATCCAGTGTTTTAACTTCACAGTTTTTGCACATCTGAGAAATGAGTGCTCAGATGAATTTTATCTTTGGCAGGCATATTTTTATAAGAATTTGGGTGTGCCTATTTTAATAATTGTTTTCTGTATCATGAAAAGAGATCTCCACAATTTGAATGTTTTATATTAGAGAATTCTTTAATGCACGCTTGTCAAACGTATATATTTTATATTAGAGAATTCTTTAATGGACCCTTGTCAAATATATATACTGTATAGGTGTATATACTAGATATATACACATACATAATATACTATATATATATACATACATATATATACACAATATATAGAGATAAGTATAATACCTGTATTACCTTTTTATTTTTTGTTTTAGATATAAGAGCTTGCTAATATGTTAGGTACTTATATAAATTGTTACATTATTTTTTCTCATGGAATAATTTTTTGTTTGTTTATGTGGTTCAAATATATTCTTTTAAAAAAGTGCTTTCTGGAAGCAGATTGATAAATTGGTATTTTTTCTGTAAATGCCTTTGGTGACTACTGAGACCATGGGAAATAAAAATAGTGTAATAAAGAAATTAGATTTTTCAGAATGTCTTTTTGCAACTGCTTAGGTCTGTTAACCCAGAACTCTTTGTTTTTTCCCACCCCTGACCTATATAGTGGATGGTAAGTTCCCCAATAGCATTATCAAGACATTTTTTATAAGGCCATGACTTTGCTGGTTACAAGACCTTTAACTAAGAAGAGAGATATGTTTTATACTTCAGAGAAATACTAAAAGTCAATGTTAATGGAATTTTTTCTTATTAAAAATAAAGCATATAACTGTGATACCTTATTTAGTTTCATATTTTACCATGATAATATTTTGGTGTATTCGCTTCCATCTTGCTAGAACTAACTATAAATGCTTAGTAAATTTGATGCTTCCTGAGTTTATGGTATAACTGACTTATTTGTACTCATGAACATTAATTAAAACTGCACTTCCCTGTAAGAAGCTCTAAAAACAGACTGTTTAGTCCCTTTATTTTTTTTTCTATTATCTTCTTACCTCAGGAAGTAGGTAAGCTGCTCTTTACTTATTTTGTAATTCTGTTGAAATGTGATATTTATTATTATTTTACACAATGCTCAAAAAGGAAGAACAAATCTTATAGGCTGACTTCCTAGGGAGATTTTATCCTGGCCTCATCAGTTCTGTACACAAGGTCTATGAAAACAATTTATCAGATGTGTGGCTTGTAACTACTTGGATAGCTCTTTCTGCCAGCAGGTGCTTTGAGTCTTAGTTTACACTCTGTATAAACCATGATTTTTGGTGCCAGATAGCTATTATGCATCCTTGTCACTGGTGCCAGGGATTCTTTGTACCTGGATTCTGTAGTGTAATATCTCATTGCTGACTGGCAGTTGAGTCATAACATATCGACTTTGAAAAGTTCCTCTTAATAAGTGCCATGTATTATTCAATTAACACTGCTTCATAATTAAGACTGTGAACGCTATCTACTGGTATCATGATGGTAATTTCCTGCTCACACATGGACATAATATAGATATTTTCAAAGGAATTTCTATGCAATGGTATGATTTTTGTTTTAAAGATTTTATTTATTTGAGCACGAGAGAGCAAACGAGCACCGGCAGAGGGAGAGGCAGAGGGAGAGGGAGAAGCAGACTTCCCGCTGAGCAGGGAGCCAGACACAGAACTTAATCCTAGGACCTTGAGATCATGACCTGAGCTGAAGGCAGATGCTTAACCAACTGAGCCACTCAGGTGCCCCAATGCTATGATTTTTAGAAACAGGCATCCTCTTACTACTCAAATCTGTGATAAAATCTAAATAATATTCATGTTTTAATTCTGTATGTCTAACCAGAAGGGAAAAAAAAGAGCCACCAATTATTAATTTTGTCAAGCTCCCTGGAAAAAAAAGTTATTATGAAATAATTGCACTGCATTTTGTGAGTGGTTAGTGGCTTCACAGAATCAAGTATTCAGAATTATAAAGAGCTTCCATATACCCATGTCCACCATGCTAATTTCACAGATGCAAAATCTGAGGACCAGGGAAGTTACATTCTTCAGTTAGTGTCAGAGTGGGAATGGAAGCCAGCACTTTTGACTATCAAGATTCTTTCAATATGAAACTAAATTTTCATCATTACATCTTATAGAACTACACTGAAGCATCACACATGGTGTACCTGAATATAAAAAGACAATGAAACACTCATTGTGGTGCTTAAAAGGCTGCTTTGGAAGTTGTTATCTTATATCCTGTAGTAGACTTAAATTTGGCACAATTTCATACACCATCATGTTTACAATGTTAAATAAAACTAGTAAGTAATATTGCTAATGTTATTATTTTAAATTATTGGACCCCAGAGCAAAAAGAGGTCACCTTATGTGTGCAAGTGCTTTGATTACAATTGCTTCACAAATGTGAACTGATAGCTTTGCCTTTTATTAGATAAATAATAAATAGTTCCCAAGGAGAAAGAAATCTCCTTTCATGCCTTCCCCCCAAATTTTAGCAATGCAGGGACTACTAGTGCTAGTTACGCTTATGTCGTTCAGTTGTTGGATGATTGTTTTGAGATTAAATGGATCAATATATCTTATGAGTTAGAACAGTGTTGTTGTGTGATAAATTCTGTCACTGTTAGCTGTTATGTTTTTCAAATAATGCCTGAGAATTTGGACTCAGTTGAGATTGCATGGATGTAAATTCTAGTTCCACCATTTACTTCCTGTGTTACTTTGCCCTCAATTTATTCTTTGTCTCAATTTTCTGGTCTATAAAGTGGGAACCATAAATAGTACATACCATAGGTTTTTTGGTAAGGATATGAGTTATTATTTGTAAAAATGCTTAGAGCAGTGTCTGGTAAATAGAAAGCACTAAGTGTTAGATGTTACCATTATTTATTTTATGCTTAGTATTTTTCAATGCTATTTATGTATTAATATATTCTTTCATGCTAAAATATCATATGTACCTCTACTATGTTCTACACATGATGAGGATGCAGCCTAATGTGGGAAGTAGGCAAGTAAATAGGCATTCTACAGTGTCACTAATGATGTACTGTGGGGAAAAAATGATAACACTGTGGGGAATAGAGTGTGTCCAGGAAGCACATTTAAAGCCACCTATCCTGTTGGTATATGTATATGGGTGGGAGGGGGACTGAAAAGTGGGGTTGGTAAGCATAGTGGATATAAGACAATGGCTCGCTCAAAGAAGATTTCCTGGATAAAATTTCATTTGGCTTAAAACAAGAAAGTATGAGTAAGAGTTAGGATGGTGTGAGAGGGATGGCAGGAAGAGAGAATTCATGAGAGTCTAGGGAAAACAAAGTAAAATAAAATGAATGAAATATTTTCAGAATGGCTAGGACATAGTATATGGTGGAAATAGAAGATAAATAAGACTGGAGTACTAGATAAGGATGGGATTAGATGACAGCAAAGCCCCCAAAACCATGATAATCTGTTGAGGGGGAGAGATTGGAAAGTAAATTAACTGTTTTAAGGAGAAGTGAAATGATAAGATTTGTATTTTTAATATGTCATTTTTCATCATAGAAAATATCATTAACTTGGGTAAGGTTGGAGATGGAGAGACCACTTAGAATGCAGTTGTGGTAGTTAAGGTGAGAGGTGAAGATAGCCCATACAAGGGAAGAAGAAATAGTATTGGATTTGGGATTGGGAAGAGTTAGAGATGACTCTCAAGTTCGTGGCTTGGGCAACCGGACAGGTGGTTGTATCATCTACTGACATAAGGAAGGCAAAAAAAGAAACAAGTTTTGGGAAGAATGGAGGTTATCATTTTAGGTTTAGGCATGCTTTGAGATATCTAAATGGAGATGTGGGTCCAGAATTTAGAGGAGAGCTTAGCACTGCAGATTTGGGAATAATCTGTGCAGAGAGGGCAGCTGAAGTGATGGAAGAACAATGAGATGACACAGAGGAAATGCATAAACCTATAAGAGAAAATGACCTGTGGTAGAGCAAAGTGTTCTTAACCTTTCTTGTCCCATTAACCCCTTTAGCAGTCTGGTAAAGCTTAAGGATCCCTTCTTGGAATTATGTCTTCCTAATTATATAGTTGTGTGTGTAGGTGAGTATGTGTGTGTTTATGTGTGTATATATGTATATATAATGTGTATATGTTATATGTCTATATGTATACATATAAAATACTACATAGTTATATATATTTAGTATATAAAATTTAGTATATGATAATAAATTACAGAAAACAAATATATTAAAATAAAGTTGCCAAAATATTTAAAAACACATTTATTATAAACAAATATATGTGCTTTTTTATTACTACATTAAATAAGAAGATCTAGTGGGCCTGATAAACACCTTAATTTCAAAGTAATGAGGATTCTAAATAACATTTTGAGATAACTTTGACAACTGACATGCTATATGAAATTATCTGTTGGTGACAAAGTTATAGGTAATATTCAATCCTGTTTTGATTTTTTGAAGATAATGCTAACTTTCATTTAAACTCTAAGAGATTAGTAAAAATAAAGATGTAATTAATTTCCCCCATCCAAATCACAGCCCCCTGAATACTATCCATGGGCTCTTGGAGGTCTGTGGACTTCAGGTTAACAGTGGATTAGTGCCTTGATAAACAGTTACAGCTACAGGAGATGCAGAGTAAGAGGAGCTTAAAAAGAAAGCCAAACAAGAGTTATGAGAGAAGTCAAAGAAAAAACAGATGACTATAATAATGCAATGGAAAGCAAGGAAAGAGGGTGTTTCCAGAAGAAGTAACACTAGTAATCTAGTGTTTGAATGTAACTAGTGTTTACTAGTGAATCTAATGTTTGAATGTAACTAGTACTAGTGTTGAATTTAACAGAGTGGTCAAGTGAAATAAGGACTGAGAAATGTTCTTCAGATTTAGCAAAAAGAATGTTACTGTAAGATGATTTGACAAGAGCAGTTTCAGTGATGGTAGTAGGTATTTAATTGGTGGTTGTGATGGGTTAGCTAAATTACAATAGGTTACAAAGTGACTGGTAGGTGATGAAAGGCAGATGTTAAATGAAAATGTTTTTTTCTGGAAAAGTGGCAATATAAAGGGCAGTACTTGGAAACATGAGCTCAAAAGAAAAGTGTGTGTGTGTGTGTGTGTGTTTAATTTTTAAAATAGGAGACAGTTGGAGTTAAGATGGCGGAGCAGTAGGAGACACCGTTTTCAGCCGGTCCCCCGAGTCGAGCTGGATAGGTACCAGACCAGCCTAAACAACCACGGAACCAGCCTGAGACGCAGGAAGACGCATCTGGATCTCTACAAATGAACATCTCCAGCGCTGAGTATTGAGGTACGAAGCGGGGAGCCATGAAACCGTGCACAGATATCGGAAGATAAACGGAAGGGGGAGGGAGCCGCCGCGTTCTGGCGCCGGGAAGCGGCAGCCACTTGCACGGGGAAGCGGGCGGGCTCGAGGTCGGCACCCACAAAACAGCAGACTGAGACCGTGAGCCGGGTGCACGCGCCACCAGGCATCTCACGGATCACCGGAATCCCGGTGCCCTCACTGGATCCAGACTGAGACGGTGCCATCCGGGAACGCGCGCGGGGCGGCTGGCGGCTGGCGGCATTAGAAACACAAAGGACAGAGACACGCCGGCCCTGGAAGTGAGGGCTGGGACGCCGGGTGTGGGGCGCACCTGGGACGTTGCAGGTTGCGCAGCACCAACAGAAACAGTAGCCAAAGTGGCCAGAACATTAGTAGAGAACGGGTCGCGCAATCCCTCTGTTCCCAGACAGAGGCTGAAATTACACGCTGCTGCTCTGACTCTCAGAAGAGGCACAGCAAACCGCCAGGGAAAAGCCGGAGAACAAAAGCCTGGAAAATGTCGTAATTCAGGGAGGCCTAACCTCATCCCTCTCTTCAGTGAGGGACGCCGAGACTTTTACCCAAACAGGGCTTGCCTTGAGTATCGGCGCAGAGCAGGCCCTCCCAGGAAGGCAGGCTGAAAAAATCAAGAAGCCCACAACCCGCGCGCCTGGGTGGTGCAGTCACTGCTGCCTTCAGCTTAGGCGTGATCCCGGGCGCCGAGGAGGCCCCTCATCAGGCTCCTCCCGCCTGGGGAGCCTGCTTCTTCCTCTCCCACCTCCCGTTTCTGTTCCCTCTCTCGCTGGTTGGCTGCCACATAAATAAATAAATAAAAATCTTTAAAGAAAAGAAAGCCCACATCCCTAAGATCCCTATAAAACAAGGGGCAACGCCTGGGACCCATCAATAGCCTGGGTTTGAACTCCACAACCTCTCTTCATCAGAAATGGACAAGAAGGAGAAGCCCCCCCCAGCAAAGAAAAGATAGGAGCCCAGCTCCTGCCACAAGAAATAATGGATATGGATGTAACCAAATTATCAGAAATGGAATTCAGAGTAACGATGGTCAAAATGATGAGTAGAATTGAAAACTATTAACTAAAAGGTTACTGAGAATATAGAATCCTTAAGGACAGAAATGAGAGCTAATCTGGACAGAAATTAAAAATTTATAGCCAAAATGCAGGCAAAACTAGAGGCTCTGATGGCCAGGGCCTATAGCTTAGGAACGGGTTAGTGAATTGGAGGATGGGTTATCAGAGGCAAATGAAAAATAGAAGATGGTCTTAAAAAAAATCCACTCGCCCACTCTAATGTAGGTTACGGGAGATTACTGACTCAATGAAACGATCCAATGTTAGAAATCATCGCATCCCCCAGGTGGAGAAACAGAGTGGTCTAGGTAATATATATTTTGAACAAATTGTAGCTTTCGAAAACTTCCCTAATTTAGCATGGAAACAACAAACATTCGTGTCCAAGAGGCAGAGAGACTCTCCCCAAGCTCAACCATGACAAACCTACGCCACGCCACGTCATAGTGAAATTCGCAAATATTAGATGCAAGGATACAGTATTGGAAAGCGCCAGCAAGAAATTTCTCACGTATCAAGGCAAAAGCATCAGAATTACGTCAGACCTGTCTACACAGACCTGAAAATGAGAAAGGGTTGGGGGAGCATTTTTAAAGCTCTTTTTTCAGAGAAAAACATGCAGCCAAGGATCCTTTTATCTAGCAAGGTGCTATTATTCAGAATTGATGGAGAAAATAAAGACATTTCAGAACTGGCTAGTCACTAAACTGACTTTTGTAACCACGAACCAGCCCTACAGGAGATATTACGGGGGCTCCATAAAAGTAAAAAGGCCCCAAGAGTGATACAGAACAGAAAGTCATAGCCACACAAACAAAGACTTTACTGGCAACATGGCAACATTAAATCTATATCTCTCAGTAAATCAGTCTTAATGTAAAATGCGTTTGAAATCCATCCTTCCATAAGAAGCCACAGGGTTGCAGATTGGATAAAAAGAAATGACCATCCGTTTGCTGTCTAAGCAAGAGACTCATTTCAAACCCAAAGATATTCAGACTGAGAGGTGGGGATGGAGTACCATCTTTCACGTTAAATGGACCTCCAAAGAAAGCTGGGGTAGCAATTTCATATCAGATAAATTGGATTTTTAAACTACAGACTATAGTTAGAGATGCAGAAGGGCACCTATATTATTCTTTTAAGGGAAGTATTCAACAAGTGGATATGACAATTATAATATATATGCCCAACAGGGGAGCAGCAAGATACACAAGCCAACTTAACCAGAATAAAGAGACACATAGATAAAAATACATTAATAGTAGGGGACCTCAACACTCCACTATCAGAAATAGACAGAACACCCTGGCAAAAACTAAGCAAAGAATCAAAGGCTTTGAATGCCATACTGACTAGTTGGACCTCATAGATATATATAGAACACTACACCCCAGAACCAAAGAATACTCATTCTATTCTAGTGCCTATGGAACATTCCTCCTTTCAAGAATAGACCATGTTCTGGGACACAAAACAGGTCTCAAACCGGGATACCAAAAGATTGAAATTAGTCCCCTGCATATTCTCAGACCACAACGCTTCTGAAAATTGGAATCAACCACAAGGAAAAATTTGGAAGAAACTCAAACACTTGAGAGTAAGAACCATCCTGCTCAGGAATGACTCGATAAACCAGGAAATCAAAAATCAATTAAACAATTTATGGAGACCAAATGAGAATGAAAATACAACAGTCCAAAACTCCATGGATACTGCAAAGGCAGTCCTAAGGGGGAAATACATAGCCATCCAAGCTCCTCACTCAAAAGAATAGAAAATCTAAAAATGCAGTTTATATGCCTTCACCCTCAAAGAAGCTGAACAGCAACAGAGGGACAGGCCTAATCCACGCACGCAGGAAGCAGTTGACCAAAATTAGAGCTGAAATCAATCAAGCAGAAACCAGAAGTACAGTAGAGCAGATCAACAGACTAGAAGCTGGTTCTTTGAGAGAATCAATAAAATTGACAGACCACTGGCAAGTTATTCTATCCAAAAGAAAAGAGAAAGGACCTGGCAGATTATTAAAATTATGAATGAAAAACGAGAGGTCACGACGAGCACACCCACTGAAATTGGAAGGATTATTAGAAATTTTTATCAATGTTATATGCCAATAAACTAAGCAATCTGGAAGATATGGAATCCTTCCTGGAAACCTATAAACTAATAAGATTGAAAACCGGAAGAAATTCTGATTCCCTTTAAACAGGCCATAATTAATTATGAAGAAATTGAGTCAGTGATAAACAAACCTTCCAAATAACAAAACCCAGGCCCAGATCTGTTTTCCTGGGGAATTCTACCAAACATCCAAAGAAGAAATAATACCTATTCTCCTAAAGCTATTTCAAAAATAGAAACAGAAGGAAAGCTAATAAACTCATTCTATGAGGCCAATATACCTTGATCCCCAAAACAGGCAAAGACCCCATCAAAAGCGAGAAATACAGACCGATATCCCTGATGAATTGGAGCCAAAATCTCAACTAAGTATTTCCTTAGTAATAGATCCAACAGTACATTAAAAGGATTATCCATCACGATCAAGGGGATTCATCACCTGGGATGCAAGGTGGTTCAAATTCACAAATCATCAGTCGTGATAATCATATGTCAAGCAAGAAAAGAGTCAGAACCACATGTGATCCTCTTTCTCAATCGATGCACGAAAAGCATTTGACAAAAATACAGCATTCCTTTCCTGATTAAAACCCTTCGAGTGTGGATAGAAGGTACATTCTCAATTCATAAAAAGCCATCTAAGGAAAAGCCTACGCAAATATATTCTCAATGGGGAAAAGTGAAAGAAGCCTTTCCCCTTAAGATCAGAACACGACAAGGATGCCCACTCTGCCATCTATTATTCAGACATATACTAAAGTCCTTCAACAGCACTCAGACAACAGAAAAGGGACTGTAAAGGGTATCTCAAATTCTGGCAAGAAGAAGTCAAACGTGTCTCTCTTCTTCAATAGAGACAAGTGATACTCTATATGAAACCCAAAGAATGCCACTCCAAACTTATGAGTTATAGAGCAAATTCAGTAATGCCTGGCAGGACACAAAATAATGCTCGGAAATCAGTTGTCATTTCTATACACCAAACAATGAGACTGTAGTTGAAAGAGAAATTAAATATCCATTCCCATTTACAATAGCACAATAAAAATCCAACGTTATCTCATGAATTAACTTAACCAGAGACGTAAGAGACTCATATTCTTAGAAACTACTAAATCACTCTTTGAAAGACATTGAAGGAAGACACTAAAAAAGATGGAAAAGATATTCTCCATGCTCATGGATCGGAAGAATTAACATAGTTAAAATGTCTCATGCTACCCAGGCACCACACTTTCAATGCTATCCCGATCAAAAATACCTCAAGACATTTTTCAAAGAACTGGACAAACAGCCTTAAATTTGTGGTGCGGAACCAGAAAAGGCCCCGAATCTCCAAGGAACTGTTGAAAAGGAAAACAAACCTGGGGGCATCACGTGCCGATTTCGACTACTACAAAGCTATGGATCACAAAGACAGCATGGTACTGGCACAAAACAGACACATAGACCAATGGAACAGAAGTAGAGAACCCAGAAATGGACCCTACGCTCTTGGGCAACACATCATGTTGGATAAAGCAGGAAAACATCCGTGGGAAAAGTACAGTCTCTTCAATAAATGTTGCTGGAAAACTTGGACAGCTACATGAAAGAATGAAATTCTTGACCACTATCTCACACCATACACAAAAATAAACTCCAAATGGATGAAAGACACTCAGATGTGAGTATACAGGAATCCAACAAAATCTAGAGGAGAACACATAGCACAACCTCTACGACATTGGCGCAAAGCAACCTTTTTCATGCACACATCTCAAAGGCAAGAGAAACAAAAAGATAAAATGAACCTTGAGGGCTTCATCAAGATATAAAAGCTTTCTGCACAGCGAAGGAAACAGTCAAAAACTGGGAAAGACTAGCCCACGGAATGTGGGAGAAATGATGCAGAAATGATACTACAGATAAGACTGGTATCCAAGATCTTACAAAGAACTTCTCAGTACTCAATACACGGGAAACAAATAACAAATCAAAAAACGTGGCAGAAAATATAACAGACACTTTTCCAATGAAGACCAAAATGGCTAACAGACACATGAAAACACAAAATCATTAGCCATCAAGGAATCAAATCAAAACCTACATCTGAGATAGTACACCTTACGCCAGTTAGAATGGCAAAAATAGAAGCAAGGGAAGACACAAATTGTTGGAGAGGATGTGGAAAGGGGATCCCCTCCTGGCTACTGTTGGTGGGAATGCGTGGTCACAGCCACTTCTGGAAAACAGTGTGGAGGTCCCTTAAAGTTAAAGATTGAGCTACCTCTATGATCCAGCCATTGCACTACTAGGGATTACCCCAAAGATAAGCAGACGCAGTGAAGAGAAGGGGGCCATATGCAGCCCCAATGTTCATACAGCATGTCCACAATAGCCTAAATTGTGGAAGGAGCCGCAAGTATCCCTTCAACAGATGACGTGATTATGCGAAGATGTGGTCCATATATACATGGAATATTACCGCCATCGAAAAGATACGAGTTACCCAACGATGTATGAGCAACTATGGACATACACATCGAGAGAGATAACAAGTGGCGGAAATAAGTCAAGCAGAGAAAGAAGCCAACTTTATCATATGATTTCTTCATCTATGGAACATAAGAACTAGGATGATCAGTAGGGGAAGAAAAGGGATAAAGAAGGGGGTAATCAGAAGGGGGAATGAAACATGAGAGACTTATGGACCATGAGAGAAACAAAACTGAGGACTTCAGAGGGGAGGGGTGGGGGAATGGGATAGACCGGTGATGGGTAGTAAAGAGGGCACGTATTGCATGGTGGGTGTTATAATAAAAAATCATTTAAAAAAATAAATAAATAAATAAATAAAAGTGAAAAAAAAATAAATAAAATAGGAGACAGTTGTTCATACATAAATACTTACAGGACAGTGTCTATAGTTTTTACAGGACAGTGTCTATAGTTTTTAAAGGAGTATGAATACATTGAGTGGTGTCCTTGAGAAAGAGCAGAGGAGCCAGGCATTGAGCCGTGGCATTGGGAGTCCTTGCTCAGTGGGGAGACTGTTTCTCCCTCTCTTTGCTCCTCCTCCTACTTCTGCTTTCTCTCTCTCTCTCTCCCTCTCTCAAATAAATAAATACAATTTAAAAATTACTAAAAAGTCCTTTGAACTTTCCCAAAGTAAAGTACTATCCAGAACAAAGAATGATAATATCTATTTAAAGACCAAGAAGTCTGTAATAGTACATCTCTTCCTAGGTCAGTTATGTGCCTCATCTAGCCTTTTTTCTGCTTTTCTGCTCTATCTTCTCTGCTTTATTCTCTCTTGTTCGAGATACATTCCATGAAGGTGAACATAAACCTCCAGAAATATTTTTTCTTGTAATCTTGATATGATCTCTATAAGTTTTAGTTTTTGATTAAGCCACCACAGTCTAAAAATGCAATGCTTTACCCCAGGATTTACCTTTCTATAACCTCCTCATCTGCAGTTTTCTTCTATTTACAATTTTTTCTCCATATTATTGAATTCTTCTGCATTAGAGGAAAGTTCAAGTTAAAACAAGTAAGAAATATGTAAGACTTTACTTTCTTAATTGTTCTTAAAGCGTCACTATTACTAAGAGTATGTTGGTATGTAAACCATTTTTAGATAAATCCTATATTTTTCCACATTCAAATCTAACACACATAATCTATCAAGTACATTTAACAGTATGCTAAAAACACACTGGAATTTTCAAGAACTGTTTGCAGATATTTTGCCCTTTCTCCTCTTACTTGTAAACCATCTTCTATATTTTTGCCTTTGACCAATAAATTTAACAAAATACTTGTGAGCAAATGTAACTTCCATGGATGCAAATCTAAATTATATGGATGTAGGTCATTCTGATTAAAAATGCAGGCTCTGGAGCCAGACTTTCTGCCTGTGAATCTTGCCTCCATCTCTAACTATCTATCTTGGGCAAGTTATTTAACCTCTTTATGACTCAGTTTTCACATCTGTAAATGGGAATCATAATGGTACCTATTTCAGAAAGTTGCTGGGAAGATAAAATGAGTCTGTAGATATAAGTTTAAAATCGTGCCTGGCACATAAATATTTACTATTAGCATAGGCCAAAATATGCTTCAGTTTATTGAACATGAATCTGCTGGATGTAAACCACTGTGCTAACTGGGTGTTGTGGGCTATATAGTGGCACCCAAAAAGATACATCCACTTCCTAATCCCTAGAATTTGTGACTATTACCTTATATAGCAAAAGATGTGATTAAGGATTTTGAGAGGAGGAGATTATCCTGGATTATCTCAGTGGCCCTAAACCCAATGACAAGTATCCTTATTAGAGTGAGGCAGAGGGACCTTACACAGAAGAGAAAAAGAGAAATGTGACAATGAAGGCAACAGATAGGAGTATCGTGGCCACAAGTAAAGGAAAGCCTGGAACCCCTAGAAGCTGAAAATGGCAAGGAATGAATTCTCCCTTAGAGCTATGTGAGGAAGCACAGCCCTAATGGTACCTTGATTTCAGAATTATGGCTTCCAGAACTGAGAAAACAAATCTGTTGTCTTAAGCCACCAAGTTTGTGGTAATTTGTTAAGGCAGTCCTAGGAAATTAATACACTGTAACAAGTTGTTTAGTTTACTTGTGTTTGTTTGGCCTGCTTTTTTTTTTTTAACCTGTTACTAAAAATCTTTGCTTTCACTTGACTGCCTTTCAGCATTTTTATATTGGGTACAGGGAACTAGCTTCAGTGTAAATTTATCAACCCACAAAGAAAAAAAATTAAATCTGTTACCAGTAGATACTTGTGTTGTGTCAATGGAGGTATTGGTTCTTGAATTCCCTATGAAAGACTTTTGTGAGGATCCATGCTTGACTAAAGATAACAGTTTATTAAGGACAGTACACTCTAAAGATGGGAGAGCAGTCAGGCCCAGAGGTGGCCAGGGTTAGGGGAGTCTTTTCTTTTTATGTCTGCAGAGGTTATGGGTCATAGCTAGGGCAGTCTCAAAACTGAGGTTGTTTCCAATCATGTAAGAGACTCCTCCTATCTGTTGGGAGGGAAAGTTTTTGATTCTACAAGATTCTTGTTGGAATCGTCATGGCCACCTACCTCCAGGTCGGAGGGGATTTTGAAACCACAGCGTACCGCAATGTAAGCGTATCATAATGAAGCTATAGGTTATTGTAGGACACAGGCTGGAAAGGAGAGTGCATTATCTGCATCTCCTGCTCTTGGTCTGGTAGTCCCTAGATGTCAGAAGCCACAAGGCCAGGATGTTGAAAGCCATGAGATCAGGATATTTTGCCCTCGGGTTCCTAATGTGCAACCTATTTATCACTCTGCTTGCCTCTATCTGACTTCTAACAGCCTACTCTATCAGGTCCTGCTATGACGGTGATGATGGTGATGATGATGATGATGATGATGATGGTGATGATGATCACCACTACCATCACCACCATTGTCTTTTAGTGGACTAGAAGCTGCCATTTGTTTGGAAAGTGTGCATAATGTTAGCTCACACTTTATTCCGTGACATAATTGCTTGTCTTATTTTTTCTCCCTTTTTTAGCGTTTTGGTATATGTTGACTTAATTATTCACCATCCCCATCTGGTTTTTTCTCTGGTTTTTTCCTCTACCCTTGAATCTTTTCCTAAGGAGATAAGTCACCATATTGTTTTAATCTACTTTAATGTCTTACATTTCATAATATTGTCACATAAATGGTAATTTGATCCATACCTTAACTCTGAGGTAATCTGTCAGAATTATCATTACTATTTGTAGATGAGGAAACTGAGGTTTAGAAAAGCAAAAGAAGTAGAAATAGCTTTGAACCACATTCATTGTTCTTTCTATTATATCAAACTTGCTGCTCTTATTGGGCACATAAGTCACCAATAGACCTTGTAGAAATATAGATTATGAGCCTACTCATCTGTGATGGGACCTGAGATTCTGCACTTCTAATAATTTCCAAGGTGATGCCAATGCTAGTAGTCTGTGGAACACACTCTGAGTAATAGGGAGGCTTTAGATGATGGATTTATAATAGAAACTAGAAACCAAAACTGAAAATTATAAGTAACTATAGCTTTAAACCTTATGTGACTAGGTCATGGGCACATGTTTACGAAACAAAACAAAATTACAGATATTTGGACGTCGAAAATTCAATTCTAAGCATTTTTGTAAGTGCTCCAAACTTTTCCCTCATAAGTTTTTTCAGTTATTTGTGAAAGATGTCCTGTAAAAATAAGACATTTGTCATTTGTTTGTTTATAAAGAGCATATTATTATTATATAAAACTAATTATGTGTACTATGAATAAAAATAGATGTGGCATTTAGAGTTACACGGAACAAATCAATGACAGGGTGTTTTTTAATTCGAAAAGTTAGCTGTTCATCACATTGATTTGCCATTTATGAAGTTTTGCTTAGCATTACATTAGTTTACATATTGTTTTACTATGACATGGAACAATAGGATATATAATTGTTTGAGTTTTTCTCTCTACTGAATGCACAGCATTGCTTCTTCCTGTACCTGAGAAAGTATTTTCTTCTTCCTGACACTCAAAGAGAAAATTTCTAGTCATTTGGCAACAAATGCATACAATTTAGAATACGTCTCATTCATATAATTAGGATTTAAAATGAAGCAGATTGCCAAATAGTATTAAGACATCAGTTTGTTTTATATAATTAAAAGTCTGTATCTTGGTTTGCCTCTCTTTCTCTCTCTCTCTCTCATTTTTTCCCTTTGCTTGTTTGGTTTCCTAAATTCCACATATCAGTGAAATCATATGGTATTTATCTTTGACTTATTTTGCTTAGCATTATATACTCTCTAGCTCCATCCATGTCATTACAAATGGAAAGATTTTATTCTTTTTTATGACTGAGTAATATTCCATTGTATATATATGCCACATCTTCTTTATCCATTTATCAGACTGTGGGTAATCGGCTGCTTCCGTATCTTGGCTATTGTAACTAATGCCTATAAACATAGGGGTGCATGTATCTCTTTGGATTATTGTTTTGGTATTTTTTGAGTAAATACCCAGTAGTGTGATTACTTGATCATAGGATAGTTCCATTTTTAACTTTTTGAGGAAATTTCTTGTTGTTTTCCTGCATGGCCACACCAGTTTACTTTCCCACCAACAGTGCAGGAGCATTCTCCTTTCCCCACATCCTCGCCAACACCTGTTGTTTCTTTCATTGTTGATTTTAGCCATTCAGACAGGTGTGAGGTGATATCTCACTGTAGTTTTGCATTTCCCTGATGATAAGTGATGATGAGCATCTTTTCAGGTGTCCACTGGCCATCTGGATGTCATTTTTGGAGAAATGTCTGTTCCTGTCTTCTGCCCATTTTTTAATTGGGTTATTTGCTTTTTAGGTGTTGAGTTTTGTAAGTTCTTTATATATTTTGGGTACTAACCCTTTATTGGATATATCATATCCAAATATCATCTCCCATTCCATAGGTTGCCCTTTAGGTTTGTTGATTGTTCCCTTCACTGTGCAGAAGCTTATTATTTTGATGTATTCCTAATAGTTTTTTTTCCCCTTGCCTCAGAAGGCATATATAAAAAAAGTTACTATGGTTAATGTCAAAGAAGTTGCTGCCTGTACTCTCTTCTATGATTTTTACGGTTTCAGGTCTTACATTTAGCTCTTTCGTCTATTTTGAGTTCATTTTTGTGTGCATATGGCTATATACACTTTCTTGGAAGTGCTTATTACATGTATTTTCCACTCCACAGTTTTGTGCATTTCAGTCTTGTTTCAATAACTCAAAATACTAAACTTCCCTCACAACTCTTCCATCAAGCTATCATTGCATTTTTTTCTTAAGATAAAATCTTATATTTAGTGTTGTAGTTCTTCACTTATTAGGAGTTTGCATATCCCTTTATAATCAGTGCTATTATTATTATTGTTATTATTATTATTATTATTATTATTATTATTATTTGGTTTCCACAATTTGAATAGGGTTTCAGTGGTCTGCTCAAACCTATTTTTCCCCTAGCATCTTTTCTTTTTGTGAGTGATTTTGCAGACTGTGAGTTTACTTAGTAATTCACATACTGCTTATAACAGAAATGCTTGTTTTGCAGTCGGTGTTGTACCAGTACTAGGGAAGTAGATCTAGTCAGCATGAGGATATAGAAGGGGTTTTACTCTAGCAATTATTTCATCTCAGGTTTGAGGAGCACATGCTAGGTCACCATATAAATCAAAGAGTCCTCAGGGACTTTGAATAACACAATAGTCCAGAACTGTGTTTAATAGTCAATCATTTCAAAATCTTTTTGACACACATTTCATTATTTCACTGTGTTACTCTATATGGCAATGATCTGCCTGCTGCAAAGTACTGGGGAATTATTACTTTCATTTTAATAAAATATCCTTTTGTCACATTAAGACAGGAGTCCTTATAAACTGAGAATTGTGCACCTTTTATTAGGCTGTCCAGTAGAGAGAGGTCCCACCCTTATTGCATGGCAGACTACTCCAATGAGAGATGACAACTTAAAATTAATGTGTAAACTCTTTGTGACATCTATGTTTCTGATCCAGTCATTATACGTGTAACTCCACTGGTTAGAGAAGCTACCCCTCAGCTAAATAAGTAAATAAATAAATAAATAAATAAATAAATAAATAAATAAATAAATAGAATTTAAGTGTGAGACTATTATACCAATCAGATTCTAATAATATAATAATAGTTAAATTCAAGTAGTGTTCATAGAAGCTAACGAGGTTCTTTACGATATTGAATCCTCCCTTAAATGAAAGAAAATTAACTTCACCATAAGAAAATGAGAATAAGTTAAGTGATTGAGAATAAGTGATCATTTGTAACCTTCATAGGAAATATTAATAAGTCACCTTTTAAAAATTTTTAAAAGCATTTATTTTTTTTATTTAGAATCATTTAATTAACATACAGTGTATTATTATGTTCAGTGATAGAGTTTAGTGATTCATCAGTTGCGTATAAGACCCAGTGCTCATTACATCACGTGCCCTCCTTAATGTCCATCACCTAGCTACCCCCTCCCCCCACCCATCTCCCCTCCAGCAACCCTCAGTGTGTTTCCTGTAGTTAAGAGTCTCTTATGGTTTTTCTCCCTCTCTGATTTCATCTTATTTTCTTTTTCCCTCCCTTCCCCTATGTTAATCTGTTTTGTTTCTTTAAATTCCACATATGAGTGAAATCATATGATATTTGTCTTTCTCTGACTCATTTCGCTTAGTGTAATACCCTCTAGTTCCACCTACGTTTATGCAAATGGTAAGGATTCATTTTATGATGGATGAGTAGTATTCCATTGTATATATACACCATATCCTCTTTATCCCTTCATCTATTGATAGGTATCTGAGCTCTCTCCATATTTTGGCTATTGTGGACATCGCTGCTATAAACACTGGGGTACAGGTGCCCCTTTGAATCACTATGTTTGTATCCTTTGGATAAATACCCAGCAATTGCTGGGTCATAGGGTAGCTCTATCTTTAACTTTTTCAGGAACCTCCATGCTGTTTTCGAGTGGCTGCACAAAATTGCATTCCTATCAACAGTGTAAGAGGGTTCCCCTTTCTCCACATCCTCTCCAACATCTGTTGTTTCCTGACTTGTTGGTTTTAGCCATTCTGACTGGTGTGAGGTGGTATCAACTTGTGGTTTTGATTTGTATTTCCTTGATTCCAAGTGATGTGGAGCATTTTATCATGTATCTGTTACCATTTGTATGTCTTTGGAGAAATGTCTGTTCATGTCTTCTGCCCATTTCTTGACTGGATTATTTGGTTTTTGGGTGTTGAGTTTTTGAAGTTCTTTATAGATTTTGGATACTAGCCCTTTATCTGATAAGACTTTTGCAAACATCTTCCATTCTGTAGGTTGTCCTTTAGTTTTGTTGACTGTTTCCTTTGCTGTGCAAAAGCTTGTCATCTTGATGAAGTTCCAAGAGTTCATTTTTCCTTTTGTTTCCCTTTCCTTTGAAGACGCGTTTAGCAAGAAGTTGCTGCAACTGAGGTCAGAGTGGTTGTTGCCTGTGTTCTCCTCTAGGATTTTGATGGATTCCTTTCTCACATTTAGGTCTTTAATCCATTTTGAGTTTATCTTTGTGAATGGTGTAGGAAAATGCTCCAGTTTCATTCTTCTGCATGTGGCTGTCCAGTTTTCCCAACACCATTTTTTGAAGAGACTGTATTTTTTCCATTGGATATTCTTTCCTGCTTTGTTGAAGACTATTTGACCATAGAGTTGAAGATCCATTTCTGAGTTCTCTATTCTGTTCCGTTGATCTATGTTTCTGTTTTTGTGTCAGTACCATACCATCTTGATGATTACAGCCTTGTAATACAGCTTGAAGTCTGGAATTGTAATGCCACCAGCTTTGGTTTTCTTTTTCAACATTCCTTTGGATATTCGGGGTCTTTTTTATGGCTCCATACAAATTTTAGGATTGTTTGTTCCAGCTCTATGAAAAATGTTGATGTTGTTTTGATAGGAACTGCTTTGAATGTATAGATTGTTTTGGGTAGCATAGACATTTTAACACTATTTTTTCTTCCAATCCATGAGTATTGGAATATTTTTCATTTCTTTGTGTCTTCCTCAATTTTTTTTCATAAATGTTCTATAGTTTACAAAGTACAGATCCTTTACCTCTTTGGTTAGGTCTATTCTTAGGTATCTTATGGTTTTCGGTGAAGAGTCACTTTTATTCTCTCTCCTCTCAGTAAAAGTGTGTGAATACATTTGTACAGTCACTGGACATTTTATGAGGGTTGTTACTGTTTATAAAGAAGCTTTTGCAAATCCCATCACATCAATGTTGGATCATGTTCTCAGTAGTTATGGCATAAATTTTCTGGTAGTGAAATTAGAGGATGGTGAAATAGGATGTATTTTCTTATTTAAAATTGCTTTTGTTGTATAAAAAGGCTTGAAATTAAAAGCATGAAATATGCTTAAATATCCTATTTCATCTCTCTCTAAATGCTTTTTGTTGAAAGAAAGAAGTGCACTAAAGTAGGGTACGGTTAGAATTATTACACTGAGTAGAATTCTTGTAACCTGCATTCTCTATGCCAGATATACTGCAGCTGTACAATGCAAAACCTTCTCAGAGAGATTCATTCTATTTTGCTCTTTCAGGATTCCTTTGCTGAGGCAAAGGGAGGGATATCAAAAGGGGCTTGAAAATGATTTATTGTCAAACATAGCCCTTGACTACTAAACTAGGTAGTAGCACTAAGAAAGCTGCCACAATTTTATAAAATGAACATAAAATAAGAGGTGAACGAGCTTTGGCATTCTCAAAGATTCCTTCATCAGTTATCACCTTTATCCTGGAGAAAGGGGCTCTTATTCCTGCAAAGCAGTGTACTCAATATTTTTCTATTTGACTAATAAAAGACATTTTATTGTTAATATTAGATCCTCACT
Organism: Ursus maritimus; assembly: GCF_017311325.1. Lineage (NCBI taxonomy): Eukaryota > Metazoa > Chordata > Mammalia > Carnivora > Ursidae > Ursus > Ursus maritimus. The sequence continues at coordinate 53,573,820 of NW_024423319.1, forward strand.
GGAAAATTCTTTGCAGGATACTTCGATTTTAAAGAAACATTTGAGAAAATAGTGTATGTGAAGAGCCATGTATTTGTGGTTCTTGCCTCACAGGATAATTTATTTCCTATTAGAAGTTACAAACTGGTGTTTTAAATGGAAAATAGTATCAGAAATAACAACAATATTTGAATAGTAGATTCTGTGCCAATATACATTTAATATACTAATATTAATAATCAAATATTAATGAACTAATAAAATTATTAATAACAAAATTAAATAATACTATCTAATATACAGCATTGCAAATGTTCTGGTACCCATCATATAGTAAATCAAATTGCTGCAGGAAAAAAATTTCAGGCATAGAAGGCAAGACTTCTGAGACTTACTTGTTTTTTTTTTTTAAAGATTTTATTTATTTATTTGACAGAGAGACAGCCAGTGAGAGAGGGAACACAGCAGGGGAGTGGGAGAGGAAGAAGCAGGCTCCCAGCAGAGGAGCCCGATGTGGGACTCGATCCCGGAACGCCGGGATCACGCCCTGAGCCGAAGGCAGACGCTTAACGACTGCGTCACCCAGGCACCCTGAGACTTACTTGTTAAATGAAAATAATACCTATTTCCTCCCAGTTTTGCTGGGAAACCAAGTAGGATAATATATATGAACATGCTTTGTGAATTGTAAAATGCTCTGAAGATTTTAATCCTAATTTCATTGCCACATAAACTAAGGATTATTATTCTTTCTAATTCTAGTAAATGTTCTTTGTTCCAGGGTGGGAGAATAGTACCTTTTCTTTTCCACCAGTTGCCTGGATTTTCTGGTGAAATTAGGTTTGTATGTATGCCATGTGATCACTGATAGAGAAAAACATATATTAACTATCTCTAATAGAATATCTATTCTGTGAAGAGGAAAGGGAATAAAATTGGATTTAGTCTCAGCCATCTCAGGCATTTTTCAAGAGATGGCTCCATTTTTACTTATAACTAGAATTCTATTTATGTTTTTATGTATTTCTGAACAAATATAAAGGATCAAAACAATAATTTGGTTCTCTGGCTTTACTTTAGTCCTTCTATTTGGCTTTCTGGGTCATTCTTCCCTAGGGAAAATTTCAAAGAAATATGTAATCACTGTGGTCATATTCATTCTCTGGGGTAATGTGCAAGAATCTTTTAAGGTATGAACAAGAAAAATAGCACTGGACAATTTTTAAATTAATGTGTCTTTCAAGTATATAATATTGTCTTAATCAACTATGATTTAGACCTTTCTGTTTAATTAATATTCATGTTAATATATGTATATAAAATACAGGTGTCTAAATACAAAAATATCTTTATCTGGATTATGTGACTTCAAAGCAGTAGTAGACAACCACTAATATAGACTTGTAGGGAATGATGGGTCTGTGGTAAGTTGTGTACTAGAATGAATGATATGTTTGAGTACTGTAAAAAGAAGAGATAATTTCAGCACCTCATATCAGTGTGAAGCTCACTGCTGTGGGAGCCAAGCAAAAGCTGTGCAGGAAGTGGAAGAGCAGGAGAATCAAATAGGAAAAAAGCCTGCTGCAAATAATCATGTCTGACTTTTGTAGCTACACTGAAATAAAAATTAAAGATATATTTTATCTAGGACATTTAAAACAATTTGATATCATTACCATTGTTTCACTGACCCTTGCCCATGAGTTTATTTTTAATTTAAAATACAAATAATAAGTTTATATACAGTGACTGAAATCAGATCTTATACAGGCTTCCCAAACAAATAATTCAGTTAAGATCATGGTATCTTTTTTTTTTAAGATTTTTTTATTATTATATGTTAGTCACCGTACAGCACATCATTAGCTTTTGATGTAACATTCCATGATTCATTGTTTGTGTATAACACCCAGTGCTCCATGCAAATACGTGCCCTCCTTAATACCCATCACCAGTCTATCCCATTCCCCCACCCCCTCCCCTCTGAAGCCCTCAGTTTGTTTCCCAGAGTCCATAGTCCCTCATGCTTCATTCCCCCCTCTGATTACCCCCCCTTTCTTTATCCCTTTCTTCCCCTACCGATCTTCCTAGTTCTTATGTTCCATAGATGAGAGAAATCATATGATAATTGTCTTTCTCTGCTTGACTTATTTCACTTAGCATTATTTCCTCTAGTGCCGTCCATGTTGATGTAAATGTTGTGTATGTTTATTTATTTTAGAGAGAGAGAGTGCATGCGAGTGGGGGGAGGGGAGGAGGAAGAGGAAGAAAGAGTCTCAAGCAGACTCCTAGCTAATAGTGGAGCCCAATGCATGGCTCAGTCTCATGACCCTGAGATCATGACCTGAGCCAAAACCTAGAGTCAGATGCTTAACCTACTGAGCCATCCAGGTGCCCCAGATCATTTCTTTTAATATATTTTGTCTCGACCATAACAATAGAGGAGGTTCATATTTATGTAGCTGTCACTGATTACACAATGTATTTCTATTTTTCTCATATGTAAATTAGATCTTAAAATAACCTTCTTCATGTAGTAAAGTTGAGGTAAGATAATATACATACAGTGCTTGGTGCTCACTAAATTGGAGCTGCCATCATAGTCGTCATCATCATTTCATCATCTCTTTCTAAGGTCAAAGAATATGCTTTCATTCTATTTTATTCTTGGTCCTTTCTGAAGTCTGAATATATATGTATATATATATATATATATTTCCTTCTTGACATATCCTTTTAACCTTTTCCTTCTCTGTTTCTATTTCTCCAAAAGAAGCTGCCAAATTTAGTGTAGTTTAAATGCAACTAAACCCCAATGTAGGGATACTGGGTGAGTAACATTCTTTGTTTTAGCTATTTTCTGAAGTAATTCACAATCAACAATGGCCTAAGTCCTGTTGCTAAGCCTTAAGTGACAGCATAGGTAAAACAGTTTAGTTAATTTTTTCCAAAGTGACTTGCCTCACATTTACTTATTTTAAAATTTTTCCTGAAGTTTATCTGATGCTTTTTTTGTCAACTCATATGCCCATATAAATTGGTGGGTTTTTTTTTCTTGTTCCACTTGACTCTGTGCCCTCTAAATTATTTGAGGAGTAAGGAACAAAGCCAAACAGCAATGCACTCTGTTACACAGGCTTCCTAAAGGTGTGTCCTAAAATAACTAAGGAAAGGAGTATATTCAAGCAAGCAGAATGAAAGACCACACTGTGCTATCATTTGAGGAGTTCTAGAACTCCTCCCTGTCGTCACCCACTCTCTGTCACACTTTAAAAAATGGCGTCATCATCAACTTTCTGTATGGTGAATGTGTTAAGCAAAATTTATTTATTTATATGTTAGTCACCATACAGTACATCATTAGCTTTTGATGTAGTGTTATGCAAATTTTAGAATGCCTTAGGTCCTAATGGCTTTCCTGGGTTCAGGAGCATTTTAATAATTATGGAAGACCCAGTTTACATTCCATTTTCTCTGAGAATGCCTTCTTGATTCCTCTAGGCAATTAGACTTCACCTCATCGTCCCTCACTCCCTGCCCACACTTTAATTGTAGCATCAGATTAATGTACTTATCTTCACTATAGTTAACACAGTGCCTAGAAGAGAAATGCTCAATATATTGTGTGAACAATTTGTTTTATAAAAATGAATGAGCCAAATGATTAGAGGAACGATTTTATCTTAAGCCTAGAATATCTCAGAAGGAATATTTAATAAGATCTGAGTGTGTGTGTTGGTTTGTTAAGAATGGGAGGTTGTGAAGGAACTGGAAAGATGCTTCTCATCCAAATGGGAGTTTCCTGTTGGAGAGAAGTGGAGAAAGGACAGTAGATAGTTCTTAGTTTTACTTATAGCCTTCCTGGACTAAACCAAACCTCTGTATACCTAACCATGTCCTTTTCTCCATTACACAATATCTTCCCATCTTCTTACACTCTCTTCCAACACTTTCTGTTCATACTCTTATCTTTATGTAGCAAATTTACCTACCTTGTAGAGAATCCAATGTAAACTAGAAATTACTATTGATCTGGGGAAAGTTTAAAAACAAAGAAACAAACATTAAGGAAAAAAAGTAACAAAATTTAAAGATGCAATATTCTGATTTGTAAATATCCATTTATTAAGATTCATTTCTTTGACAAAAGTTTTTTAAATTTTTTCATAAAGTATAATATAAAATATTAAAAATTTTGAGTGTAAATGCTACAAAAACAAAATTAAAAGTCATAGTATTGCTCTTGGATAAATGCCTGTCATTCAGATACATGTTTTTCTGCTTATCCACCCATAGTGGGGATTTTGATGGAGTGTTACTTGTCTTTTTCTTTCTTTCTCTCTTTCTTTCGTAGCAGTTTTTCAGAACAGAAGTGTCCTTGTGGGTTAATATCACTGTGAGTGACAAATGCCTATGACTTTATTGCTATCTGCCCACTACTGTTTTGTTCATAGAACAATCCTATGAGATTTTAATTCAATTTTTATGTGCTATACTTTATTAGAAATAAAATAAATAGAACATTTTTCCATTTAGGGAATATTTTAAGAAATGGTGTTCAGTTATAGAACTAGAACTTTATTGTAAAATAAGACTGATATAGATGCAAATAGATGTAATGTTGATTGCATATAGAAATAAAGAAATAGGAAGATCGGTAGGAGAAGGAAAGGAAGAATGAAGCAGGGGTTAAACAGAAGGGGGAATGAACCATGAGAGACTGTGGACTCTGGGAAACCAACTGAGGGCTTCAGAGGGGAGGGAGGTGAGGGATTGGAATAGGCCAGTGATGGGTATTAAGGAGGGCACATATTGCATGGTGCACTGGGTGTTATTCGCAAATAATGACTCATGGAGCATTACATAAAAAACTAAGGATATACGGTATGGTGACTAACATAACAAAATAAAAATTATTATAAGAAAAAAAAGAAATAAAGAAAAACACATTTAGGATTGTGGGTGGGAAACACTGAAGCATAATTAACATAACTTCTAATATTTCAGAGAAAATATCAATTCTTGATACTAAACCACTCAGGTATATTTTGAGGATTTTGATAATAATGTTGCCCTGAGGGATGTCAAGGCTAACTGTCCTCATCTTAACTAAATTTCTAGTTCCATCAACCTTTTCAAAACCATTTCTAGTCACTAGTGGCATTTTTCAAAACTAACATTTGGAAGGTGGTATATACTTAGTAAAGAGGGTGTGCTTCCTCCCTTAGCTGTACTTCTGAAACATTTTAAATGCTTCTGGCTTCAGTCTACCTCATGCCACCAGCAACAAACAGCTCATTTTATTATCTTTCTTTTTTTAAATATTTTTTTATTATATTATGTTAGTCACCATACAGTACATCCCTGGTTTTTTATGTAAAGTTCCATGATTCATTAGTTGCGTATAACACCCAGTGCACCATGCAATACATGCCCTCCTTAATACCCATCACCAGCCTATCCCATTCCCCCACTCTCTCCCCTCTGTGGCCCACAGTTTGTTTCTCAGAGTCCATAGTCTCTCATGCTTCATTCCCCCTTCTGATTACCCCCCTTTCTTTATCCCTTTCTTTTCCTACCAATCTTCCTAGTTCTTATGTTCCATAGATGAGAGAAACCATATGATAATTGTCTTTCTCTGCTTGACTTATTTCACTTAGCATTATTTCCTCTAGTGCCATCCATGTTGCTGCAAATGTTGAGAAATCGTTCTTTTTGATAGCTGAGTAATATTCCATTGTATATATGAACCACAACTTCTTAATCCAGTCATCTGTTGAAGGGCATCTCAGCTCCATCCACGATTTAGCTATTGCGGACAGAGCTGCTATGAAGATTAGGGTGCATATGGCCCTTCTCTTCACTACGTCTGTATCTTTGGGGTAAACACCCAGTAGTGCAATGGCTGGATCATAGGGTAGCTCAATTTTTAACTTTTTAAGGGACCTCCACACTGTTTTCCAGAGTGGCTGTACCAACTTGCATTCCTATCAACAATGTAGGAGGGATCCCCTTTCTCCACATCCTCTCCAACAATTGTTGTTTCTTGCCTTGTCAATTTTTGCCATTCTAACTGCGTAAGGTGGTATCTTAGTGTGGTTTTGATTTGAATTTCCCTGAAGGCTAATGATTTTGAACATTTTTTCATGTGTCTGTTAGCCATTTGTATGTCTTCATTGGAAAAGTGTCTGTTCATATCTTCTGCCCATTTTTTGATTTGTTTATTTGTTTCTCATGTATTGAGTTTGAGAACTTCTTTGTAGATCTTGGATACCAGTCCTTTATCTGTAGTGTCATTTGCAAATATATTCTCCCATTCCGTGGGCTGCCTCTTAGTTTTTCTGACTGTTTCCTTGGCTGTGCAGAAACTTTTAATCTTGATGAAGTCCCATAAATTCATTTTATCTTTTGTTTCTCTTGCCTTTGGGGATGTGTCATGAAAAAGGTTGCTTTGGTCGATGTCGTAGAGGTTGCTGCCTATGTTCTCCTCTAGAATTTTGATGGATTCCTGTCTCACATCGAGGTCTTTCATCCATTTGGAGTTTATTTTTGTGTATGGTGTGAGAGAGTGGTCAAGTTTCATTCTTTTGCATGTAGCTGTCCAATTTTCCCAGCACCATTTATTGAAGAGACTGTCTTTTTCCCACCGGATGTTTTTTCCTGCTTTATCAAATATTAGTTGCCCAAAGAGCCGAGGGTCCATTTCTGGGTTCTCTATTCTGTTCCATTGGTCTATGTGTCTGTTTTTATGCCAGTACCATGCTGTCTTTGTGATCACAGCTTTGTAGTACAGCTCGAAATCCGGCATTGTGATGCCCCCAGCTTTGTTTTTCCTTTTCAACAGTTCCTTGGAGATTCGGGGCCTTTTCTGTTTCCATACAAATTTAAGGACTATTTGTTCCAGTTCTTTGAAAAATGTCATCGGTATTTTGATCGGGAAAGCATTGAAAGTGTAGATTGTTCTGGGTAGCATGGACATTTTAACTATGTTAATTCTTCCAATCCATGAGCATGGAATATCTTTCCATCTTTTTATGTCTTCCTCAATGTCTTTCAAGAGTGATTTATAGTTTCTAGAATATAGGTCCTTTACGTCTCTGGTTAAGTTAATTCCAAGGTAACGTATGGTTTTTGGTGCTATTGTAAATGGGATGGATTCCCTAATTTCTCTTTCTTCGGTCTCGTTATTCGTGTATAGAAATGCAACTGATTTCTGAGCATTGATTTTGTATCCCGCCACGTTACTGAATTGCTCTATAACTTCTAATAGTTTGGGAGTGGCTTCTTTTGGGTTTTCCATATAGAGTATCATGTCATCTGCGAAGAGAGACATTTTGACTTCTTTGCCGATTTGGATACATTTGATCCCTTTTTGTTGTCGATTGTCTGTTGCAAGGACTTCTAGTACTATGTTGAATAATACAGACGAGTGGGCATCCTGTCGTAAGTTCCTGATCTAAAGGGAAAGGCTTTCAGCTTTCCCCATTGAGAAATGATATTTGCTGTAGGCTTTTCATAGATGGTTTTATGAGATTGAGATTACCCTCATCCTTACTCTCTGAAGGGTTTTAATCTGGAAACGATGCTGAATTTGTCAAATGCTTTTTCTGCATCTATTGAGAGAATCATATGATTTTTGGCTTTTTTCTTCTGGATAAAATCTATGACACTGATAGATTTGCTAATGTTGAACCACCATTGCATCCCAGGGATGAATCCCACTTGGTCATGATGGATAATCCTTTTAATGTACTGTTGGATTTGATTAGCCAGGATCTTGTTGAGAATTTTGGCGTCCATATTCATTAGAAAATTCGGTCTGTAATTTTTTTGATGGGCCTTTGCCTGGTTTGGGGATCAAGGCTTTGGCCTCTATAGAATGAGTTTGGTAGCTTTTCCTTCTGTTTCTATTTTTTGAAATAGCTTTAGAGAATAGGTATTATTTTTCTTTGAATGTTTGGTAGAATTTCCCAGGAAAACTGTCACAGGCCTGGAGTTTTGTTTTTGGAAGGTTTTTATCACTGTTTCAATCTCTTCATAATTAATTGGCCTGTTTAAAAATCAGTTTCTTCCTGTTTCAATCTTGGTAGTTTATAGGTTTCCAGGAAGGCCTCCATCTCTTCCAGATTGCTTATTTTATTGGCATAAAGCTGTTGATAAAAGTTTCTAATAATCCTTCCAATTTCATTGGTGTTGGTTGTGACCTCTCCCTTTTCATTCATTATTTTATTAATTTGGGTCCTTTCTGTATTCTTTTGGATAAGTCTTGCCAGTGGTCTGTCAATTTTATTTATTCTTTCAAAGAACCAGCTTCTAGTTCTGTTGATATGCTCTACTGTACTCCTGGTTTATAATTCATTGATTTCTGCTCTAATCTTTTTTTTTTTTTAAAGATTTTATTTATTTATGTGACAGAGAGACAGCCAGCGAGAGAGGGAACACAGCAGGGGGAGTGGGAGAGGAAGAAGCAGGCTCATAGCGGAGGAGCCCGATGTGGGACTCGATCCCAGTACGCCGGGATCACGCCCTGAGCCGAAGGCAGACGCTTTAACGACTGCGCTACCCAGGCGCCCCTCTGCTCTAATCTTGATCAAGTGCTTTCTCGTGCATGGATTCGGCCTGCTCCTCTGTTGGTGTTCCAGCTTCTTGAGGTGAGAATATAAAACCTGCATTTTAGATTGTTCTATTCTTTTGAGTGAGGCTTGGATGGCTATGTATTTTCCCCTTAGGACTGCCTTTGCAGTATCCCATAGGTTTTGGACCGTTGTGTTTTCATTCTCGTTGGTCTCCATAAATTGTTTAAATTGATTTTTGATTTCCTGGTTTATCGAATCATTCTTGAGCAGATGGTTCTTAGTCTCCAAGTGTTTGAGTTTGTTCCAAATTTTTCCTTGTGCTTGAGTTCCAATATCAAAGTGTTGTGGTCCAAGAATATGCAGGGAATAATTTCAGTCTTTTAGTATTGGTTGAGACATATTTTGTGACCCAGAACATGGTCTATTCTTGAGAATGTTCCATGGGCATTAGAATAGAATGAGTATTCTTTGGTTCTGGGGTGTAGTGTTCTATATATGTCTATGAGTTTCAACTCGTCAAGTATGGCATTCAAAACTCTTGTTTGTCGATTTTCTGCTTATGTGCTCTGTCTATTTATGATAGTGGAGTGTTGAGGTCCCCTACTATTAACGTATTTTTATCTATATGTCTCTTTATTGTGGTTAAGAGTTGGATTGTGTATCTTGCTGCTCCCCTGTTGGGTGCATATATATTTATATTTGTCATATCCACTTGTTGGATAAATCCTTTAAGGATAACATTTTATTATCTCTTGATTTGAATCATGTGTCCCATCCTTATGAGTGAATGGCTACCTATGTGGCATGATGTAAAAACTACTGGTGTGCCCCTTAGTTTCTTAATATCTCCCCTGGGCATGCTGCCAGTATTTTTGACAGACTCCTTTATTATCATTC
>NW_024423319.1:53583277-53600430 GCF_017311325.1 Ursus maritimus
ATAGTAATTTTATGGGGTTTTTGTTTGCTTGTTTTTAAAGATTTTTTTTATTTTTAATTTATTTTTAACTTATTTTATTTAAATTAAATTAGTCAACATATGGTGTATCATTAGTTTCGATGTAGAGTTCCATTATTCATCCATTGCATAAAACACCCAGTGCTCATTACATCACGTGTCCTCCTTAATGCACATCACCCCGTTACTTCATCTCCCCTACCCACTTCCCCTCCAGCAACCCTCAGTTTGTTTCCTATAGTTAAGAGTCTCTTATGGTTTGTCTCCCTCTCTGATTTTGTCTTATTTTCTTTTTCCCTCCCTTCCCCTATGATCCTCTGTTTTGTTTCTTAAATTCCACGTATGACTGAAAGCATATGATAATTGTCTTTCTCTTATTGACTTATTTCATTTAGCGTAATACCCTCCAATTCCATATGCATCATTCTATATGGTAAGAGTCCATACTTCTTGATGGCTGAGTAGTATTCCTGTGTGTGTGTGTGTGTGTGTGTGTGTGTGTGTGTGTGTGTGTGTGTACACACCACATCTTCTCTATCCATTCATCTGTAAGTGGACATCTGGGCTCTTTCCATAGTTTGGCTATTGTGGACATAAAGATTTTATTTTTTTAAAGTAATCTCCACACCCAAAATGAGGCTCAAATTTGCAACCCAGAGATCAGGAGTTGCAGGCTTCACCAACTAAGCCATCCAGGTACCCACCTCTTGTAATTTTGAAACAACATTTTAACTTTTATTAGTCACAGTATATCAAGAGGTTGATATATATGCATGTCAAGAGGAATAACAGTATTCTTAGGTTTGAGATTATTTGTATGAAATGCTTGGAAAACCATAAAGCACTATATGGAGTAAATGTGGTAATAATAACAATAATTATAGTTCAGCAATTGTGAGGATGATTCTATTTTGTTTTTATGGAAGTCATTAGTACTACTCACCAGTATTTCTTTTTTTTTTTTTTTAGATTTTATTTATTTATTTGAGAGAGAGACAGTCAGCAAGAGAGGGAACACAAGCTGGGGGAGTGGGAGAGGACGAAGCAGGCTCCCAGCGGAGGATCCTGATATGGGGCTCGATCCCAGAATGCTGGGATCACACCCTGAGCCAAAGGCAGATGCGTAACGACTGCGCTACCCAGGCGCCCCTCTCACCAGTATTTCTGATTCGTCTCGTTTTCAAGGTATAATGGACCATTGAACTTCCCTTCCCCTTTCAAAATAGGTATAGCCATAAGAATTATCTTGAACAGACAATAAAATGTGAGCAGGTCATAAGTGTTACTTCTAGGCAGAGCTCTTAAAAACAGGTGTCTTGTTCTCCTTCATAATTCCCTGTGCCAGTGAAAGTAAATGGCAGTCATCTAGACATTGGACGATGTGAAGCAGAATGGCCCTCCCCAATCTATACAATGGATATGTAGTACAGGTAGTATGAGGGAAAAACAAACTTAACTGTTTTTAAGCCAGTGAGATTTTGGTGTTGTCTTTTACCATAGCATATATTATTCTATCCTGATCAGTGTAACTTTATTAATTTTAGTCTTTCATTGTATTATTTTTTTTATTGTGGAAAAATATTTATGAACATAGGATGTCTTTCCACTTATGTCTTCTTTAATTTCTTTCAGCTACATTTTGTTGTTTTCAGTGTACAACTGTTTCATCTGCATAGTTAAGTTTATTCCTAAGCACCATATATATTTTTCAATATGTTACTTTTTATTGTAGTAAAATATACATGAGATAAAGTTTACCATTTTAACCATTTTTAAATGTTTAGTTCTGTGGCATTAATTATTTTCACATTGTTGTGCAATCATCACCACTATCCATCTCCAGAGCTTTTTCATCATCACAAACTGAAACTCTGTGCCAATTAAGTAATAATTCTTCATTTTCCTTACCCTAACTTCTTGGTAACCACTATTCTACTTTTTGTCTGTATGAATTTGACTACTCTGGGAAGTTTATATAAGAGGAATCATATATATTTGTCTTTTGCAACTGGCTTATTTCACTTTGCATGTCTTCAAGTTTCCTTCATGTTGTGACGTGTCAGAATTTCATTTGTTTTCAAGGTTAAAGAATAGTCCATTGTATGTATATACCACATTTGTATATCTATTCAACTGTTGATGGACATCTGGGATGTTTCTGCTTTTGACTATTGTCAATAATGATACTATGAACACAGATGTACATTCTTTAACTTCTTTTAGATATATACCACCCAGAAATGTAATTGTTGGATCATATAATTCTATGTTTAAATTTTGAGTAATTGTCCTACCATTTTTTATAGTATCTGCAACCATTTTACATTCCCACTATCAATGCAAAAGAGTTGCAATTTCCCCACATCCTTGCTGTTTTCTTTCTTTTTTCTTTTCCTTTCCTTTCCTTTCCTTTCCTTCCTCTTCCCCTCCTCCTCCTCCCCTTTCTTCTTCTTCTTCTTCTTCTTCTTCTTCTTCTTCTTCTTCTTCTTCTTCTTCTTCTTCTTTTCTTCTTCCTCTTCCTCTTTTAATAATAGGTGTTAGGAGACAAACTGAACAGAGAGAGAGAGAGAGAGAGAGAGAGTGAGCACTGAGCTATTAGGTGTCACAGTAGCAAATGAAAGCAACAAACCAAAAATGAGAGTTAAACCTTTAATAACTTACTGTGATAGTATAAACAAGAGGCCAAAACCAGAAAAAGAGCCACCTCCTCCTGTTGCATTTTCTCCCATGGAACAGTACAAAGATGAAAGGTCAGGTAGATCAATGCAGAAGTGGGGTTTATCTCACTATTGAGAGAACACAAACAAAAGTTTCCAACAGTTTTATGGATTCTGGTGTTGGAGGTTAAAATGTGGGAAGCGTTAGAAGTGGAAAAGTACTAGGTACTGAGTCAGAATGGGGAAAATTGTCTTTAAGTTTTTCTCTTTCTTCCTCCATAGGGAGGTCTTGGTAGAAGTGCCTGAAGAGGACCTCAGGGAAGTCCCCAGATTAAGAGACTTGGAAATCCAGGTATCAGGACTAAGGATGTAAATATGTAAAGAGCATGATCACCTAGGGGAGATTGAAACCTTGAATGCAACTCTATCAGAGATTGTGATGCACTGGCTATGCCTCAAGTCTGATGTGAGGATAGTAGCTTTCCCTGTGAGGCCTGTCAGGTAAAGACTTTCTAATTGCCTGTGGTCAAGCCTGAAAAATCACACATTGGTTTTTAACCAGGAATGGGACACCTCAATAGACATCCTAATGTGTATGAGTGGTGGTAGCTCACTGTGACTGATTTGTACTTCCCTAATGACTACTGATGGTGAACATCTTGCTTTTATGTGCTTATTGATCATTTAGATATCATTTTTTAAAAGTATCTATCCAAGGCCTTTGCCCATTTTTTTAAAAAAATCAATCTGGGTTTTGTTGTTCTTGTTGCTGTTATTGCTGCTGTCGTTGTTGCTGTTGTTGAGTTGTAGGAGTTCTTCATATATTCTGGAGAACAATCTTTTATCACATATAAGATTTGCAAATAATTTTCTTATTCCATGGATTACCTTTTCACACTGTTAATAGTGTCCTTTAATGCACAATAGCTTTAAATTCTGATGATGTTTTGACTTTTCTAGTTTTTCTTTGTTCTTTGTCTTTTTAGTGTCCTATCCAAGAAATCATTGCTAAATCCAATGTCATGAAGATTTTCTCTTAGATTTTCTTCTTTTATCACTGTAGCTCTTACATTTACATTTTTAATGTGGTATAAGATAAGGGCCTAAATTCATTTATTTTTGTATGTGGATATACAGTTTTCTCAGCACCATTTGTTGAAGAGACTATTGCTTTCCCTTTGCATGATCTTGGCATCCTTGTCAAAAATCATTTGGCCATTTGTTGTTTTGATTACCATGACTTTGTAGTAAGTTTTGAAATCAGGAAATGTGAAATCTTCATTTTTTTTTCTTTTGCAAGCTTATTTTGGCTATTTGGAGTCCCTTGAGATTCCATATAAACTTTAGGATGGATTTTTGTATATCTACAAAAAAAAAACAGCATTGGGATTTTAATAGAGATTGCATTAAATTTATACATCAGTTTGGGTAGTACTGGAATTTTCACATTAGTTCTCCATTCGATAAACATGGGATTTATTTCCATTTATTTGTGTCTTCTTTAATTTCTTTCAATCACGTTTTGTAATTTTTTAGTTTATAATTCTTTCACTTCCTTACTTAAGTTCAAGTATTTTTTTGATGCTATTGTAACAATTTTTTTAATTTCTTTTTTGGATTATTTCTTATTACTGCATATAAATACAACTGAATTTTGTGTGCTGATTTGTATCATACAAGTTTGCCAAATTTATTTTTCAGTTCTGTTTTTGGTGTGTGTATAACCTTTAGGCTTTTCAAAGTAAAAGGACACGTGGCCTTCAAACAGCTAATTTTACTTCTTCCTTTCCAATTTGGATGACTTTTATATCTTTTTCTTGCCTAATTGCTCTGGAGGGAAATTCCAATACTATAGATTGCAAGCACAGCCTGTATTATTCTTTCTTCATCTCCTTTTCACAGAACAAATTGTCTATAAAGATTTGGGTCTTCCCACTAGAGCATGGGATGAAGAAGTAACTTGGATTTCTTTTTGATACATACAAAATAGGCATCGAGGAAAGTTTAAAAATTATTAAAGTATAGGGGCGCCTGAGTGGCTCAGTCGTTAAGCTTCTGCCTTCGGCTCAGGGCGTGATCCCAGAGTCCTGGGATTGAGCCCCACATCAGGCTCCTCTGCTGGGAGCCTGCTTTTTCCTCTCCCACTCACCCTGCCTGTGTTCCCTCTCTCGCTGGCTGTCTCTCTCTCTGTCAAATAAATAAATAAAGTCTTTAAAAATAAAAAATTTAAAAATAAAAATTATTAAAGTATAACTAAAATTATTAAAGTATAACTCCCACCTTTTCAGTCTTTTACAAATCTTAGACCAAATGAAGTGGAGACCACTGAAGAAGGGAATGCTTAAAAATATAAAATTGAAAAGTAATTGGTCAAATAGTTTTATGACTGTTAACTGACTCAGGTATAATAGGATTTCTTGCTCAGGTACAGCGCATACTTGCAAAAAACAAAGAATAGAGAAGGAGCCCAAATATGTGTATCTTTTTCTTCCTGTGTGTGTTAAAGTTTGTGAGGGTCTTTTAAAAAATATTTCCTCAAGACTTTTAAAAAAGTAGAGACAAATAACTTGAGTCCTTTTGAGGAAAGACATTGTTTAATCTAAAATAATAATATAGAATCCTAGAACTGAAATTTATCTTTGTTTCTAGAAAGTAGGATTATTTTATTACATCAGAATATAATTTCTTTTAAAGACAACAAAGGAAGAAAGACTGCATATCATTTTACACATGTGTTGGTGCTCTTGTGATTTTTTCCAAAATATTTTATCTTTCATAACATTTGTGTTGCTGTCAAGACTCCTCCCTTTGCGTAATTAATGCCTTGTAGTTACTAGAGAAACATAATAATATTATAAAGATGTTTAAGATCAGTGCAAGTCTTTATATTCTTATAGACTCCTTCCCTGATTATGTAGTAAGCCGCTCACAGTCTTATCTTGTAATATCAACTACATCTTTACAAACATCTTCAACTGTCTCATAATATCCTGAGACAACATTGGAGACCAGGGAGAAAAGCTTCCTAAATAAGTAGACATTAAAATAGCATTGACTACCATAAAAAATTAGATGGTTAATTTATGAATACTTTCTGCTCATTTATCTCCTATTCTTTTTTGTTATTTACTCTGATCATTTCATATGTATTTTGATTTAAAATAAGTAAATAATAATAAATAATAACAAATAAATAATGTTTTTAAATAATAAGGCAGACATTCTTACCTTATCTGTACAGCCATTGGCTTTTTTTCTTTGCCTAGTACAAATTATTAACCCCATAGACTAGCCATCAACACTTTAAACTGTATCACAACCCAGGGAAATGAGAAGCTAATAGTGCCATTTTTACTGATGAAACCATTGAAACACAAAGATTTTTTTTAAAGATTTTATTTATTTATTTAACAGAGATAGATACAGCCAGTGAGAGAGGGAACACAAGCAGGGGGAGTGGGAGAGGAAGAAGCAGGCTCATAGCGGAGGAGCCTGATGTGGGGCTCGATCCCATAACGCCGGGATCACGCCCTGAGCTGAAGGCAGATGCTTAACAACTGCACCACCCAGGCTCCCCTGAAACACAAAGATTTGATTATATACCTGTGGTCACAGAACTGGCTAATAGTAAAGTAGGAAAAAAAAAAGCTCTTAATCTCTCAACTTCTATCTTATTCTTTGATGCTATCTCATTTTATTTAATATCAGGAAATATGACTCAAACTTTAGAATATTTATTCTGTCATTTAACCCTCCAACCTTTTTTTTTTTCTTGAATAGATATCAGGATAAATGATAATAAAAAGACTAAGTACAATAAAGATAATATTGAATGTCATTTCTGACTTAGATATTCAATGGAGCAAAAACATAGAAAGTGAATAGATAAGAAAGTGCATAAATGCATGGAAATTTAAAACATTAAATTGAGAAAACCTTAATGATAAAGTTTAAATAGCATTTGAAGAACCATTGTCTATTTCTTATTTTCTGAAATAGCTTGTTCTGACTTCAGTATATAAATATTTTTAAAATAAAAAAAAGTGGTAAGATGATGGAGATATGATTAACAACTGTTACCCTAATTACCAATACATGTGATTCTCACTTGCACTTATGAGATGTGCTGTTAAAAGCTTGGAATGTATAAGATTGTTGAATCTCAATACTTTAAAATGTACAGATATTATCATTATTTTATATAATTGAAAAGATAATATTGAATGTGGCTTTTTTTGGCAGGTTTAATAGTGGATGATTGATAAAAGGAATGTGGCAGCATGAATATTCTAAAAACCTTGGGTTTTTGGAAATCTTATAAGTGAATAATCTTTTTCTAAAAAGTGGCTTATAAGCCCAGCTACAATAATTATTACATCTATGTGCATGACAGAGATTATATGGCAGTTAGCCTAAATTCAGAAAGTGTTTTTTTCTTAAAAAAAAAAAACAGGCAAATGCCTACATTGACCCTTTTACTGAGGTGTGGGAGGCACATGAAGTTGGTAAAGCATTGCAGAAATTTGTGTAAAAGAAATATGTCACCACTGGGAGCCATTGGGGGAATAGTTGAGTGTGGATTTTGGGAGCAATTTATTCAAGACCTTACTCTTATTCACAAAAGACTGCTCAACAGGGCAACTTTCATTCTCTGTAATCAAAAGGTGAGCAGCATGTGAATGGCATGTAGTATGTAGGCATTCTGTTCCCTTGAAATCTCCTATATCTTAGTATTTGATTAATATGGGAAAAGACCATAAAAAAGCTTATGCATAAACAGTGAATATTTTTTATTTAAATTCAATTAGCCAACTTATAGTACATCATTAGTTTCACATACAGTGTTCAGTAATATATCAGTTGCGTATAACACCCAGTGCTCATCACATCATGTGCTTTTCTTAATGCCCATCACCCAATTACCCCATCCCCCCACACACCTCACCTCCAGCAACCCTCAGTATGTTTCCTGTAGTTAAAAGTCTCTCATGTTTTTTCTCCCTCTCTGATGACTTCCCATTCTGTTTTCCCTCCCTTCCCCTATGGTCCTCTGCCCAGTTTCTTATGTTCCACATATGAGTGAAACCATATGAAAATTGTCTTTCTCTGATTGACTTATTTTGCTCAGCATAATATACTCCAGTTCCATCCTCGTCTCTGTAAATGGAAGTTTTCATCATTTCTGATGGCTGAGTAATATTCCATTGTGTGTGTGAGTGTGTGTGTGTGTGTGTATTTACCACATCTTCTTTATCCATTCATCTGTCAATGGACATCTTGGCTCTTTCCACAGTTTAGCTATTGTGAACATTGCTTCTATGAACATTTGGGGTGCAGGTGCCCCTTTGGATCATTACATTTGTATCACTGGGATAAATACCTAGTAGTGTAATTGCTGGGTCATAGGATAGCTCTATTTTTAACTTCTTGAGGACCCTCCATACCATTTTCCAGAGTGGCTGTACCAGCTTGCAATCCCACCAACTGTTTAAGAGGGTTCCTTTTTCTCTGCATCCTCTCCAAAATCTGTTGTTTCCTGTCTTGTTAATTTTAGCCATTCTGAACTGGTGTGAGGTGGTATCTCATTGTGCTTTTGATTTGCACTTGCCTGATGGTAAGTGATGTGGAGCATTTGTATGTCTTCTTGGGAGAAATGTCTGTTCATGTCTTCTGCCCATTTCTTTACTGAATTCTTCATTTTTTGGGGCTTGAGTTTGATAAGTTCTTTATAGATCTTGGATACTAGCCTTTTATCTGATATGTCATTTGCAAATATCTTTTCCCATTCAGTAGGTTGCCTTTTAGTTTTGTTGACTGTTTCCTTCACTGTGCAGAAGCTTTTTATCTTGATGAAGTCTCAATAGTTCACTTTTGCTTTTGTTTCCCTTGCCTTTGGAGATGTGTCTAGCAAGAAGTTGTGTGGCCGAGGTTGAAGAGGTTCCTGCCTATGTTCTCCTCTAGGATTTTGATGGATTCCTGTCTCACATTGAGGTATTTCATCCATTTTGAGTTTATCTTTGTGTATGATGTAAGAGAATGGTCGAGTTTCATTCTTCTGTATGTAGCTGTCCAATTTTCCTAGCACCATTTATTGAAGAGACTGTTCATTTCCATTGGATATTCTTTCCTGCTTTGTCCAAGATTAGTTGGCCATAGAATTGAGAGTCCATTTCTGGGTTCTCTATTCTGTTCCATTGATCTGTGTGTCTGTGTGCCAGTACCATACTGTCTTGATGATTACAGCTTTGTAATATAGCTTGAAGTCTGGCATTGTGATGCTACCAGCTTTGGTTTTCTTTTTCAACATTCCTTTGGCTATTTGGGGTCTTTTCTGGTTCTATACAAATTTTAGGATTATTTGTTCCAGCTCTGTGAAAACTGTTAAGTGTTTTGATAGGGATTGCATTGAATATGTAGGTTGCTCTTGGTAGCATAGACATTTTAACAATATTTATTCTTCCAACTCAGGAGCATGGAATGTTTTTAAAGAGTGGAGGAAACTGAGTCACTCCTGGTCTAAATTAACTCATTCATTTTACAAATTATTTTTCATCATCTTTAAGTTTTTGATAAAGCCACCAGTGGTTTACATTTTAAAGATACTAAAGGTCAAACTACAAAATTATAAATTTTTTAATAGAAAGAAATCCACTTTTGGATGGCTTAACGGTATCATTTCTATATTATAATAGGTTACACTGTTCCCTGCATCCTTTTGTTAACTAATCATAGCCATGTTCCCAAGATCTGAATCTTATTCCTTTCCTACATTAGTATGAAAGTAGTACTCTGTCTTGAGCTCATGTTCATTTTTTTGTTTCCCGCTTACTTGTATCATATTAATAATCAGAATTTTATTTTATAATAATTTAATCTTCACCTACTCTATTTTGGCCACTCTACTATGAACTGGAGCTCTCAAGATGAATCAAGTATCATCATTGCTTTCAAAACTCTCAAAGTCTAACAGGAGAAAAACACATAGAAAATTGAAATACAGTGTGATAAAATTGATATGGAAAAGGCTTAGAGGGCACAAAAGATAATATCTGTATGTATGTTTGAATGAAAGCAGTACCTGGGTAACCTCTATATAAAAGGAAATACTTAAGCCCTGAAATAAAACAATTAGTAGTCATGAGAATAAAAGGAAAATCATTCTTGATAGGGAGAATAGTGTACAAGAGAGATATAAAAAAGAGATTTAAAAAAGATGTTGGTGTTAGGTGACAGTTAACAGTTCAGTACAAGATTCATGAGAAAAGTGGTGTAAAAAGATACTACAAATTAGTCAGGGTCTTGTCTGTCTCTCTAAATGACTTTGTATACCACTCTAAGTATTTTATAATTTATCTTATAGGCAATAATTTGAATAATTTTGACAGAGAACTGACATAGGCTTCTGAATTTTAAAAAAAAGGTTTTTGTTAGCAATGAGCAGGGTAAAAGCATGGGAGAGGTGAGGGTTGGAGGGTTGTGTGGGAAGGCAGTAAAACTGGTTTAGGAGGCTGTTGACATTGTTCAGTAGATATTTATCAATGTAGAGGCAGAGGGATGAAAAATAAGACAAAACTGAAAATTATTTTATTATAATTAACCCATTTTTTTGTTTATTTGCATGATAAGGTCTGGCCTACGGTGATTTAAAAGTATCTTTGTGTTTTTTTAGGATTTATTTATTTATTTATTTATTTATTTATTTATTAGAGAGAGAGAGAGAACAGGAGCAGGGGCAGAGGGAGAGGGAGAAGCAGACTTCCTGCTGAGCAGGGAGCTCAATGTGGGGCTCAATCCCAAGACCCTGGGATCATGACCTGAGCCGAAGGCAGACACTTAACCGACTGAGCCACCTAGGCACCCTAAAAGTATCTTCGAATGGGAATTCTAGAGTTTCAAGCAGTAGGTACATGTCTAAATTCCCATTTCACAGCTCTCTCTTACTGCCAACCAATGCCAGTATATCAGTAAGATTGCAAATATTAACTATTTTTTCTATTACTGTCACTAGGACAATGCACTAATATTAGACAAATGGGTTTGCATGCCCCTACTTGACTCCATTAAGATATCAAATATTTTAAACTTGTTTACAACTATAAACATGAAATATTCCTCTGATATTTTTCTTTTCTACCAATTCATGCACATCACCTTCTTAAACACTTGGCTTAAGATCCACTTCTGTGTTAAATTTGTCTCTTCTTCTAGATGCCCTTTACCTTGCATTTCTCAGTATTGTAGTATCAAAGTTATACTAATTTTGTGGTTATTGATTTGTTCCTTTTTGTTTCTTACTATCCTTAAGACCACAGAATCTAATAATTTACTCATCACTAATCATCATTTAGGAGACCCCCACATAATGAATTGAATAATTATCTAGACTAAGCTAGACTTATTTTTAATTACTCTTTTTTTTTCTGTACCTTGGATTGATAAAAAGGCGAAGTCTTGTTTGTACACCTTCGTATTATGGAAAGAACTCCCAGAGTTCTGATTTATGGAGATCTTGAAGTACATGGGTTATTTCTGCTTGCAAACTGGACAATTCTTCACTCAGCTTATCTCTTTTAATACTTCCTTAAGGAGGAAAATTTTGAAAAGGCATACTGTGACTCTGATTCAAACTCTTTAGAACAAGAGGCTCAGTGGCATATGGTTTGCTTTCCAAGTTATAGCAGGCAACAGATTTAGCAAATGTTTTCCCACTGCATAACAGGATTTTTCATCTCTTCAGTCTTCAAATCACTTACATTACTGCTCACTGTCTGACTCTTAAACTAATGTATTTTAGGATTTTGTTGTGGCAGCTCCCAACCACAAATAACTAATTTTTGTTAAATAAGGCTAAGATAGCTATGATAACAGATAAATCCTCAACTATATGTGGCTCAAGAGCTACATAAAGTGAAAAACAGAGGTTTTAGATGAGCTGACAGCTTTCATCCAAGTGCTGATTCAGGAATATAGGCTCCATCTTGTAGCTTCTCTACCTTCAACACACAACATCTGAAGTCACTGCAGAAAACAGCATGGGTGATCGCAGTAGAAGGTTTTTATACGATAGCTTTGGAATTAGTGCCCAACACTCCTACCCTCATTCTATTACATAGAAATCAGACATAAGATAACATTTAGCAAAAGCCAGAAAGGCTGAGAAGTTTAGTTGAGATGTGTGACAGAAAAAGGCAATGAGTTTGGTCAGCATATATTAGAATCTGTTACATTGGGAGAACTGCTTTTTTTTATGACTTAATAATATCAAATTTGGGGGGACCTAAGATAGTGGTGTAGTAGGAGGACCCTAGGCTTGCCTTGTTCTTTGAACACAGTGAGATAACTATCAAATCATTCTGAATATCCAAGAAATTAACCTGAGCACTGACAGAACAAAAGCACAACTAAAAGGAGAGAAGAGGCCACATCACGGAAGGTAAGAAGTGCAGAGACATGCTTTGGGGGAGAAATAGATAATAGGAGCTGTGGAGGGGAGGGAACCCTGGTTGCAGAGAGAGGCAAAAGAAAGTGGAGTGCACAAGGGGAACACTTCCCCAAAGCCATTGGCTAGGAAAATGAGAGGGGCTGAAATTCCTGAGTTTTTGCAACCAGTGGGGGCTCAAAGCATGGAGTTTTAGAGGTTAGCAGGCTTGGCTGGGATAGACCCTTGAGGGTGCTGCTCTACTCCTAGAAGGAAAGCAGGCAAGCAACCCCAATCGAGGGCAGGGATCATGATCTGAGAATTGCCTAAGGCACACAGGGAGAGACTGTTTGCTCTTCTTGGAGTACCTCTGTGAAAAGTGGCATTTGTGGAGACACCTCTCAGTGGACAAAAAAATCAGTGGGCACCATTTCCCTCCCCTGCCCCTAAGCATAGGCACTGAGAAACGTGCTACGGGTGGCTAACCAGGACACTGGCTGCCTAGTCTGCTTTGCTCTGAATCCCATGCCTTTGTGCTCTGAAAAACTGTCTTTCCTGGTCAAACATGCATTTGCCCCAGTGCAGCAACACCCTCCCCCAGAAAAGCGCAGACCCCAGCCACAGTATAATCTTAAAGTTTGGAGTTTTAAAAGTCAGAAGACTTGGCTGGGATAGGGCACAAAGTGCACTGTGTTGCTCCAGACAGGCAAGCAACCCAGAGACAGATAGCATGAAAACAGTGATCTGAAAACTTCCTGGGGCACAAAAGGGGAAATTATTTATTCTTCTGGGAATGCTTCCCTGAGAGCAGCAAGAATGAAGAACCCTCTCCTGGGACAAAGGAGTTGGCTGGCACCATTTCCCTCCCCCACCCCCCAACAAAATCCAACTTCAGTAAACAGCACAGCAACAATGCTGGCTGCTTAATCTGCTTACATCAATTCCTACCCCCTTGGGCTCTGCTATTACTACTTTACTTGGGCAGGTGTGCCCAAGGAAAAGCACAGCAGACCTGTTCTCCAAAAGACCAGCAGAAAGGCTCACAAGCACCACAACCACTGGCCAGAGTTCAGCAAGGCATCAGTTCTAGTGGAAGTAGCATCAGGTCTCATTTAAAAAGCAGAAAAGACCACACTTAGTTAAAACTCACCACACTCTAAGGTCCAAACACTGCCCACCGCAGGCAAGGAAAGCCTCTGCAGACATCTGACCTGAGGGATAGAGCAGCCAAAACACAGCAGCAGACTGCACACAACACACACCAGAGACATTCCCTGAAGCCCCAGTCTCTGGACACTATACAACTTCTTCATAAAGCCATTACTCTCAGGAGGTTTGGCTTTTCTAACACACAGAAGAAGGCAGAGCTGTAGACAAAATACCAAGAGAGAGGAATTCACACCCCCCAAAAAAGAAGGAGATAAAGTCACAGCCAGAGATCTAATCAAAACAGATATAAGTAACATGCCTGATGGACAATTTAAAGCAATAATAATAATGATACTAGATGGGCTTGAAAAAAGCATGGAAGACATCAGGGAGAACTTTTTTTTAAATATTTATTTTTTTTATTATAATAATATTTTTTTACTATATTATGTTAGTCACCATACAGTATATCCCTGGTTTTTGATGTAAAGTTCGATGATTCATTAGTTGCGTATAACACCCAGTGCACCATGCAATACATGCCCTCCTTACTACCCATCACCAAATCAAAACCACACTAAGATACCACCTTACACCAGTTAGAATGGCAAAAATTGACAAGGCAAGAAACAACAATTGCTGGAGAGGATGTGGAGAAAGGGGATCCCTCCTACATTGTTGGTGGGAATGCAAGTTGGTACAGCCACTCTGGAAAACAGTGTGGAGGTCCCTTAAAAAGTTAAAAATTGAACTACCCTATGCTTGAACCATTGCACTACTGGGTATTTACCGCAACGATACAGACGTAGTGAAGAGAAGGGCCATATGCACCCCAACATTCATAGCAGCATTGTCTATGGAAAGAACTCCCCAGGATTCTGATTTAGGAGAGATCTTGAAGTACATGGGTTATTTCTGCTTAGCAAACTGGACAATTCTTCCACTCAGCTTATCTCTTTTAATACTTCCTTAAGGAGGAAAATTTTGAAAAAGGCATACTGTGACTCTGATTCAAACTCTTTAGAACAAGAGGCTCAGTGGCATATGGTTGCTTTCCAAGTTATAGCCAGGCAACAGATTTAGCAAATGTTTTCCCACTGCATAACAGGATTTTCATCTCTTCAGTCTTCAAATCACTTACAATTACTGCTCACTGTCTGACTCTTAAACTAATGTATTTTTAGGATTTTGTTGTGGCAGCTCCCAACCACAAATAACTAATTTTTTGTTAAATAAGGCTAAGATAGCTATGATAACAGATAAATCCTCAACTATAGTGGCTCAAGAGCTACATAAAGTGAAAAACAGAGGGTTTTAGATGAGCTGACGAGCTTTCATCCAAGTGCTGATTCAGGAATATAGGCTCCATCTTGTAGCTTCTCTACCTTCAACACACACATCTGAAGTCACTGCAGAAAACAGCATGGAGTGATGCAGTAGAAGGTTTTATATCCGATAGACTTTGGAATTAGTCGCTAACACTCCTACCCCTCATTCTATTACATCGAAATCAGACATAAATTAACATTTAGCAAAAGCCAGAGAAGGCTGAGAAGTTTAGTTGAAGAGTGTGTGTGACAGAAAAAGGCAATGAGATTTGGTCAGCATATATTAGAATCTGTTACATTGGGAGAACTGCTTTTTATGACTTAATAATATCAAATCAAATTTGGGGGGGACCTAAGATAGTGATGTGTGTAGGAGGACCTAGGCTTGCCTTGTTCTTTGAACACAGTGAGATAACTATCAAATCATTCTGAATATCAAGAAATTAACCTGAGCACTGACAGAACAAAAGCACAACTAAAAGGAGAGAAGAGGCCACATCACGGAGGAGGTAAGAAGTGCAGAGGACATGCTTTGGGGGAGAAATAGATAAGTAGGAGCTGTGGAGGAGGGAACCCTGGTTGCAGAGGAGAAAAGAAAGTGGAGTGCACAAGGGAACACTTCCCCAAAGCCATTGAGCTAGGAAAATGAGAGGGCTGAAATTCCTGAGTTTTTCAGCAGTGGGGGCTCAAAGCATGGAGTTTTTGAGGTTAGCGCTTGGCTGGGATAAGACCCTTGAGGGTGCTGCTCTACTCCTAGAAGGAAAGCAAGGCAAGCAACCCCAATCGGGAGCAGAGGATCATGATCTGAGAAATTGCCTAAGGCACACAGGGAGAGACTGTTTGCTCTTCTTGGAAGTACCTCTGTGAAAAGTGGCATTTGTGGAGACACCTCTCAGTGGACAAAAATCAGTGGGCACCATTTCCCTCCCCTGCCCTAAGCATAGGCACTGAGAAAGCGTGCTACGGTGGCTAACCAGGACACTGGCTGCCTAGTCTGCTTTGCTCTGAATCCCATGCCTTTGTGCTCTGAAAAACTGTCTTTCCTGGTCAAACAGCCATTTGCCCCAGTGCAGCAACACCCTCCCCCAGAAAGCGCAGACCCCAGCCACAGTATAATCTTAAAGGATTTGGAGTTTTTAAAAGTCAGAAGACTTGGCTGGGATAAGGCACAAAGTGCACTGTGTTGTGCTCCAGACAGGCAAACAGCCCAAAGACAGAATAGCATGAAACGCAGTGATCTGAAAACTTCCTGGGGCACAAAAGGGAATGTATTATTCTTCTGGAATGCTTCCTGAGAGCAGCAAGAATGAAGAACCCTCTCCTGGGACTTAAAGGAGTTGGCTGGCACCATTCCCTCCCCACCCCCCAACAAAATCCAACTTCAGTAAACAGCACAGCAACAATGCTGGCTGGCTTAATCACTACCATCAATTCTACCCCCTTGGGCTCTGCTATTTACTACTTTACTTGGGCAGGTGTGCCCAGGAAAGCACACACAGACCTGTTCTCAAGACCAAGCTTAAGAAAGGCTCACAAGCACCACAACCACTGGCCAGAGTTCAGCAAGGCATCAGTTCTAGTGGAGTAGCATCGAGTCTCATTTAAAAGCAGAAAGGAAAGACCACACTAGTTAAAACTCACCACACTCTAAGGTCAAACACTGCCACACGAGGCAGGGAAAGCCTCTGCAGACATCTGACCTGAGGGATAGAGCAGCCCAAAACACAGCAGCAGACTGCACACAACACACACCCAGAGACATTCCCTGAAGCCCCAGTCTCTGGACACTATACAACTTCTTCACTAAAGCCATTACTCTCAGGAGGTTTGGCTTTTCTAACACACAGAAGAAGGCAGAGCTGTAGACAAAATACCAAGAGAGGAATTCACACCCCCCAAAAGAAGGAGATAAAGTCACAGCCAGAGATCTAATCAAAACAGATATAAGTAAACATGCCTGATGGACAATTTAAAGCAATATAATAATGATACTAGATGGGTGCTTGAAAAAAGCATGGAAGACATCAGAGGAGAACTTTTTTTTTAAATATTTATTTTTTATTTATAATAATATTTTTTACTATATTATGTTAGTCACCATACAGTATATCCTGGTTTTTGATGTAAAGTTCGATGATTCATTAGTTGCGTATAACACCCAGTGCACCATAGCATACATCCCCCTTACCTCTACCCATCACCAGCCTATCCCATTCTCCCACCTCCCTCACCTCCTGAAGCCTCCAGTTTTGTTTCTCAGTAGTCCTATAGTCTCTCATGCTTCATTCCCCCTTCTGATTACCCCCTTCCTTATCCCTTTCTTCCCCACACACGATCTCCTAGTTCTTATGTTCCATAGATGAGAGAAATCATATGATAATTGTCGCTTACTCTGCTTGACTTATTTCACTAGCATTATCTCCTCAGTGCCGTCCATGTTGCAGCAAATGTTGAAATTCGTTCTTTCTGATAGCTGAGTAATATTCCACTGTACATATGGACCACAACACAATCCAGTCATCTGTTGAAGGGCATCTCAGCTCCTTTGCAGCTTTGTATTGTGGACCATGCTGTTATGAACAT
>NW_024423319.1:53600455-53620205 GCF_017311325.1 Ursus maritimus
TGGGGTGCATATGGCCCTTCTCTTCACTACGTCTGTATCTTTGGGGTAGATACCCAGTAGTGCAATGGTTGGATAATACGGTAGCTCAATTTTTAACTTTTTAAGTGACCTCCACACTGTTTTCCAGAGTGGCTGTACCAACTTGCATTCCCACCAATAATGTAGGAGGGATCCCCTTTCTCCACATCCTCTTCAACAATTGTTGTTTCTTGCCTTGTTCATTTCTGCCATTCTAACTGGCGTAAGGTGGTATCTCAAGGTGGTTTTGATTTGAATTTCCCTGATGGCTAATCATGTTGAACATTTTTTCATGTATCTGTTAGCCATTTGTATGTCTTCTTTGGAGAAGTGTCTCCTCATGTCTTCTGCCAATTTTTGAACTGGATTATTTGGGTTTTGGGTATTGAGTTTGAGAAGTTCTTTATAGATCTTGGATACCAGCCCTTTATCTGTAATGTCATTTGCAAATATCTTCTCCCATTCCATGGGCTGCCTCTTAGTTTTGTTTACTATTTCCTTGGCTGTGCAGAAGGTTGTTTCTTGATGACGTCCCCAAAGTTCATTTTTTCTTTTGTTTCCCTTGCCTTTGGGGACGTGTCATGAAAGAAGTTGCTGTGGCTGATGTTGAAGAGGTTAGTGCCTATGTTCTCCTCTAGGATTTTGATGGATTTTTGTCTCACATTGAGGTCTTTCATCCACTTTGAGTTTATCTTTGTGTATCTTTGAGTGTATCTTTGTGTATGTATGTATCAATGTATCCATTGATCTATGTGTCTGTTTTTGTGCCAATACCATGCTCTCTTCGATATCACTGCTTTGTAATCTAGCATGAAATCAGGCAATGTGATGCCCCCAACTTTGTTTTTCTTTTTCAACATTTCCTTGGTGATTCGGGGTCTTTTGTGGCCCCATACAAATTTTAGGATTCTTTGTTCCAGATCTGCAAAAGATGCCAATGATATTTTAATTGGGATGGTTTTGAAAGTATAGATTGCTCTGGGCAGGATAGACATTTTAACAATGATTATTCTTCTGATCCATGAGCATGGAATGTTTTTCCATCTTTTTGTGTCTTCTTCAAGTTCTTTCATCAGTGTTCTGTAGTTTCTAGAGTATAGATCCTTTACCTCTTTGGGTAGGTTTATTCCTAGGTATTTTATGGTTTCTGATGCTATTGTAAATGGAACTGATTCCGTAATTTCTCTTTCTACAATTACATTGTTAGTGTGTAGAAAAGCAACTGATTTCTGTGCATTGATTTTGTATCCTGCCACATTACTGAATTGTTGTATGAGTTCTAGTAATTTTGGGGTGGAGTCTGTTGGGTTTACACATAAAGTGTCATGTCATCTGAGAAGAGAGAGATTTTGACTTCTACTTTGCCAATTTGAATACCTTTTATTTCTTTTTGTTGTCTGATTGCTGATGCTAGGACTTCCAGTACTATGTTGAACAATAGTGGTGAGATTGGGCATCCTGTGTTCCTGATCTGAAAAGCTGAAAGCTTTTCCCCATTGAGAATGATATTCGCTGTGGGCTATTCATACATGGTTTTTATGAAATTGAGGAATGTTCCTTCTATCCCTACACTCTGAAGAGTTTTAATCAGGAAAGAATGCTGTATTTTGTCAAATGCTTTTTCTGCATCAAATGAAAGGACCATATGATTCTTGTCTCTTCTCTTATTAATGTGTTTTATCACACTGATTGATTTGTACCCTTGCATCCCAGGAATAAATCCCACCTGGATGGGGTGGATAATCCTTTTAATGTACTGTTGAATCCTATTGGCTAAGATCTTGTTGAGAATTTTGGCATCCATATTCACCAGGGATATTGGTCTGTAATTCCCCTTTTTGATGGGGTCTTTGCCTGGTTTTGGGATCAAGGTAATGCTGGCCTCACAGAACGAGTTTGGAAATTTTCCTTCTGTTTCTATTTTTTGAAACAGATTTGGGAGCATAGGTATTATTTCTTCTTTAAATGTTTGGTAGAATTCCCCTGGGAATCCATGTGGCCCTGGACTCTTGTTTTTTTGGGAGGTTTTTGATTACTGCTTCAAATTCATTATTGGTTATTGGTCTGTTCAGATTGTCTATGTCTTCCTGTTTTGTTCTTGGTAGTTTATAGGTTTCCAGGAAGGCATCTGTTTCTTCCAGGTTGCTTAATTAATTGGCATATAGTTGCTGATAATAATTTCTAATAATTGTTTCTATTTCCTTAGTATTAGTCGTGATCTTTCCCCTTTCATTCATAATTTTATTGATTTGGGTCCTTTTCCTCTTCTTTTGGATAAGTCTGGCCAGAGGTTTATCGATCTTATTAATTCTTTCAAAGAAACAGCTTCTAGTTTCGTTGATCTGCTCTCCTGTTTTTCTGGTTTCTATTTCATTGATCTCTGCCCTAATCTTTATTATTTCTCTTCTCCTGTTTGGTTTAGGTTTTATTTGCTGTTCTTTCTCCAGTTCCCTAGGTGTAAGGTTATCTTGTGCATTTGGGATTTTTCTACTTTTTTTGAGTGAGGCATGGATGGTTATGCATTTTCCCCTGAGGACCTCCTTTGCAGTATCCCATATGTTTTGGAGTTATGTGTTTTCGTTCTCATTGGTTTCCATGAATTGTTTAAACTCTTTTTAAATTTCCTGGTTGACCCAAACATTCTTTAGCAGGTTAGTTCTTAGCTTCCAAGTGTTTGAATTCCTTCCATTTTTTTCTTGTGATTGAGTTCCAGTTTCAAACATTGTGGTCTGAAAATATGCAGGGAATAATCTCAATCTTTTGGTATCATTTGAGACCTGATTTCTGACCCAGTATGTAGTCTATTCTGGAGAAAGTTCCATGTGCATTCAAGAAGAATGAATATTGTGTTGTTTTAGGGTGGAATGTTCTGTATATATCTACAAATCCATCTGGTCCAATGTGTCATTCAAAGCTCTTGTTTCTTTGTTGGTCTTCTGCTTAGATGATCTGTCCATTGCTGAGAGTGGAGCGTTGAGATCTCCTACTACTAAAGTATTTTTATCAATGTGATTCTTTATTTTGGATAACAATTGTCTTATGTAGTTGGCTGCTCCCCTGTTGTGGGCATGGATATTTACAATTGTTAGATCTTCTTGTTGGATAGACCCTTTAGGAATGGTATAGTGTCCTTCTGTACCTCTTACTACAGTCTTTAGCTTAAAATCTAATTTGTCTGATATGAGAATTGCTACCCCAGCTTTCTTTTGAGGTCCATTGGCATGAAAAATTGTTCTCCATCCCCTCACTTTCCATCTGGTTGTATCTTTAGGTTCAAACTGAGTCTCTTGTAGACAGCATATGAATGGGTCCTGTCTTTTTATCCAATATTCAACCCTGTGCTATTTCATGGGAGCATTTAGGATGTTCACGTTGAGGGTGACTATTGAAATATATGATTTTGGTGACATCATGATGCCTGTGAAGCCCCTGTTTCTGTAGATTGTCTCTGTAAATTTCTGGTCTATATTACTTTTGGGATCTTTCTTCATTTATAGACCACCCCTCTTCATATATCTTGCAGGGCTGGCTTGGTGGTCACATATTCCTTCAGTTTCTGCCAGTCTTGGAAAATCCTTCTCTCTCCATCCATTCTGAATGAGAGCCTTGCTGGATAAAGTATCCTTGTTGGCATGTTCTTCTCATTTAATACCCTGAATATGTTTCGCCAGTCCTTTCTGGCTTGCCAGGTCTCTGTGGACAGGTCTGAGATTATTCTGATGTTTATGTAAGAAATCTCTGTACGTAAGAAATCTCTTCCCTCTAGGTATTTTCAGGATTGTTTCCTTGAATGTAAGATTTGCAAGTTGTACTGTTATTTTTCAGGGCATTGACCTGTTCACATTGATCTTGGGAGGGGTCCTCTCTGCCTCTTGGACAGGAATGCTTGTTTCCTTCCCCAGATTATGGAAGTTCTCAGCTACAATTTGCTCATGTATATCTTCTAGACCTCTCACTCCATCCTCTCAGGGATCACAATAATTCTGACATTGGAACATTCCATGGCATCATTAATCTCTCTCAGTCTGATCTCTTGGGCTTTAAAATGTTTTTCCCAGGCCTCCTCAGTTTCTTTCTTTTCTATCATCTTATCTTCTAGCTCACTAATTCGTTCTTCTGCCTCATTTACCCTGGCAGTCAGAGTATCCATTTTAGACTACATTTCATTCATAGCATTTTTAAGTTCGGCCTGATTAGATCTCATTTCTGCCCTTAGAGATTCTATATTGTCATTAATATTTTTCTCAAGCCTAGATATTACCTTTATAATTTTTACTCTGAAGTCTATCTCCAACATCTTGCTTATATACATATCTGTTAAGTCTGTGGCAGAGGCCATAGTCTCTGATTCTTTTCTTTGTTGGGGGTTCCTCATCTTAGTCATTCTGTTGGGGGTGGTGGTTGAGGGAATATACAGAGTCCAAAGTATTAACCACAACCCAAACAAGATGCACCTGTTTGTAGGGACCCTATGGTTGTTGTGCTCTTGTTCTTCCAGCCTGTCTTCTGGTGGAGGGGCCTGCCTCGCTGTTATTCAGGAACCCTGCTTGGTAGAGTTGCCCTGCCCCCTGTTGGGGGGTTGTGAGCTCAGTCAAAACTGGTTTTTTGAGCTTTTGTTCTCTGGTGGCTTTCCCTGTCTGCTCTCCATGTCTCTTACAAGAGTCAGAGCATAAGTAACCGCAACCAAACCTCTGTACCAGAGCAGAGAAATCACAGTTTGCTCTTCACTGAGCTTTCTAGGACACAAAGTCTCAGTTTCTGTCTGTGCTGCTAGAAACTGCAGCCTCCCTGGTTGTGCGCCCCACAGCAACTCTCCCAGAGGTCGATTCCAGGGCCAGGCAGGTCTCTGCCCTTTGTGCTTCTGAAATGGTGAGCTGCCCTTGGTTTGCATGTGCCCACCCGCAGCTCTTGGACCCTGTCTGGGGGCTGGAATAAAGTCCTTTCCCCCCACTACCAGTCTACAAGTCTGTGCCCGGTCCCCAGAGCAGGACTCTTTTATCCTCTGGTGTTAATCACCTTCCTGGCACCAGCTTATGGCGGCTCCCTCCCCCTTCTGTTTATCTTCTGATATCTGCCCACAGAATCATGGCTTCATCCTTCATACCTCGCTACCGCCGGAGACTTTCTGCTCGTAGAGATCCAGATATATATTCTTACATCTTAGGCTGATTTTGTGGGTGTTCAAAATGCTTTGGTAGATATCCAGCTGAATTCAGGGGACCAGTTGAAATAGAGTCCCCTACTCCTCTGCCATCTTCCCTCCTCCATATTGTTTTCCATAGTGGCTGCACCACTTTACATTCCCACCAACAATGTTTGAGTGCTTCCTTTTCTTCACATCTTCTCCAACACGTCCTATTTTTTTGTCTTTTGATAATAACCATTCTAACAGGTGTGATGTGATAACTCTATCTGGTTTTGATTTGCATTTCTCTGATAACTAGTGATGTTGAGCATCCTTTTGTATGACTGTTCATCATTTGTCTTCTTTAAAAACAAGAAAAACAAAACATCTAGATCTTCTGGCCATTTTTCAAATTTGTTTTTTTTTTTTCCGTTTTTAAGTTGTGTGATTTTTTAAATATATTTTGGATACATATCAGATATATGATTTGCAGATATCTTCTCCCATTAAGTAAGTTGCCTTTTCATCCTGTTGATAGTTTCCTTCACTGTGCAGAAACATTTTAATTGGATATAGTTCCATTTATTTATTTATTTATTTTTTAAAAATGTTGTTTCCCTTGTCTTTGAAGTCATGACTATAGCCATCGTCATTCACTTCTGGCTTTCGAGCCCTTTAAGGTGTGGAATGGAGGGCAGGTTGACATACTGTCTCTGTGGATGCTGGGGGCTCTTTGGATTCTACTCCCTGAGACTCCATGTGCACAGTTGCTGAGGTGGATCCTCAAACAAACCTCAAGGGCTTCAAGAAGCCTGCACACTTCTCCCAATCCACATGTGGTTCAGTTTTTCCCGTCTCAGGACCCCAAATTATCTGGGATTAGGGTCACAACTGCTAGCCAATGGTTGCTCAGCCACCACTCCAGAAATCTCCATTTGATGTACCTCTTCTGAGCCACTGAAAATGAGTAGGAATCTAGGAGACTGCCATTTCCTTGAGCTATTTAGTCACTTCCTCTGAAGGAGAGGGAAGGGTCATAATTAGCCACTTCCCAGCAGCACTTGGACTCCTAAACCAGCCACTTCTCCCAGAGATCCCCAAACTAGCTACTCTTCTCCCCGGGATCCTTAGCCCAGCCAACTCTCACGAGACCCACAAACCAGCCACCTCTCCTAGTTGTTGTATTAATATTTTCTGTTTCTTCATGAGTCAGTCTTATTGTATGTTTCTATTTATCCATTTCTTTTAGGTTGTTCAGTTTGTCAGCATATAATTGTTTGTAGTATTCTCTTTATTTGTATTTCTGTGGTATCATTGGTAGCTTCTCTTTACTGATTTTATTTATCTGAACTCTCACTATTTTTTTTTTTTTTTTGGTGAGTCTAGCTAAGGTTTGTGAGTTTTGTTTATCTTTTGAATAACCAGCTCTTAGTTTCATTAATCTTTTCTATTGTTTTTGTAGTCTCTATCTTTATTTTCACTCTGATCCTTATCATTTCCTTCCTTTAATTAACTTCGGCCTTCATTTCTTCTTTTTCTTTTCTTTTTTTTATTATATTATGTTAGTCACCATACAGTACATCCCTAGTTTTTGATGTAAAGTTCCATGATTCATTACTTGCATTTAACACCCAGTGCACCGTGCAATACGTGCCCTCCTTAATACCCATCACCAGCCTATCCCATTCTCCCACCCCCTCCCCTCTGAAGCCCTCAGTTTGTTTCTTAGAGTCCATAGTCTCTCATGCTTCATTCCCCCTTCTGATTACTCCCCTTTCTTTATCCCTTTCTTCTGCCTCTTAGTTTTTTTGTATATTTTCTATACAAGTCCTCTATCAGATAAGTCCTTTGCAAATATTTTCTTCTGGTCTGTGACTTTTCTTCTCGTTCTCTTTGCATTTTTTTTTTTTTTGCAAAGTCGAAATTTTAAATTTTAGTGAAGACCAGTTTATCAAATTTTTCTTTCATAAATGGAGTTCTTGGTGTTCTGTCCAAATAAGTCATCATCATACCCAAGGTCATCTAGATTTTCTCTTATGTTCTAGGAGTTTTATTATTTCATGTTTTACATTTACGTCTATGATCCACTTTAATCTTTGTGAAGTGTGTAAAATTTGTGTCTAGATTTTTTTTTTTTTGGCTTCTGAATGTCCAGTTGTTTTAGCACCATTTGTTGAAAAGACTATCTGTTCTCCTTTGTATTGCCTTTGCTCCTTTGTCTGAGGTCAGTTGACTGTATTTATGTGGCTCTATTTCTGGGCTGTGTATTCTGTTCTATTGATCTTTTGTCTATTCTTTCCAGCATCACACAGTCTTGATTATTATAGCTTTATAGTAAGTCTTGAAGTCATGTAGTGTCAGTCCTCAAACTTTGTTCTTATCATTCCATATTTAGTTGGCTATTCTGGGTATTTCACTTATAGATTTTAGAATTAGTCAATATCTACAAAATAACTTGCTGAGATTTTGTTTGGAATTATACTTAATCTGTAATTCAAATTGTGAAGAACTGACGTCATGATAATATTGAGTCCTCCTATCCATGAACATGAAATGTTTCACCATTTGTTTTGTTTTTGATTTATCAGAGTTTCGTAGGTTTTTTCATATAGATCTGATACATATTTTGTTAGATTTATATCTAGCTATTTTATATTTGTTGATATTTCAAAGAAACAGCTATGGGGTTTGTTGATTTTCTCTATTGATTTTTTGTTTTTAATCTCATTTATTTCTGCTCTTATTTTTAATATTTGTTTTGTACTGTTTGCTTTGAATTTAATTTGCTCTCTGTTACTAGTTTTCTAAGGTTGAAGCTTAGGTTGTTAATTTTAAGTATTTTTCTTTTCTAAATATACATTCAAAGCTATAAAATTTGCTCTAAGCCTTGCTTCTTCTTTATATATTTTGATAAGTTGTGTTTTCATTTTAATTTAGTTCAAAATATTTGTTTTAATTTCTCTTGAGACTTCTTTAACACTGTTACTTATAAATTTATTGTTTTATCTCCACGTAGTTTGTGGTTTTCCAGCTATCTTTCTGTTGATTTCTAGTTCAATCCTGTCATAGTCTGAGAGCAGACATTGTATGTATTCTATTCTTTAAAATTTGTTAAGGTGTGTTTTATGGCCCAAATGTTTTCTATCTTGGTGAATGGTTCATGTGAGCTTGAGAATAATGTGTATTCTGCTTTTGTTGAGTTAAGTAATCAATAGTTGTCAATTATATCAAGTTGGTTGATGGTGTTATTGAGTTCAACTATGTCCTTACTGATGTTCTTTCTGTTTGATATGTACATTTATGATAGAAAGGAGATCAAGTCTTTACCTACAACAGTGTAGATATATCAATTTTTCCTTGCAGTTCTATCAGTTTTTGTCTCACATATTTTGATGTTGTGTTGTTAAGTGCATACATATTAAGGATTGTCATGTAATTTTGGAATACTGACTCCTTTATAATTATGTATTGCCCTTCTTTATCCCTGGTAGCTTTCCTTTCCCTGAAGTGTACTTTGTGTGTGATAGTAATACAGCTACTCTTGCTTTCTTTTAATTAGTGTTAGCCTGGATTATCTCTCTCCATTCTTTTAGTCTATTTTTTTTCTTTTTTAAAAATTGTGAAGTTTTAAAAGTTGTAAAGTTACATTATTTCAAAGGCACAACATAGTTATTTGACAAGTCTATATGTTATGCAATGCTCACCACAATTACACTACCCTCTGCCACCATATAATGCTATTACAATAACATTGACTATATTCTCTATACTATGCCTTTTATCCCCATGACTTATTCCATAACTGGATGCCTGTATCTCTTATTCTCCCTCACTCATCTTGCCCATCCTCCCACTCCATTCCCTTTGGGAATCAATGGTTTATTTTCCATATTTATGGGTGGGCCTGTTTCTGCTTTTTGGTTAGTTGTCCATTTATTCATTTTTTTACATTCCACATATAAGTGAAATCATACTGTATTTGTCATTCACTGCCTTATTAGCATAATATAGTCTAGGTTGATCCATGTTGTTACAAATGGCAAAATCTCATTTTTTTATGGCTAAGTAAGATTCCATTGTATATATATCATATCTTCTTTATCCACTCATCTGTTGATGGACACATTGGTTACTTCCCCATCTTGGCTATTGTAAATAATGCTGCAAACATAAGGGTTTATATACCTTTTTGAATTAGTGTTTTTGTTTTCTTTAGGTAAATACACAGTAGTGGAATTACTGGATCATATGATATATATACATATATATTTGAGGAACCTCCACACTGTCTCCCACAGTGACATCACTGATATACATTTCCACCAACAGTGCATGAGGGTTCCCTTTTATTCACATCCTCTCCAACACTTACTATTTCTTTTTTTTTATTCTAGTCATTCTGACAACTGTAAAGTGATATATCATTGTGGTTTTGATTTACATTTCCCTGATGTTTAGCAATGTTGATTTTCTTATATGCCTGTTACCCATCTGTATATCTCTTTTAGAAAAAAAGTACTCAGGTCTTCTGCCCATTTTAAAATCATAAGAATAATAATTATTATTTTGGTATTGAGTTATATAAGTTCTTTATCTACTTCAAATATTAACCCCTTATCAGATCTATCATTTGTGAATATCTTCTCCCATTCAGTAGGTTGCCTTTTTGTTTTGTTGATGGTGTCCTTTGTTGTGGAATAGTTTATTTTTGCCTTTGTTTCATTGGATTAAGGAGACATAAACAGAAAAATGTTGGTAAGGCCAATGTCAAATAAAGTATTGCTTATGGTTTTTGCTAGGAGCTTTATTATTTCAGGTCTCACATTTAAGTCTTTAACCCATTTTGGGTCTATTTTTGTGTATGGTATAAGAATGTGGTCCAGTTTCATTTATTTACATGCAGCTGTCTAGTTTTCCCAGAACCATTTACTGAAGAGAATGTCTTTCTCCCATTGTATATCCTTGCCTGCTTTTTCGTGGATAATTAACCATGTAAGCATGGGTTTATTTCTGGGCTCTTCATTCTGTTCCATTGATCTATTTTTGTGCCAATACAATACTGTTTTGATTTCTACAGCTTTGTAGTGTATCTTGAAATCTGACATTGTAATACCTCCACATTTGTTTATTTATTTTTTTTTTTTTTAGTTTCAGAGGTAGAATTTAGTGATTCATCAGTTGGATATAATACCCAGTGCCCATTACATCAAGTATCTTCCTTAATGCCCTTCACCCAATTATCCCTTCCACCTACCCACCACCCCTCCAGCAGCCCTCAGTTTGTTTCCTAGAGTTCAGCATCTCTTATGGCTTGCCTCCCTCTCAATTTTCATTTTATTTTATTTGTCCTTCCCTTCCCCTATGTTCATTTGTTTTGTTTCTTAAATTCCACATGAGTGAAATAATATGGTATTTGCCTTCTCTGACTGACTTATTGCACTTAGCATAATGCCCTCTAGTTCCATCTATATCATTGCAAATGACAATATTTCACTCTTTTTGATGGCTGAATAACATTCCTCTGTGTGTGTGTGTGTGCATGTGTGTATACCACATCTTCTTTATCGATTCATCTCTTGATGGACATCTGGGCTCTTTCTATATTTTGGCTACTGTGGACTCTGCTGCTATAAACATTGGGGTGCATGTGCCCCTTTGAAACACTGTTTTTGTATCCTTTGGATAAATACTGAGTAGAGCAATTGCTAGGTCATAGGGTAGCTCTATTTTAAAATTTTTGAAGAACCTCCATTCTGTTTCCAGAGTGTCTGTACCAATTTGCATTCCCACCAACAGTGTAAGAGCATTCCCCTTTCTCCACATCCTCGCCAACATCTGTTGTTTCCTGAGTTGTTAATTTTTAGTCATTCTGACTGGTGTGAGGTGGTATCTCATCGTGGTTTTGATTTGTTATTTCCCGATGCCAAATGATGTTGAGTGTTTTTTTCAATTGTCCATTGGCCATCTGTATGTCTTCTTTGGAGAAGTGACTGTTCATGTCTTCTGCCCATTTTTTGACTGGGTTATTTGTTTTTTGGGTGGTGGGTTTGATAAATTCTTTAGAGATTTTGGATACTAGACCTTTATCTGATATATCATTTGCAAATATCCATGCTCATGGATTGGAAGAACAAATCATGTTAAAATATCAATCTTATAAATTCTTTCACAGAATCAGCTCTTAGTTCATTGATCTGTTCTACTGTTTTTTGATTTCTATATCATTGATTTCTGCTCTGTTATTTATTATTTCTCTTCTTCTGTTGGATTTAGGCTTTATTTGCTGTTCTTTTTTCCAGCTCCTTTAAGTGCAAGGTTAGGTTGTGCATTTGAGACTTTTCTTGCTTCTTGAGGAAGGCCTGTATTGCTATATACTTCCCTCTTAAGACCTCCTTTGCTGCATCCCAAAGCTTTTGAACTGTGGTGTTTTCATTTTCATTTGCTTCCATTTATTATTTTTAACTTTTTCCTTAATTTCCTGGTTGACCCATTCATTCTTTAGTGTGATGCTCTTTAACATCCGTATATTTGTGGTCCTTCCGATTTTTTTTTCTTGTGGTTGAGTTCAAGTTTCAAAGCACTGTGGTCTTAAAATTTGCATGCTATAATCTCGATATTTTGTACCTTTTGAGAACTGATTTATGACCCAGTATGCGATCTATTCTGGAGATTATTCCATGTATATTCGAGAAGAATGTGTATTCTGTTGCTTTAGGATGAAATGCTCTGAATATATCTGTTAAGTGCATCTGGTCCAGTGTTCTTCTTTTCAAGATCACTTTGCCAATTCATTCTTTTGTGGCTTTTAGTGTTACTTATTCTATTTCTGTGAAAAATGCTATTGATATATATATTTTAGTAATTGCACTGAATCTGGAGATTGCTTTGGGTAGTTGAGACATTTTAACATGATTCGTTCTTCCAATCCATGAGCATGCTATGTTTCTACATTTGTTTGTGTCATCTTCAATTTCTCTCATTCATGTTTTATAGTTTTCAGAGGACAGGTCTTTCACTTCCTTGGTTAGGTTTATTCATAGGTATTCTATTCCTTTTGATGCATTGTAAATGGAATTTTTAAAAAATTTCTCTTTCTGCTACTTTGTTATTAGTGTATAAAATGCAACAGGTTCTTGTGTATTGATTTTGTATCCTCCAACTTTACTGAATTCCTTTATTACTTCTAATAGTTTTTTTTTAAGTGAGGTCTTTAGAGTTTCCTACAATATAGTGTCATGTCATCTGCGAATAGTGACAGTTTAACTTTTTTCTTACCAATTTGGATGCCTCATATATATATTTTTTTCTTTTCTGATTGCTCTGGCTAGGTTTGCCCATGCTATGTCGAATAAAAGTGGTGAGAGTGGACATCCCTGTCTTATTACTGACCATGGAGGAAAAGTTCTCAGTTTCTCACCACTGAATATAATGTTAATTATAGGTTTTTCATATATATGACCCTTATTATGTCTTATATGGCCCTTATTATGTTTTTTAAGATTTATTTATTTATTTGAGAGACAGAGAGAGAAAGAGTAAGCATCAGTTTTGGAAGGGACAGAGGGAAAGAGTCTTCAAGCAGACTCCCCACTCAGTACAGAGCCTGATGTTTGGCCCAATCGCATGACCCATGAGATCATGACCTGAGCAGAAACCAAGAGTCAGATGCTTAAGTGACTGAGCCACCCAGGCACCTCTGGCCCTTATTATGTTGAATGGTCAAGTTTCATTCTTCTGTATATAGCCATCCAATTTTTATGTCTTTATATTTAATGTTGTTTTTTTGCAGCCAGCAAAAAGTTGGGTCTTGTCTTATGATCCACTCTGACATCTTATGTGTTTTAACTGATGTATTTAAGCCTTTTATTATTGATGTATTTGGACTAATATCTACCAAATTTGTCACTCTTTTCTATTTGTTGCCCTTTTTGTCCTCCACACTTTTGTGGTTTTAATTGGGCATTTCCTATGATTTCATTTTTTCTCCTTTCTTGGCTTGTCAACCATACTTATTTTGTTATATGTTTTTAGTGATTTCTCTAAAGTTTACAATGTATATTTGTAAGTAATCCATGTCCACTTCCAAATAATACTATAACACTTTATAGGTAATGCAAGTACCTTATAATAACAAAATATTCTTAATCCTTCCTGTTCTTTTTATTGTTGATGACATTTCATATATGTATATATATGTGTATATATATATATATATATATATACATAAAATTTAATACATTGTTGCTGTAATTATTTTGAACAAACTGTTTTCTGTTAGATTTTTAAAAAGACTTTATTTATATGACAGAGAGAGTGAGAGAACATAAGCAGGGGAAGTAGCAGAGGGAGATGGAGAAGCAGGATTCCCACTGAGCAGGGAGCCCAATGCAGGGC
Source organism: Ursus maritimus (assembly GCF_017311325.1). Taxonomy (NCBI): domain Eukaryota; kingdom Metazoa; phylum Chordata; class Mammalia; order Carnivora; family Ursidae; genus Ursus; species Ursus maritimus. The sequence goes on from NW_024423319.1 coordinate 53,613,993, forward strand.
TCAATTCCAGGACCCTGGGATCATGACCTGAGCCTAAGGCAGATGCTTAACCAACTGAGCCACCCAGGCACCCCTGTTTTCTGTTAGATTAAGAAAAATAATAAATATTGTATTTCAATTATTCATTGTCCAATGATTTTTCTGTTTTTTTAAAAATCTAGATTCAAGTTTTTAACCTGTATCATTTTACTTCTCTGAAGAACTTCTTTTAATATTTCCTGCAATGCATGTATATGGCAACACATTTTCTCAATTTTTGTTTGATTAATCATTTACTTATTCAGCTCTTAGCTTATTAATAGTTTTTTTAAAATCCTGGTCTGATAATTCTAACATTTCTGTCATATTTCTGCCTCTGATGCTTTTTCAGTCACTTCTCTCTCTCTCAATCTCTCTCCCTCTCTCTCTTTTATTATGCCTTGCATTTTTTAAAAAGGGAAACATGATATACTGAGTAAAAAGCATTCATTAATGTAGTGGAAAGGTTTTTATCTCTTAGGATCATCCATACTGACCCTCCAGCAATTTATTAATTACAATTTAGGGTTTTTTTTTATCTTGGTGCCAGTTCCTGCAGAGATTTTTGCTTGTGGGTTTCTGTTCAGGTAAGTTGTGATTCCCTGTATTTACTTGTCTATCTCCAAGTTGGGGCAGTGGTTTGCCCTGTAACTTCACTTTTCTGACAGACTTAAGAAGAGTTATCAATTTTTCAGTTTGTTCATCTTTTTACTGAGTGAATACTTTTAAGAACCTTAATAAAAAACTGGAAACCAGAAGTTTTACTTTCTTTAAATCTTGTGTGTGTGTGTGTGTGTGTGTGTGCGTGTGTTTTGAGAACTGAATTTATTTTTTTATTTTTATTTTTCTATAATAATATTTTTTATTATATTATGTTAGTCACCATACAGTACATCCCTAGTTTTTGATGTAAAGTTCCATGATTCATTAGTTGTGTATAACACCCAGTGTACCATGCAATATGTGCCCTTCTTACTACCCATCACCAGACTATCCCATTCCCACATGCCCCTCCCCTCTGAAGCCCTCAGTTTAGTTTCTTTAAATCTTTAGTTGATAGTAGTACTATTAGTATTCTCAAAGTAATATTAAAGAAATTGCGGGAACACAAATGAAGAATTGAATATTACTTCTTCAATTTAATTATTTTCTATTTTCTATGATTGATGCTCTATGTTTAGCATTGCATACTGAAGTAATTAAACAGGCCTGTTTTGTTAATATCTTTCATGTATTTTACCATTATAGTAGTTGAATATAGCCTTATTAGCAACAAATAGTATATATACAGAATAATTTGAAATAAATATTTCTAGACTGTGCTTTTATAATAATATACAAATCTTGCACTAAAATAGCAATGACATTGTTTTCTAACACACTATACATGTACTTTCTAGTCTACTCTGGATTTTATATGTCCAAATAGGCAAATACATAGAAATACTAAGTCTGAGGTATGGGTATTCATTTATAAGATGATTCAGGAAGCACAAAGGAGAGTGGAGAAAGTGAGAGATGGAAGAAAGAAAAGTCAATTAATGGTTGTGTTGATGTGAAGTTTGCTAATGTGGGCAATTGATGCTCAGTCCTGTTGGTAATTCTCTGAGACATTGTGCTGAATATGCCTCTGAAATGTCCCACCGAGGGAAAGAAACACTGGGGCATTTATTTACCTATTCCCATCCCTCATTGTTGGAGATTATTTTGTGAGAATTATATCCCTTGCCCTTCGTCTTGCCCTGCCGTCCTGCTGAGAAAACTCATGACCTATAGGAGAAAGGTCTCAGGCAGAGAAGCAGATGGCATCGTGTATTTGAGGGAAAAAAAATGCCACTACTGTTGCCAGTAAGCTTAGTGATGAATAGAGTGGATATGGGATAGGACTCCAATTTTTACTATTTTATGTAAAAATTATAAGATAATCTGTCACTTAATAGACATTACATAAATGTAGCATTATTTGTTTTTATTATTAATGAACTCAGAAAACTACTGAGAAGGTGTAATACATACATCAAAGGTCATTTATGAAATTGAATGTTATGGAATATTTTAAATAGTACTATTTTTCTTCCAAGCTCAATAAACTTATCTGCTGATTCCTTTGTGAAAGAGAAGATGGCAGCTATATACCTAGGGAAAAGAAAAAAAAAAGCAGCTTTACTCAATTCTTGTGAAATCAGATTAGACTGTCCTGACTTTGCAAATATTGGTTCCCTTTCTCCCTTTTATCATGTTATCAGCAATACTCATTGTACATTTTTGGTAGATTTAGAGTTAAAAATGACATTAGAGACATATTCTGTCTTAATTTTATTTTACTCAGGCCCAATAGAGGAGAAATCTAAACTGATAGTAACATTAAGATTACTTTCATGAGCATAAGAAATTACAGCTAAATTCTCTGTCTCTTTGACAGTACAGTGTATTTTGCAGGATTCTATATCTGATTCTTTTATCTATTTTTTAAGTGAATTAGGCACTCAATTGACATTAATGGGAATTGAAATTCTCTGTGCTATTCTAGGTATCATGAATTCTGCCATGTAAATTTTATAAAGGTATTCTACAACCTTAATCAGAATAATCTTTTCTGACAGTGGTGCTACATTGTCCTTCACTGGTCCTTTCTAACACTAAGCATCCGTTTTTTAAAACTGATGACAGGCAAAGATATACTGCCAGTTATTCAAGGCCTGTGTGAGTTTCAGTGAAATATATACTAATAATATAAGCTGAAGCATGGAAGTTAAAATGTACTACATACATTCAAATTTTTTAATGCTACCCCTATATAATTGCTTTGAACTTGAACATAGATATAAACTAATGGCTTCCATATTACTATGGGGAATTCAGATGACTTCATTAGGAAATTTTTTTAAAAAGTGACAATCAGTGTTCTCTGTTATCAGTACTAGGCATCTAATTTTCCTTTTCTGTTACAAAAATATTCTCTAACATTGTCTTTTTTTGAGAGAGAGAGAGAGAGAGAGAGCGCACAAGCAGGATGGGAGGGGAAGAGGGAGGAGAAAGAGAATTAAGCAGGCTCCATGCCCAGCACAGAGCCCAACATGGGGCTCAATCTCATGACCCTAAGATCATGACCCTGAGATCATGACCCGAGTGGAAACCAAGAGTGGGACGCTCAATCGACTGAGCCACTCAGGAACCCCTAACGTTTTCTTTTAAAAGGCTTTGCTGTCTTGCCTTACAAATGGAGGTGTTTTATTTACCTGTAATTGATGTTTGGGTATGGTATACAGTGCCTAATTATTTTCCCACATGTGTATTTTTCCAGCACCACTTGTGTAATAAACATATATGATAAATAAGTAGGTAAAGATGTCTTACATATTTTCATCAGTGTAACTTCTCTTCCTAAATCAAATCATTCCATAAGTGTGTGAAAGTAACAGCCCGGACTTTCTGTTCTATTAATCTATTAGTCTCAATACTTAATTCACCATTTTAATTATTATAACTTTATTATAGTCTTGATTACAAGTTTATGTAGTTTTGATATCTGACAAAACTATTTCTCCCACCATATTTTTTTTCAAATTTATCATGACTATTCCTGACCCTTTGAATTTCCATACAAATTTTTGTAGTTGTTGTTAGAATTTTTTTTTATTCTGAGAAAGAACCCCCCCGACACAAAGAGTTTTCCAACCACACACAGGAGGGTATGTGTAGGGGCAGGTGTCCATCCAGCCAGCCCCAGCCCCTAGTCCATGTGGTTTTGGCACCTATAAGGGGTGTGGGGTAATGACCCAAGCAATAAAAAAATGGTGTGTGCGTGTGTGTGTGTGTGTGTATGGGAACGACAGGGGTGCAAAAGCAGTGGGGAGTGGTGGGAGAAAAGAAGAGATGAGGTCAATACTGGGAATGCCACAGGTGGGAGGACATTTCATAACATTTCTTGTTGATCACACCACCGTGGAACCTTCTTTGCCCAACAGCAGGACTAGCATCTTGGCAGTCGTGGTGACAGTGATGTTGAATGTGGGAGTTCTACCGGTGCTTGGTATGAAGATCCATGGTGAATACCCCATCGTGTAGCAGTAAGTCCCAGATAACAGAACACTTCTGGCCTCCAAGTGTCAGTCCATTCATTAAAAAACTTGACCAGTCTTTGCCAGCCAGGACACCAACCTATGTTGGTGTGATGTTGACGAAGGTTTTCCCAGGGACTGCGGCCCAGACCAAGGTCCAGTCCTTATAGCCGACAATGGTCATTTCCTGACAGGTCCCACCAGGAGGCTGTCTGTGTAGGCTTTTCGTGGGCCATGGTGTTGCTACTGGGGCTGGTCTCAGTGATGTTGCTGAGGCTGTCATGGCCTGGCCTGGGCTGGGGGCCTCAGACTGGGAAGGCAGAGAGCTCAGGACACATCCTGCTACCCTTGGGACAAAGGCTCTGCTAGCTGTACAATAGCTCTTGCACATCCACTTCTCCCATACAAATTTTAAAATCAGCTCAACCAGTTCCACATAAGAAAAAAATGTTGGGAATTTGACTGTGATTGCATTTAACTTAGAAATCAATTTTGTATAATTTCTTTGACTATTAGGCCTTCTAATTTGTGAACATTGTACATCTTTATGTTTTAATAATGCAAATTGAAGTGTTCAATTTTTCTAATTTTCTGTTGGTTATTTTATACTTAGATACTTTTTAGACTATATAAAAGGGTATACTTTTAAATTTATATTTTTTGTTTGCATATAGAAAGGCAATAATTTTATATTAAAGCTGAGAGCTTTTCCCTTAAGGTTAGCAACACAACTGGGACACCCACTCTCACCACTGTTGTTCAACATAGTACTAGAAGTCCTAGCATCAGCAATCAGACAACAAAAAGAAATAAAAGGCATCCAAATGGGCAAAGAAGAAGTCAAACTCTCTCTCTTCACAGATTACATGATACTTTATGTGGAAAACCCAAAATAATCCACCCCCAAATTACTAGAATTCATACAGCAATTCAGTAATGTGGCAGGATACAAAATCAATGCACAGAAATCAGTTGCTTTTCTATACATTAACAATGTAACTGTAGAAAAAGAAATTAAGGAATCAATTCCATTTACAACTGCACCAAAACCCATAAGATATCTTGGAATAAACCTAACCACAGAGGTAAAGGATCTATACTCTAGAAACTACAGAACACTGATGAAAGAAATTGAAGAAGACACAAAAAGATGGAAAAACATTCCATGCTCATGGATCGGAAGAATAAACATTGTTAAAATGTCTATCCTACCCAGAGCAATCTATACTTTCAATGCCATCCTTATTGAAATACCATTGACATTTTTCAAGGAGCTGGAACAAACAATCCTAAAATTTGTACGGAACTAGAAAAGACCCTAAATCATGAAGGAAATTTTGAAAAAGAAAAACAAAGCTAGGGGCATCATGTTGCCTCACTTCAAGCTATATTACAAAGCTGTAATCACCAAGACAGCATGGTATTGGCATAAAAATAGACACATAGACCAATTGAACAGAACAGAGACTCCAGAAATTGACCCTCAACTCTATGGTCAACTAATATTTCACAAAGCAGGAAAAAGCATCCAGTGGAAAAAAGACAGTCTCTTCAGTAAATGGTGTTGGGAAAATTGGACAGCTATATACAAAAGAATGAAACTTGACCACTCTCTCACACCATACACAAATATAAACTCTAAATGGATAAAAGACCTTGATGTGAGACAGGAATCCATCAAAATCCTAGAGGAGAACATAGGCAGTAACCTCTTCGACATTGGCCACAGCAACTTCTTTCATGACACGTCTCCAAAGGCAAGGAAAACAAAAGCAAAGATGAACTTTTAGGACTTCATCAAGATAAAAAGCTTCTGCACAGCAAAGGAAACAGTGGACAAAACTAAGAGGCAGCCCACGGAATGGGAGAAGATATTTGCAAATGACATTACAGATAAATGGCTGGTATCCAAGATCTATAAAGAACTTCTCAAACTCGACACTCAAAAAACAAAGCCCAGTCAAAAAATGGGCAGAAGACATGAACAGTCACTTCTCCAAAGAAGACATACAAATGACCAACAGACACATGAAAAAATGTTCAAAATCATTAGCCATCAGGGAAATTCACATCAAAAACTTGGGATGTACTGTATGGTGACTAACATAACATAATAAAAATTATTATTAAAAAA
>NW_024423319.1:53620215-53622675 GCF_017311325.1 Ursus maritimus
AAAAAAGAAAAAAAGGAAATTCAAATCAAAACCACATTGAGATACCTCCTTACACCCATTAGAATGGCAAAAATTAACAAGACAGGAAACAACAAATATTGGAGAGGATGTGGAGAAAGGGGAATGCAAGTTGGTACAGCCACTTTGGAAAACAGTGTGGAGGTCCCTCAAAAAGTTAAAAAATAGAGCTACCCATGACCCAGCAATGCACTACTGGGTATTTATCCCAAAGATACGGACATAGTGAAGAGAAGGGCCATATGCACCCCAATGTTCATAGCAGCAATGTCCACAATAGCCAAACTGTGGAAGGAGCCAAGATGCCCTTCAACAGACGAATGGATAAAGAAGATGCGGTCCATATATACAATGGAATATTAGCCATCAGAAAGAATGATTACCCAACATTTGCAGCAATATGGACGGGACTGGAGGAGATTATACTAAGTGAAATAAGCCAAGCAGAGAAAGACAATTATCATATGGAACATAGGAAATAGCAGGAAGATCAGTAGAAGAAGGAAGGGAAGAATGAAGGGTGGGTAAACAGAGGGGGAAATGAACCACAAGAGACTATGGACTCCGGGAAACAAAATGAGGGTTTTAGAGGGGAGGGGGTGGGAGGATGGGATAGGCAGGTGATGGGTATTAGGGAGGGCATGTATTGCATGGAGCACTGGGTGTTATATGCAAACAATGAATTATGGAACACTACATCAAAAACTAATGATGTACTGTATGGTCAGTAACATATCATAATAATTAAAAAAAAACAAAAAAACAAAAACAAAACAAAACAAAAAAATAGACATATACAGATGAAGAAAAAGAAACATGAAGTGTCATTTTAATTAACTACTAAAATTTCTTTAGATAGGTAAAAATAATTACCAAAGTATTCTGCTTAATTTGCAGCAAATGCTTTTGTCTCTGTTCTTGTCATTCTATAAATAGATTCATGAGATGCTTGTTTTGTTTATCTATCAATAGTTGCTCTGTTGGTTAAACAATTCATTTTAAAAATGACTACAGATACCTATTGAGGCTAACATCTACATTATCCTCATTCCCAAGTATCTTTACACTATTTGTGTTTTTTTGGACAGATTATATAAAATATGTTTCCTTCCATATTGGGTGAAAACACAAACTATTTCTTTCAATAATGATTTTTCCTTAACACTTTTATTCTATTCCAGATATACTTCATTTGGTAAAACCTTTAAATTTTCATTTCTTTCCTTGCAGTTCTGAGTTAGTAAATGCTGAAGTCATATTGGCCATTATCTCTACTCCTGTTAAGTGTTTCAAGTATTGTAATTACTTTGACCAGACAACTGTGATAATCCTCCCTCTCCCCAAACACACAAACACATATAAACAAACAAACCCACACACCCATACACACACCCACATGCATGTGTGCACAAACATGCTTATTTGGCCTAAATGATCAAATAGATTTTTGGTGTAATTTGGATGCCAAAGTAGAAGAAAGTTTAAGATCAAGGTAAAGCTATGAATTCTGGGTTGGCAGATGATAATTTCATTTGAGTCTCTCCCTTCTTTCTGGATTCTAACAATAGAAAACCAACAATCAGAAGAGAAACAGGATATGTGTTTTCAATAACTCAATTAACCAAATAGGTACTGCACGCCTTCTATGATCTCAGCTCTGTGGTAGATGTAACTCCTTGAGAAAAGCAGATAAGAGATAAAGAGAAGGCCATATTTGAAGAAAGTGAGTTTTTCTAGCATGCAATAGTTAAACTTGCCGACATAAAGCACCTTTTTTTTTTCTTGGAGATACGTTGTGGTAAAAGAGTGGGATGTTCTCATGGCCCTAGGAGAGTGATGAGGCATGGGAATTGCTCCAGAGATCTTTAATGAGGGTTTGAAAATGAAATATTCCAGCCTAATGGGGAACTGTATATATGCAGGTTTTAGGATGGTAATCACTTGTTCAAACACTATGAATAACTTTAAGGATATGAAAGCAAATTGCCAATAGTTTTTTAAAAGCTTTAGAAAGTTAAACCTTGATTAGCAATAGTTGAGAGTGCTTGTTTTAACTACAACCTCACCAACATTGACTTGTTTTTTCAGTATTACTAATTTGGTAAGTGAAAATGGTATCTCAGTAAATTTGCATTTCTTAATAGTTACCTTGGATATTGTCATATGTTTGCTATACAGTTATTATTTGCCTCTTTTTCTTTTGAAGTTGTCTGTATATTTCCCCCACAAACTTTTGCTCATGTGCTCTTGTATTGATTTATGAGATTTCTTTATACAAAATTAAAAATTGTAACCATTGATCTGGCATAATTGGTATGAATATTTCCCTGTTTCTAGTTGCCTTTCAATTTTCATCCAGTTAAGAGAAATATAAGAATAAAATATTAATCTAGACAAACTTATTGAGCTTTAATTTTTTATTTATTCTATTATATTTTAAGA
>NW_024423319.1:53622696-53636906 GCF_017311325.1 Ursus maritimus
ATCTTTAAAGTTCTTCAATTTTATCCATTATAAAACCATATCTAGCCATTAAATAAAATTTGGAATATCCAAAAAATAGAAAAGTAAAAAAATACACATTATTCCAATTTTCAGACAGCCTCATATGCATTATAAATATTTTGTTGAATTTCTTTTCATTGCTTTTTTGTTCTCTGTGGAAAGGTTTTCATGTTGCTGTTGCTTGATTATTAGCAAAATTCATTCTGCCATATTCTATGATATAATCACCACTCTTTCCTGTCATGTTACATTCTATTAAGTCGTGCAGTTCATTTGTTAAATTTCATTTACTATCATTACGTATCAGTCACTCTTTTAGGCATTGGAATACAGTTTGGTGGTAGTGGGGTGAGGAACAACAATGGCAATAAACAAAATATATCACATATTTTTACATGCTGTGAAGAAAAATCAAGTAGGTTAAGTAAGAGGAATAAAGAGTTCAGGAAGGGAGTGGGGTTTGCAATTACATATAGAGGGGTGAGAAAAATCCTTTCTTATTTGGTGTTATTTTAGTTGAGACCGAGTAAATTGATAGAATAAGCTGTGCAAATATCTGGATAAAGACAGCTCCAGGTGAAGGGACACAGCTGGAACAAATGAACTGACATAGGAATGAACTTGATATTTCTGAGAATATTGAAGTGACAGTGTGGTGTTAGTGATGTGAGTGAGGGGAAGAAGAGTAAGATATTTAATCAGCAAGGTAAGGTCTTGGTAAGGAGTTTGAACTTCACTGAGTGTGAGAGGGACCACCATTGGACATTGAGAGCAGGGGGAGGTTATATAATCCAACTTATAAGGAATCACTCCATCAGTTTTGTGGAGAATAGAGTGTAGTAAGAAAAGGGTGAGAACAGGAAGATCTGTTGGGAGACTGATGAAATAATCTAGGTGAGGGATGATGGTGGTTAGGACTAAGCTATTGGCAATAAAAAGTGATAATAAGTCATAAGATTTTGAGTATATTTTCAAGACTTAGACATCATAATTTCCTGACAGACTGGATATGGGATGTGAGAAAAGAAAAGAGTTAATAATTACTCCAAGATATTTGGCCCCAAAACACCAAGAAAGGAGCTGCATTTACTGAGATGAAGATACAAGGAGGAGCAGACTTAGAGGGTGAGGACACTAAGAGTTTAGTTATTATAAAATCTTTGTAATAATATTTTAAATAGTTATCTTTATTAAAGACATTCTACATTTCAGTTATAAACTATTTAGAAAGTATAAATAATGAAGAAGAAAAAAATACACAAAAATCACCTATAATTTTATAACCAAAGAAAATTACTCAATGTCTTGATGTAACTGTATAGTCTTTACACACACACACACACACACACACACACACACACACACAGTATACACATGCATACTTTGTTTATGTATATAACATTTTTCTTACTAAAATGAGATGCTTTTCATGAGCTGATCATTTCAGATACTTAACATTTAGAATTTGTTTAGATTTTTTTTTCCTACCCAGAAATTTGGGAAAAAAATGAGCCATCTGTATTATGTTCTAGCACATATATGGTTTGACTATTATCATTATTATTTTACTTGGCATAATTTGTAACTTATTTTACTGATTTATTTAATAAGGTTTTTTAATATTATTATTACTTATTTACTCTAAGTAGCTAACCTTGGGAAATACTTTCTAGGCCAATGTATCTAGAGCAGTGATTCTAGATCAGGGGTTGAAAAACTATAACTTGCCAAAACTGTAACAGGCCAAATCTGAGCTGCCACTTTTCTTCATATGGCCTACAAGCTAAAAAAGGCTTTTGATAGATGAACACATTTACAATTGATTTGATGATTGAAAAAACCAACTTTGAACCTTAATTAAGCCAAATGTATCCCCCAAATTATTTTAATTAGAATTATATTACCAAAAAATACTCTTATCATTGTAATTATACTTTGAATTATGCCAATTTTAAAATTTGTGGAAATTTTTTTCTTGTTATATAAGTATCCACATAATATCTTTGATGTTACTTCTTTTTGTCCTCCAAAGGCTAAAATAATTACTATCTGGCCTTAACAGAGAAAAGTTTGCTGATTCCTGTTCTGGATCGTTAAAAGTGTGCTTAAGAATTACCCAGAGACTATGAGAAAAATGTAGATTTATGTTGTTCACCATACCTTCACCACTGCTACATCAATTTTGATTCAGTAAGCCAAGGGTGAGTACTAGGAATCTCAAATTTAACAGACACCCTAGGTAATTCTGATACACTCTGAACCAAATTTTTAAAAAAACAACAACACAGAATGCCAGCTTGCACTGAGCAAATTTCAGTACTGCCTTTGAGCTACATTTGGGCCTGTACTTCACCACTGGCATGCTGGTAAATATCACTTCATTATAAAGATCTTCATTGGGATGAACTGCCACAGGGACCACACCTGCTTATGATTCTTTCCACCTGTCACCATTTGTGCAGTCATCTTTCCTTGGAACACAGCACTGTTGGGGAACCAAAACAATGTTTTTGGTCTAGGAAGTCTGTAATTTTTAATTTGAACCTCTATGATAGGGATAGACAGATGCATCATTATTCCTGGGTTCCATACATCTGTTCTTATCTCCTTTTTTATTCCCTCTTTATTATTATGTATATATGTATGTATGCACATATCCACCATCCATCCAATTTCCCTATAAACCCAAGATTTAAAAAAAAAATAAATACAGGATTTTAATTTTGCTAGAATTAGTACCACCTCCCACCCCGATCACCATGCTAACCTTGAATTTTTGAGAGGAATGATATACTCTTTGTGTCATAGTCAATTTAGAAATTTACCAATGCACCTGGGAAAGACAAAATGTTGTGACATTGGAGTACAAACAACAAAACATAAGGAGCTTTAAAAAATCAAAACACTACAATATATTCCAGAGTCATTGTTGTTAGAAGTTAGAATTTATTGCTGAAATACCTTAATGAGAATTCTGAGAAGTCCTGGGATGCCTGGGTGGCTCAGTCAGGTAAGCGTCTGCCTTCAGCTCAGGTCATGATCCTGGGGTCCTGGGATGGAATCCTGCATTGGACTCCTTGCTCAGCGGGGAGCCTCCTTCTCCCTCTGCCTGTTGCTCCCCCTGCTTGTGCTCTCTCTCTCTCTCTGACAAATAAATAAATAAAATCTTTAAAAGAGAAGAAGAATTCTGAGAAGTCCTGAAGCTTTTAGGTAGTACATGTGAAAATAAGAAAGGAAGAAATAATTTATCTTCTGAGACAACTTGAAGCATTAATTCTGGACTCTTCTTAATGAAGTTTATACAGGTTGCCTCAAGTTCATATTTCTAAGAACCAAACCTTTCCTCTTTTCTCTACTTTCTTGACATTTGCATTGCTTTTTTTGTTTATACTAATGGTGCATCAGAGAAATATGGCTTCCCTCTCTGAGTAGATGTGAAGGATTTCCATGACTTTTTTGCCCTCCTGTGTCCAATACTCACTTCTACATATTTTTTGTGAGAGTTCTCTCTCTGGAGACAATATATTAATTAGTATTAATTTATTTCTTGTGTTTCAAAACATGTATATTCAATTCATCTGAAATTATTCTATTTTAATTCAATTCTAATACTGACTAAAATTATTTAATATAGTGCTCTTAGTTATTCAATGAGCTTTAATTTTGTTTTTTAGGGACATCAAGTACTTAATTACATTTTCAGTTTCATTCAGAAATCTGATAGACTGCCTTTGCACATTAAGCAAGATAAACAGTTCTACCAGACAATATTCTAAAAATGTATGATCCCGTAGCGTGCCTGGCTGACTCAGTTGGTGGAGTGTGCAACTCTTGATCTCAGGGCTGTGAGTTCAAGCCTTATGTTGGGGGAAAAACCTAAAAAAAATAATAATAAAAATGTATGATCCCAGTGAATTAAAACATAATTCTTATAGCCCTAAATTCTTGCACCCAGATTAGAGATCAATTTCAAACATGCAATTACTTATATGAGAAACCCAGCTTAAATGATTTCTGTAGATGAAACTTGCTGTTGAGGCAAAGTTGTGACACTGTTTTACAGTTTATATTTCACCTTATAAATAGATTATTTGAGGAGACACATTTATCTTTGAGCATTAAAATAGATTACATATATGCATCTCTCACAATCTAAATTTTTTTAAAAATGCAAATGACTCAGTGGTCTACGAAAATCATTCAGTCTAAGTAAAACTGTTTTTCTTTTGGAAACTAAAGTGGGAGACATATTTAGTTCATACTTGCTTTTCAATCATCACAGTTTTTTTCACTTATATCAAAATATAATAGAAGTTGCAGAAAACTATCTTCTTATATATTTTTACTCTTTAACTGAGAGAGTTTACATTATTGTGGTATATCCCCCATAAAACAACTAAGGGCTACATATAGTTCATTTTAATTGCCTAAGTTGCCACTTCAGAAAAGTTGGTTAGTGTCTCTTAGCATTATTTCTTGTTATGCTTGGGATGTTGCTTTCACATCTCAAAATTTTTATCACATTAGCAATGTACAGTTCTAGTTGTATTACCCAGTCTTTGGTACTCAGATGCTCTGGAGCATGTATACATTATGAAACCACAATTCCAAACAGAGCCCATAGCTTTGTTGTTGGCTTAATTGCATCATTTTGATATTTACATTTTTAAGAAGAATATCTTCAGCTAGATACATTCATCCATATATAAACAGTACATGTCCTACCATCTACTGTGGCTTAACATGCAAGTCCTGAAATTTTATTTCAACAAGTTGGTACAAAATCACATACACACACATCTACTAGAAATGTTTGAGGTAATGTTTAAACAAACTATGTAAACTAAAAATGCGTTGTAAAAACTTCTGTGTTCAGCAAAGGATGGAGTTGAGATTAAGAGAGAAGCAGATTAGCACTGATGATTTTTTTTAAGAAATTCATTTACAAATGAAAGGTTCCTGAGGGTTACTATTACTGTAGTAGTCAAATCAATGTTAAGCATAATCATACAGGGGCGCCTGGGTGGCACAATTGGTTAAGCACCTGACTCTTGATTTTGGCTCAGGTCATGATCTCAGGGCTGTGAGATAGAGCCCACGTGGGGCTCCACACTAAGTTCAGAGTCTGCTTGAGATTGTTTCCCTCTCCCTCTGCCCCCCTCATTGTGTTCTGTCTCCCTCCCTCTCTCTAAAATAAATAAATAAATCTTTAAAAAAAAGAAGAACCATGCAAACTAAATGAAAACTATTCATTATGCTTCACCTTAAAGTAGATATCAAGCCAGGCAGACATTTACTGCCTTTACTCTTTAATGTTTATAACATTCAAATTACTATTTATTTATCTGTGTCCCTTTTTAAATTATCCTTTGTTTAATTCATAAATCCCATATATTTAAAAAAATTCTTTAATGAATAGAGAAAAAATATTCTCCATCTTGACTTTCATTACTTTGTCACCATTCCTACCATATTGCAATAAATCTTCCCTTTATCACAAAAAGTATGATTTTTACTCCTTTTTTAAGGAAATTAACATATAATAAATTTCTCTGCAATAAAATAAATTAGGGATATATTTTGTGTTTCCTAAATCACTGGAAAAGAAAAGCTTGCAAATTCTTCTCTGTGTTTGTTCTGCTCAGGGATGTAGTCTGCCCAAAATCCTCAGAAAGGTGATTTAAAACACAGGAATCAATAGATGTTGATGAGAATGTGGAGAAAGGAGAACCCTCTTACACTATTGGTGGGAATGCAAACTGGTGCATAAACTCCAGAAAACAGTATGGTGTTCCCTAAAAAAGTTAGAAATAGAACTACCCTATGATCCAGCAATTGCTCTACTAGGTATTTATCCAAGGATACAAAAATACTGATTCAAAGAGACACATCCACCTAATGTTTATAGGAGCATTATCAGCAAGAGCCAAATCATGGAAAGAGCCCAAATGTCCATCAAGTGATGAATGGATAAAGAAGTGTTATATATGTACAATGGAATATTATTCAGCCATAAAAAAGAATAAAATCTTGCCATTTGCAATGACATGTATAGAGCTAGAGAGTTTTACGCTAAGTGAAATAAGTCAGTCAGAGAAAGACAAATACCATACGACTTCACTCATACGTGGGATTTAAGAAACAAAACAGATGAACATAAGGGAAAAAAGGAGAAGCAAACCATACAACAGACTCTTAACTATAGAGAACAAACTGAGGGTTGCTGGAGGGGAGGTGAGCAGGGGGATGGGTTAAATGGGTGTTGGGTATTAAGGAAGGCACTTGTGATGAGCACTGGGTGTTATATGTAAGTGATGAATCACCAAATTCTCCTGGAAACTAATACTGCACTATTTATTAACTAACTGGAATTCAAAAAAAACTTGAAACAGGGGTGCTTGGGTGGCTCAGTCAGTTAAGTGTCCGCCTTCTGCTCAGGTCGTGATCCTGGAGTCCCAGGATTGAGGCCCAAATCGAGCTCCCCACTCAGCAGGGAGTCTGCTTCTCCCTCTGCCCTTCATCCCACTCATGCTGTCTATCACCCTCACACTCTCAAATAAATAAACTCTTAAAAAAACCTTGAAACAAAAATAAATAAATAAAGAGCTGTTGGCACCCAAAGAAAGTGAAAATGCTAATTCCAAAAGATAAATGCTCCCTATGTTTATTGCAGCATTATTTATAATAGCCAAGATATGGAAGCAGCCCAGGTGTCCATCCATAGAGGAATGGATAAAGAAGATGTGGTGGTATATATACACAATGGAATATTACTCAGCCATAAAAAGAATGAGACCTTGCCATCTGCAACAGCATGCATGGACCTACAGAGTATTATACTAAATGAAGTAAATCAAAGACAAATACCATATGATTTCATTTATATGTAGAATCTATAAAACAAATGAATGAACAAATAAACAAATAGATTGTCAAATACAGAGAACAAAGTGGTGGTTGCCAGAGGGGAGATGGGTAAAATAGATGAAGGGGATTAAAAGGTACAAACTTCCAGTTATAAAGTCCTGGAGATGAAGAGTACAGCATAGGGAATGTAGTTGATAATATTGTAATAACATTGTTCAGTGACAGATGGTAACTACACTTACCATGGTGAGCACTGAGTAATGTACAGAATTGTTGAATCAATAGGTTGTGCACCTGAAACTAATATAATTAGTATGTCAATTTTGCTTTAAAAAAGGAGTCATTTGCAATCCTGTGTAATTTTGCTTAAAATTACTTTTTAAATGCTCCTAAATATCGATTTAAAAAGTCCTTGATTTCCCAAGAATATAATTTACCCTTTTGGAAGTTTTAAATCAATCTCAAAACTTGTAAAATTATTTATTCCACATTACAGAAGGCTTATTTTTTATACAACAGATGCCAACATCTGGTATTTCCCTTACTAGTTCTAAAACAAAGAAACTAATTTACTCTGATAAATGAGACAGTCATAACATATATCATCATTCATCTCTTTTCTTGCAAGTGTCTCTAAAGAATTAAATATTTTCTTAATTAAATAAAATACAAAGTCTCCAAACTTTCGTTGAGAAATTTAATGAGAACACTGATCATTTTTGGTTGCCAAATGGGAAATCTTTTAAAATTGGCTTTGACTTTTGAAGGTGAAAGTACTTGGAGTTTTGTTTTTTTTCAAGTTTCATAGTAATTTTATCCTCAATATTTGTACATTGAATTAGGTCTTCTCAGATTTACAATGGAAGCTAGGTTATCTAACTACTGATCATGGTCCTTTGGAGCCAAGTAGGATACATTAACTCTCTTCAGGCTCCAAGAAACCGTGTTAGGTCATACTTCATGGGAAGTAACACCCTAAAATATGTAAGAAACAATTAATTTCACATGCATAATCATTAGTCTTTCAGGGATTATTGCAATCATTTGATTTAATGTTGGAGGAGGGCCTTGTAGGATAGTCTTGGTCTTGAAGCAACATCCCATTAATTAATTTAAAAAATGTATCTATACAAAGAGAGTTTCATTTGAGTTATGCCAATTATTAGAAGCTTTGTCTAAGATAAACTCATCAATTAATTGTTGAACAATAACAAAAAAGCAAGCATGGGAAGTATAAAAGTATTGGTAACACCTTACCGGTATAAGCACTAGTCTATGTCACCAGTAACACTACATTAGAAGCACCAATCTATGTAACTAATCAGTTCTCAATTATTTCTTCATGGGATGAAATTTAATAAAAATGTCTTAATCTGTAATTCTTATCTTGTGAAATTCTGAGAAGAGAATTGAAAAGCAAACAAATGGAGGGATAATTCAACAAGTAATCATGTAATGCTAACTAAACTCTGGGTATTACTGTAGGTGCTGGGAACACATATATCATCTATAATCAGTCATTTATTAATACATTTCTAACTATTCCCTTAAATTAGGCCATTTATAGGTAAGATGGTATTCGCACCATTCTTAAATATTCCCTTAAAGACACAGTATTCTTATTTTCCCCCTGTGCTGAAAATATCTTACACATGTAACATTTTATTTTTCCTCTTAACCAGATACAACCAGAAAGGCACCAGTATGTATGAAATTTTCTGTACAGAAAAGACTCACCAAAATAACCTTTAATATGATTGTTTACAATCACAAACCAACATTTTTTTGAAGATTTATTTATTTATTTTAGAGCGAGAGAGCGCGAGAGCAGAGGGGAGGGGCAAAAGGAAAGGGTGAGAGAAACTTAAGCAGATTCTGCACTGAGGGCAGAGCCCAACGCAGGGCTCTAGCCCAGGATCCTGAGATCATGATCTGAGCTGAAACCGCGAGTTGGACACTCAACCTACTGCACCACCCAGGCGCCCCACAAAGCAATGTTCTTAATTTTCTTCTCCCTGGGCACATTTGAAGTTTGTACAATGACTTTTTGAAAAGATAAAAAAAAAAAAAAAGGAAGAAAAACAAAACCTGTGTTAAACAGTCCATTCTTAAGTTTACCATGACAATTGATAGTATTGTTTTACTAATTTTTACTAATTATCTTGTGCTAGAAAATGTTTTTAATGCCTTTTCACCAATTCAAGCGGTTCGGTTGTTTTGCTCCCCCTTGGAAGCCTTAATTATTAGTCTATTAAATGCAGTTAAAAATGAAAAGTACAAGACTGGAAAACTACCCAGGTGTTTGTATTCAAATAGAGATTATCTTTGCTTTATCTTTTCCTCCTTTTTAGCAACTAAATTTAGAGAGTTTTTGACTATTTTACAGTGTCCTAACATGTATGTTTTATCTGTCCTTGGGCATATTTTAATTAGACCTTTATTTATACTGGCTGACTTCTTGAAAATAGTAATTATTTAAATACTTGACTAATTTCCCAAAATGTATTAAATGCTTATACTTGAAGATTTTTACCTACTAGAAATCTTTCGTGATTTATACTGAATCAAAGCATTTGTCAAGGTTTTAAGTTAACACTACCACTTCAAGTTCATAAATTTAAATGAAAACTGGTAATGGGTAAAAAGGAGTAGAGAGTACATATGGTAAATAATTACCAAAGTAACTATTTTAAAATTTGTTTGCATTGTTTTCATATATTTTAATGATCACAATGGTATAAAACAAGTGGGCTCAGAAAATATGAAAACTTATATCCCATTAGTTTTTAGTTTTACTTTTGTCAACTTAAGAATATATCTTGAATGTTTTTTCAGAATTTTGATACATATATCAATATAATGTGCATTTAAATTTTTCTGGCAGACTTAAGATTTTATGTGCTATACTTTTTCTCAAGTTCATATAACTCATACTGTTTTAAGCAAGGAAGTTAATCACAACATTGTTTACAAATGTAGAGAACATTGGGGCGCCTGGGTGGCTCAGTCCTTAAGCTTCTGCCTTTGGCTCAGGGCCTGATTCGGGCATTCTGGGATCGAGCCCCACATCAGGCTCCTACGCTGGGAGCTGCTTCTTCCTCTCCCACTCCCCTGCTTGTGTCCCCTCTCTTGCTGGCTGTCTCTGTCTCTGTCAAATAAATAAAATCTTTAAAAAAAAAAAAACAAATGTAGAGAACATTGAAAAGCATATAAATCTTATTCAATAATGTGTTACTTAGATAATCTATAGTACATCCACACAATGGAATCTGTGCAGTCACTAAGATGATGATACAGATCAATATTTATTGACATAAAAAGATTATGTTTTAGTTTAAAATTTAACAAAACACAGTACATATAGTATGTTTTTTTTGTTTGTTTGTAAAATAGTGTGTGTATACATAGGAGAAAAAGCATGGAAGTATACGTATGCATTGAAAACACGAATAGTGGTTATCTCTGAACTGTGGAAATCTTACTTCTTTATAAATGTCTGCATTGTGTACATTTTTTAAACAAGCATGTATTATGTATATGATCAACAAAAAGTGATTTCCATTTGAAAATACCTGATAATGAATAAAAATGTAATTTGTAGATAACAATTACACAGAACCAGCTTTTTTCTCATTATTTTATGGGCACATAGCTAGCAAAAGTGTTAACAAAATTATATATTTATATTGCACTGTGTATTTAACCTAAAATATCTATATAACATAATAAAAGCCAATTAAGAATAGAGACAAAACATTTTCTTATGGTTGGGTCTGTGATTTGAGTGAATCCTATTTTTAAAAAGTAATTATTTAAATTTTACATAAATTAATAACTTTGCTCCTTCCAAAATGGATTTGAACACCCACATATTAAATGAAAGGCAATCTAAAGAAAATATAAAAGTAAGTATAATATGGATGGAAGGTAGATGGGTGGGGAAAAGAGGGGACTACAAGTAAAACATGGAAAATCTGTAATCAAGAAATTACAGGCTAAATAACGTAATGCAATATAGAACAGAACATTTTGTCACAGCTTCCAAGCAGCCAGACACAAAGAGAACCATACTGGCTTAATAGCTCTCATATAATAGATGGAGGCATAGGATTTAACCAAGAGAGACAAGCTTTTCCTTACTTTTGATACATATGTGAATATTATCACATGGATGTATTCAAAAATTTACAAGAGATAATGACAAGTTTAATAGAAGATATTCTTCAATGTAGTTTTTCAACATCACTATATGGATTATTTATCTTATACTGACACATTATAGAGGCAGAGATAAAATTTTAAAATTATCTATAGGTAAAGGCAATTCAGTGCAGTTATTCATCTTTTTCATTATTTTAACATGACCCATCTATACTACGAAGGAGTTTTAAAAAATGAGTGGCAAGAATGCTCCTTAAATTGTCCTCATATGTTAAATCTCTCAGGAAAGATTTTTAAGGTGAAACTCATCATTTTAAGAATGCTTAAAGTGTTAATAATTTCCTAACATACTGATTGAGAAAACACCAATATGTTTATTTCTCTGGGCATGAAGTTAAAGAAAACTCCCAATACTTAGTCAAAGCCACTATCAACTCTGTGATGCCCACAATATATTAGAAAAGGGGGGAAAAAGTATAAAGAAACTCACATCTCTTTAAAATAACATTCATTTTAAATAAGGTAAAATTATGCACAAATGTTAAGTGGATCACATACATTTTCCCCTGCTCTACTGATTTCTCAAAAAGCAAGTTAGAGGTTTTCTGTGTGATAGATTCAGAAATAATGTCCATTTTGAGAATATTTTCACAGAAGCAATTATATTTAGTATTATAACCAGAATAAGGAAGGAACAATACTCAAGCAATTACCTTACCTGGACTGGTTTAGGAAAAAAACAGTATGTGGAGGGATGAATTTTATTCTACATATTCCTAAGGATATTTTATCAAAAAATAGTACAAAATGACAGTTTTACAATTAGAAATTATGTTCTTCACTAAAATGAACAGGTTTTCTAGTTTTACTTTTTTTTTTTTCCAAAAGAAAGTATTCACTTAAAAAAAAAAAAAAACCAACCTGGAATAAAATAACCTCTTATCACAAAGTAGCCCAAACTAAGTAGGCACCAGCTTAAGGCTGAAACAAACTGAGCATTCTAATTCTCACCACCTGCGCCTGGACTGGCCCAGGGTTACATGCAGGGGCTTGGAGCCCACTGTGCGACCATTCATCTCATCCACTGCTTTGGTAGCATCTTCAAAAGAGGAGAAGCAAACAACACCAAACCCTTTGCCTTGCCCTACTTCCACCATCACTTTGGCCCGGCTAATTGATCCAAAGGAAGAAAATTCCTCCTTCAGTTTCTCATCATCGATGGTCTCATCCAGGTTCTTAACATAGATAGGCACCCCCGGAGGCCGACTTTTTTCTTTTAATCTCAGCCGTTCAAATCTTCGTCTTAACTCAGCCAATCGTTCAATTTTCTTCTGTGCTCGCCCTACATATAGAACTTTCCCATTGATGGACTTTCCATGCAGGTCTAATACAGCCTTTTGGGCAGCCTCGTGTGTCTCATACCTCACAAATCCAAAGCCCTTAGATTTCCCACTGGCATCTCTTATTACCTTAACACTCTCAGTTGGCCCATATCCACTAAAGATTTCCTTCAGTTTTTCATCATCCATGTCATCTCCAAAGTTTTTAACAAAGACATTGGTGAAAGTTGCTCTATCCCTGGTTCTGACTTCAGCTGCCCGCTCTTCTGGGAATTTGAATCTGCCAACATACACCTGGCGGTTGTTAAGCCGCACTCCATTCATGTGCCAGATGGCTCTATTGGCAGCGGCCAGGCTGTCAAAGTGCACATAGGCATAACCCTTAGAGCCATTGTCATCACATACGACCTTGCAGGAGAGAATGTTCCCAAAAGCAGAAAATAAATAAAAAAGGGCCCTATTGTCTATGCATTTGTCCAGGTTTTTGATGAATATATTTCCAACTCCAGACTTTCTTAAGCGGTCATCTGGCTGAGACCACATGAGGCGGAAAGGTTTGCCATTAATCAAATCAAAATTCATGGTATTCAGGGCCCACTCAGCATCTGCAGGAAAGCGGAAGTTAACATAGCCATAGCCCAGGGGGCTGCGGGTCACGGGGTCACGGCAGATTCGGGTGAAGCGCAGAGGGCCAGCAGGCCTGAACTTTTTATATAGCATGTCCTCCGTGACATCTGGGTCCAAGTCACCCACGTACAGGGCAGCCTTTAGGTACTTCTTTTTCTTGCCAGCAGGATTAGGCTCTCCACTCCCCATCTTTCTGAGTACAGGGAGTGGCTCTCTTGGGAGAGAAAAAAAGGCTGGTTTCTCTAAGCTATGGGCCAAGCAGCTGTTCACAAACAGAAGAAAGCCAAGGAGAAGGAAGCTAAAAGCAGACTCAGAATCACTGTTGAGGCTGAGAAAATGAAGTTCAGAAACAGCTGGTCAGCAGGCTCAGAACAAACACATCAGACAAAAATGCATCCCAATAACGAATCTGTTCTACCTAAGGGGACGTATAATTTCCACCCATTAAGATTTAAAATCTCTTTCAAAGGCCAGTAGTAAGAAAGAAATTTCCTGTTTCCCATTTAATTGTAAGAAATCATCAAGCAGCTGGCTGTCACCCCACATCCAGCATTGCAGGCAGAGGCCTCGAGACCTGTTTTCTGCATAAAAATAGGCCTCGAGCTCCTGTTGGCTTAAAATTCTATTAACATGGGCAGGGGCCAAACGTGTATTCCTCCGCCGGCTGCCTGGCCGGTCTCAGGCGGGCTCTCAGCTAACTAAGGCCGCTAAACACACTCAGCGTCAGCAAAAGGGCAGACTAAACACTTGGTGCGCTGGGGCCGGAAGGCAGGCTGCAGAAGGCGGATCGGATCGGACAGAAAGACAGACAGACACACACACGCGCTGGAGACGGGAGACCGCCCAGATACCCCAGATGCCCACCGGGTACGGACCGAGTGACGCGCGGTAATTTCGGCAGTCTGAGACTCGCGGCAGGTCCGGAGGGACTGACTGGCAGACACGCACTAGGTCAGCTCAGGCGGGAGGCGGTTCCGGACAGATGCGGGGCGGAGTCAGAGGAGAAGGGCAGATGCGCAGCGGGCGGGCAGAGCCGGGACCATGGCCGTGGATTGCTCTCCGCAGGACAGACCGATCCAAGGACGAAAACCATTTAGCTGTGGTAGGGCGGGCGGGGCGTGAGGAAACCCGGAACCCTGCTAAGTAACTTCCCGCTTCCTCTGTGCCAAGATTAAAAAAAAACAAAAAAAAAAA
>NW_024423319.1:53636916-53646247 GCF_017311325.1 Ursus maritimus
AAAAAAAAAAATGTTTTTTTAAATATTTTTCTTTATTTTAAAATTTTATGTTTTTATTTATTATCTTAAAATATTAATTTTAGTCTGCTGATCCCAAAATCAAAGCAGGAGGTGATCACCTAGGCAGAACTCTCATACTTTTTTTTAATAAAAAAATAATTCCCAATACTATTTCTGCTTAGGATATAAGATATAGGGTTGCATACTTTTCTGAGTTAATTGGAAAGTCAGAATTGACAGCTGTACTGGATTCCCATTACAGTGCTAAATGATCACAGCGTCAAATAAAACACAGGGCCATGATGTGTTTGGCCTTTATCCTTACTCCATTAAACTCCAACATAATGATCACATTATCCCCAGGTAGTAGGCAGAATTCTTTTCACTGCTCCAGTAATACTAAGATTTTAACGACTGGAGAACCATAAAATGGCTTTTTATGATACCTTGTGCCACAAAACGTTGAAAATGTGCCGCTCCATAATCACAAATTACAAAATCTTACTGAAAGAGGTAAAAGCTGCAGAATCAACACAAAATGTATGATTAATGTTCACAGATGAAATAAACATGTAAAGATATAGGCACTTTATGTATTAATTGCTAATTATTTTTTTAAGTTTTTATTTAAATTCCAGTTGGTTAACATACAGTGTAATATTAGTTTCAGGTGTGCAATATAGTGATTCAACACTTCCATATAACACCTGGTGCTCATCCGCAAGTGCACTCTTTAATCCCCATCACCAATTTTACCCATCCCCCACCCACCTCCCCTTTGGTAATCATCAATTCTCTATAGTTAAGAATCTGTTTCTTGGGGGCGTCTGGGTGGCTCAGATGTTTAAGCGGCTGTCTTTGGCTCAGGTCCTGATCCCAGCCCCACGTGGGGCTCCTGGCTCAGTGGGGAGTCTGCTTCTCCCTCTGATCCTCCCCTTGCTCATGCTGTCTCTCTGTATCTGTCTCAAATAAATAAAATCCTTTTTAAAAAAATCTGTTTCTGGGGCGCCTGGGTGGCACAGCGGTTAAGCATCTGCCTTCGGCTCAGGGCATGATCCCGGCGTTGTGGGATCGAGCCCCACATCAGGCTCCTCCGCTATGAGCCTGCTTCTTCCTCTCCCACTCCCCCTACTTGTGTTCCCTCTCTCGCTGGCTGTCTCTATCTCTGTCGAATAAATAAATAAAATCTTTAAAAAAAAAATCTGTTTCTTGGTTTGCCTCCCACTCTTTCTTTTCCCCTTTGCTCATTTGTTTTGTTTCTTAAATTCCACATGTGAGTGAAATCATATGGTATTTCTCTTTTTCTGACTTATTTCCCTTAGCATAATATTCTCTAGCACAATGGCAAGATTTCATTCTTCCTTATGGCTGAGTTATAGTCCCTTGTATATATACAATGTTGTATACAATATATGTAATATTCATATATAGACATACCACCTCTTCTTTATCCATTCATCAATTGATGGACACTTGGGCTATTTTCATAATTTGGCTATTGTAGATAATGCTGCTATAAACTTCGGGGTGCATGTATCTGTTTGAATCACTATTTTTGTATTTTTTGGGTAAATACCTAGTAGTACAATTGCTGGATCATAGGGTAGTTCTATATTTAATTTTTTGAGAATCCTGCATACTGTTTTCCAGAGTTTCTGCGCCAGTCTGCATTTCCACCAACAGTGCAAGAGGGTTCCCCTTTCTCCACATTTTCACCAATACCTGTTCTTTCCTGTATTGTTGGTTTTAGCCATTCTGACAAGTGTGAGTTGATATATCATTGTAGTTTTGACTTTTATTTCCCTGATGATCAAGGATGTGAGCATTTTCTCATGTGTCTGTTGGCCATCTGTATGCCTTCTTTGGAAAAATGTCTATTCATGTCTTCTGCCCATTTTTAAATTTGATTATTTGTTTTTGGGGTTTTGAGCTGTATAAGTTCTTTATATGTTTCAGATACTAACCCTTTATCAGATATGTCATTTGCAAATATCTTCTCACATTCTGAAGGTTGCCTTTCAGTTTTGTTGATTGTTTCCTTCACTGTACAGAATCTTTTTATCTTGATGAAGTCCCAATAGCTTATTTTTGCTTTATTTCCTTTGTCTCAGGAGACATATCTAAAATGAATTTGCTATGGCTGATGTCAAAGAGGTTACTGCCTGTGTTCTCCTTTAGGACTTTAATGATTTCAGGTCTCACATTTAGGTCTTTCATCCATTTTGAATTTATTTTTGTGTATGGTGTAAGCAAATGGTCCAATTTCATTCTTTGGCTATGTTGCTGTCTAGTTTTCCTACTGTCATTTGTTGAAGAGACTGTCTTTTTTCTTTTGGATATTCTTTCCTGCTTTGTTGAAAATTAATTGGCTATGCAGTTGTGGGTTCATTTCTGGGTTTTCTATCCTATTCCACGGATCTATGTGTCTGTTTTTGTGTCAGTACCATTCTGTTCTGATCACTATAGCTTTGTAATATAACTTGAAGTCCAGAATTGTGATGCCTCCAGACTTGCTTTTCTTTTTCAAGATTGCTTTGGCTATTTGGGGTCTTTTATGGTTCCATACAAATTTGAGGATTGCTTATTCTAGCACTGTGAAAAATGCTGATGGTATTTTGATAGGGATTTCATTAAATGTGTAGATTGCTTTGGATAGTATAGACATTTTAACAATATCTGTTCTTCCAATCCATGAGCATGGAATGTCTTTAATTATGAATTTCAATATGAGTTTTCAACTTTAAACCATGGCAAGAAACAATGTTATAAGTTTAGACTCAACTCAGGTTTCCCACTATATCTCTCCTTAAAGTTTGTGAGAAACTATTTTGGAGAGGAGTGTTTCCCTCTTTTTGGAAAATCATCAATGTCTATAACACACAGCTCCTCATCCAGTCCCTTCCACCACCCCTTACCTGTAAAAGAAAATCCAAACAAAACTTATCTCAGTACTATTATGCTGGAAAAGATCCTGGCAATAACAAAGAATGCAAGTGAAGGACATCACCCCAGAGGATGTCGTTTAAGAAGAAATTATTATAATAACAGGCTAAATTCATGTGGTGCTTCATTTTTTACATCTTATATTTTCTATTAGACCGTGTAGTTAACTAAAGATAACAATTTACCCTCATTATTTACTCAAATATTTAGTAATATTCTTTATTGGGCTCTTGTGCTTGCTTTATAGGATTCTTGCTTTGGTGGGACATGGAGACCATGTGAGAAAAGGCAAATACAAACAAAAAATATAATAGAGATAGACTAATAAAAACTAGTATTGCAATATAACCATAGTGACCAATATGTAGAAACACTTGTGAACACCTGCTTAGCTTATTGTATTTTGAAAAAAAATAAACATCTTTCCTTATAACTTTAGTTAACAATGGGCTAGAATTTTGGACAGTTTTTGTTTTTCTTACTTAAAAATATTACTTTACTGCAAATATTATATTAAAATAACATAAATCCAAGAGAATAATTCCCACAATATTATCATTGAGTCAAATCAATATTTAATTTTTATGGAACCATCTAAATGTTTTCCATATTCCAATTCATTTTTACATATTTTCTCTAAGATTATAGATGTATTTGGGTTGTTAAAATATTTATTTTCAAAATAAACACCTTTGTACACTTATTTGCTATTTTGGAGTCATTGAAGTATAGACATTCTAAACTAAAGTGAACTTTTGATCAGGTCAAAAATCAGAAATTTAGAACTGTTTTGAAATGAGTAAATTTTAGTAGAGTTCCCTCCACTAAGCAGAAGTTTATGGGGAAAAAACATTTTTACCTATAATTTGTTTAATCCTTTTAAAATTTAAATTGAGTAGAATCTATAAAACAAAAATTAGATATAGAACATTTCTCTGTCATTATTATTATATATTAAAGGTAAGTTTATAGCCTATTGTAAATATGATTCACATATTAAATCCCTTAAAAATCCCCACCCAGATTCCTAAGGCACTTGGTTGAAGCACATCTGAGTCTTTCCAAGTTTGAGAAATGTTTTGCATTAGGAAAGAATCCTGAACAACTGGCATTCTAAGTGCATCCCATCACATGTTGTTATTTACAGTTAATAGCAATGTGTCAGCATGAGTGGAAGAAGAGGGAGAGCTGGGAATTTATTTTTCAGCTTTGTCTTAACAGGCACTTGATTCTATGTTTCCAATTAAAAGTACCAACAGTACAAATTGCTGAGACCTCACAATGAAACTAAATTTGCTGCTTTCTTGAGTCTGGGATGACTGAAAAAAATATTATAAAGTTAAAACTTCATTACCTAGTTCTTGACTCATATTTTTTTAGATACAGGAAAATTGCAAGAAAACAGTTTGTCGTTGAGAATGTGGTATGAACAGGTATTTTTATAGTAGATTTTGGAGACAGTAGCGATTCGTTTTTTCTATTACCAAAAATTTTATCCTGAACCATGAGTACTTATGCTCTGAATGATAATCCAGAAGGTACCTTGATAATATTATCAAAAGACTATTAATTTGTGTTTATTAGAATATACTTACTAAAGTGAGATAGTGGCCCAAACTAGAAATATTTCAAAAGAGTTTACAATGGAACAGAATTAATTATTCATCCATCAAAAATAATGAAATTTTGCCATTTGCAGTGATGTGGATGGAGCTAGAATGTATTATGCTAAGCGAAATAAGTCAGATAAAGACAAATACCATGTTATTTCACTCATATGTGGAATTTAAGAAACAAAGCAGATGAACATATGGGAGGGGAAAAAGACAGAGTTTAACTAACCATAAAAGACTGTAATGATGGAGAAGAAACTCAGGGTTGCTGAAGGGAAGTAGGTGGGGGTGGGCTAGATGAATGATGGTTTTTTTGTTTTTGTTTTTGTTTTTTTAAGATTTTATTTATTTATTCGACAGAGATAGAGACAGCCAGCGAGAGAGGGAACACAAGCAGGGGGAGTGGGAGAGGAAGAAGCAGGCTCATAGCAGAAGAGCCTGATGTGGGGCTCGATCCCATAACGCCGGGATCACGCCCTGAGCCTAAGGCAGACGCTTAACCGCTGTGCCACCCAGGCACCCCATGAATGATGGGTTTTGAGGGCACTTGTTATGATGAGCGCTCGGGGTTGTATTTAAGTGATGAATCACTGAATTCTACTCCTGAAACCAGTATTGCATTGTATGTTAACTAACTAGAATGTAAATAAAAATTTGAAGAAGAAAGAATGAGGCATATTTGTATGTACTGTATAGAAAGTTTTTGAGAATATTTTATTTAATAAAAAAATGCAAAGTACTGAAAAAATAATTAATGTTAAATTGTTAATAAATCAGAATGTCTTATTCTTCAATACTTAACCAAAATTTCAGTATTTTTAAATTATAGAACTATATTTTAGATATTCAAGGCAGTAACTATACTTCATACATTTATAACCCTAGGGGACTTGTTGAAAATTAAGACAAATGTGTTAGTTTAGTATATTTTCTTTTTTCATTTGTATCATGAACTAAATCTCTGTTGAATAAAAAGTCATATCCTTTTGATTCTAGTCATTTTGAAAAGTGTAAGGTAATATCGCATTGTGGTTTTGATTTGCATCTTCCTAATGGTTAGTGAAGTTGAGCATCTTTTCATGTGCCTGTTGACCATCTGTATTTCTTCTTTGGAAAAAAAATGTATGTTCAGGACTTCTGCCCATTTTTAATGGTATTATTTATATTTTTTGGTGTTGAGTTGTGTTTTTTATATATTTTGGATATTAACCCTTTAGCAGATATATCATTTTCAAATATCTTCTCCTATTCAGTAGGTTACACTTTTATTTTGTTGGTGGTTTCCTTTGCAGTGCAAAAGCTTTTTGTTTTGGTGCAGTTCCATTAGTTTTTTTTTTTTTTTTTTGCTTTTGTTTCCATTGCCTGAGGAAACATATATAGAAAAATGTTGCTAAGGACAATGTCAAAGAAGTTACTGCTTATGTTTTCTCCCAGGAGTTTTATGGTTTACATGTCACATTTAGGTCTTTAATCCATTTTGGGTTTATTTAATTGTGTTTGGTGTAAGAAAGAGGTCCAGTTTCATTCTTTTGCATATAGCTATCCAGTTTTGCCAAAAACATTTATTGAAGAGACTCTGTTTTCCTCATTGTATATTATTGCCTCTGTCAAAGATTATTTGACCATGTAAGTGTGGATTTATTTATGAGCCTTCTATTCTGTTCTGTTGATCTATGTGTCTATTTTTGTACCAGTACCATACTGTTTAGATTACCATAGCTCTGTATTATATCTGGAAATATGGAATTGAAATAACAAGTGTTGACAAAAATATGGAGGAAAAAGAACGCTTGTGCACTGTTGATGGGAATGTAAATTGATGCTGCCAATGTGAAAACAGTATGGGGGTTCCTCAAAAAGTTAAAAATGGAAATAGCATATGATCCAGTAATTCCACTCCTGGGTATTTACCCAAAGAAAACAAAATAATCTAATTCCAAAAGATATATGAACCTTATTTTTTTGTAGCATTATGTACAATTGCCAAGATATGGAAGGAACCCAAGTGTCCATCAATAGATGAATGAATAAAGAAGTTGTGGTATGTATACACAAGGTATGTATACACACAGAATATTTCTTAGTCATAAAAATGAATGAGATCGTGCCATTTGCAATAATATGAATGGACTTAGAGGATATATTGATAAGTGAAATAAATCAGACAGAGAAAGACATATACTTTATGATTTTACCTATATGTGTAATCTAAAAAACAAAACAAGCAGATAAACACTTTACAATACAGAGAACAAACTGAAAGTTGCCAAAAGGAAGGTGAGTAGATGTATGGGTGAAATAGATAAGGGAGATTAAGAAGTACAACCTTCCAGTTATAAAATAGATAAATCATGTAGGTGAAAAGCATAACTAATAGGGAATATAGTCAATAATATTTTTATAATACTGTTTGTTAACAAGTGGTGACTACAGTTATTGTGGTGAGCACTGAGTAATATATAGAATTGCTGAATCAATATGTTATACACTTGAAAGTAATGTAACATTACATGTTAATTATACTTCAATAAAAATAATAAAAATAAAATTGAAAAAAAATGCTGCAAAAATGTCATGCATTCTACTGTGAAGAAATCTGAGTATTAATAAACATAATACAACATTATATAACAACTTTATATATATTTAGGTTTTATTAGCACCCCTTAGGTGCTTAGATCCTCTAAGTTTAAAATAAATGTAAAGAATACTACTTGTGAATTTATGCAATTGAGACGTAGTCACAATCTAGTCTATCTAAAAGTTTATATAGCATATATCATGTAGAATCAAAGTATTTTATGTTATGATGCACTAAAATAAGGTATGAGTATCACCCACTTGGCAGATAGTCTTAAACAAATTTCTTTCTCCTCACTAGGGTCTGTTTACTGAACATATGTCTCATACAGGAAAATACACACACACACACACACACACACACACACACACACACCACATACTCTGATTAAAACATTGAGTTATAGTCATTTTACTTGACTTATAACAAGAAGTAAATATTTTTTAAACATAAACTTTGCACTATATTTTTAATTTTTTTAAATTATTGTTAAAACGCACAAAATTTACCATCTTAATGATTTTAAGTGTACCATTCAATGGCATTAACTATACTCACATTGTTGTGCTAACAACACCACTATCTATCTCCAGAACTCTTCATCTTGCTGAACTGAAACTCTCTACCCTTTAATCTATGCTTTAAATGACACTTAACATATGTTACACCATTTCTTTATTGGGCATTACAGCTTTTAATTATTTTATTATCATGATACACAATGTTTAATAAACATCCTTATTCACATACAATATATTCACATTGCAATATATTATTGCTCCTATTTCTATTAGCTAGATTTTCAGAAGTGGGGATTGCACAATTAAATGGTATATGTATTATTATTTGGTTATATATACTGTCAAATTTCTTTCAAACATGCTATAGTAATTTGCTTATTTTACCAACAACATGAAAATTTGGATGAAATGGCCAATTCCTAACAAAATAAGAATTACCAAATTTGATTCAAAGGAAAAATAGAAGAACAATTGCTAATGGCCAGATTAGATAATTATTTTACATATGCTATTAAAAAAACAGGCACAAGTGATTTTATAATTGAGTACTATTCTATAGTCTTTAAGAAAATACAAGTAGGGTCAGTGCTATTCAAACTATTTCCAACTATATTAAGTCACTTTTATAAAATTAAGAGGGAATTCTCATAAACCCAGCTCCTCTTTTCAAACCAGAATAAAGTTATAGACTGGTAGTTAGCCCATTTAGTGATGTAACTTGAATACATATTGACTCAGTTGTGTGTTATGTGTGAGTGTGGCTGTAGGCAGATTGCTGGAGCAAGGTTAAGTTTTACATAATAAGGATTTAGAAGGGGATATGTGATGGGAAGATAATTAAATACTTCTGGTTTAGAATGTCAAAACAAAGTAAAACATTCCAGACATTGACCATCATATCTTATACTTTTTTCCTTCCTTCTGGACTATCTATCCAGAAATGTAAAACATGAGAAACAGTTCTCCACAGATAAGGAAAATTGAACATTTAAATATATAGACAGAAAATTTCTCTGCTTGTCTTTCTGACATAGAAGTTCAGGTGTAAAACAATACATTATTGTTTAATCTTTATCAATGGGAGGATCATAGTTTCTTTCTCTTAAAACATCCCACATCCCCAAACCCCTGTCTTGTGGCTATCGGCACACTGAATACTCAGAAAATTCCTGAGAAGGTTGTTGGGACTCTTCTTGTATAGTTCTTGGTCATCCATATTAATCCTCATAACAGATGACAGGAATTGTATGCTCATTTTGTTCTGAAATAATATAATAATAATTATCTTCATGCTTTCATACATATAGCAGTAGTTATATTAAGTGGACATTAGATTCACAGGGTGAAAATCCTACATTTTCAATTCAGTCTTTGAATGAATTCCTTTGCCATGTTTCTATTTATTTTTTTTAAAGATTTTATTTATTTATTTGAGAGAGAGAGCGTGCATGAGAGAGAACTCAAAAATGGGGGAGAGGGAGAAGCAGGCTCCCCACTGAGCAGGGAGCCTGACATGGCTCTCGATCCCAGGACCCTGGGATCATGACCTGAGCTGAAGGCAGACGCTTAACCGACTGAGCCACCCAGGCACCCCTCTTTGCCATGTTTCTAAATACACTCTTAAAAATAAAAGTCTTCATAAAATACTTTTTTGGGGTGTGTTGGCACAATAG
>NW_024423319.1:53646262-53672362 GCF_017311325.1 Ursus maritimus
CTAATACCTTTATAAAAAGTTGTGATAATTTCTACAATAATTTAATTAAAATTATAATTTAATTTCTTACTTAAAAAAATAGTTCCTGGGCAATATTGGAGAGCCTAAATGGCAAACTAGATTTTGACAACATAAAATTTTGCAGAAACTTCAAAGTTTAAAGTAAACTAATTCACCTGATCTGGAAAGGAGATACAAATTCTAATTACTTAGATGTTCTTCAGTAAAGAGTCACCAGCAGTGCTTACGTTTTGATTTGTAGTATAATCAAAATAATTATTTATTGACTTGGAACAATGCCTAAGCTCTAGCACATTTCCAGTGGAAATGCAGTCCTCTTGTAGATACTTAAATAAATATAGATAGAGGGGATAAATCTACCACAAAACTTCAAAAGATATAAGGAGTACTGGGATTGTTACTATTAACTAAAATATTTTGCTTGTGGCTAGTTATTTCCTCTTATTTTCTTCATAACATATTTAAGAGTTACTACTAAATTTTGACTGCTGAAAAATTCTTTTTGTTTGTTTACTTCAAGTATAATTAACAGTGCTATATTAGTGTCAGGTGTACCATGTAATGATCTAGCAATTCTATACATCTCAGCGTTCATCAAGACATCAAGATAAGCATACTCTGAATCCCCTCTATTTTACCCATTGCCCCAACAACTTCCCCTCTGGTAACCACCATTTCCTTCACTGTATTTAAAGAGTCTGTTTTCTGGAGCGCCTGGGTGGCTCAGTCATTAAGCGCCTGCCTTCTGCTTGGGCCCTGATCCCAGGATGCTGGGAGGGAGCCCCACATCGAGCCCCGCATTGGGCTCCCTGCTCAGTGGGAAGCCTGCTTCTCTCTCTCCCATTCCCTCTGCTTGTGTTGCCTCTCTCACTGTCTCTCTCTCTCTGTCAAATAAATAAATAAAATCTTAAAAAAAAAATAGTCTGTTTTCATCTCTTTTTTCTTTGTTTGTTTTGCTTCCTAAATTCCACATCTGAGTGAAATTATATGATATTTTTCTTTCTCTGACCAACTTATTTCACTTAGCGTTATACCCTCTAGGTCCATTCATATTGTTGCAAATGGCAAGACTCCACTCTTTTTCTGAGTGATATTCTAAAAAAATGATATTATATATCTTTCTTTATCCATTCATCTATCAAAGAACACTTGGGTTGCTTCCATATTTGGCTCTTATAAATAATGCTGCAATAAAAATAGGGTGCATATATATTTCAGAATTAGTGTTTTTGTTTTCTTTTGGTAAATACCCAGTAGTAGAATGAATGGATCCTATGATAATTTTGTTTTTAATTATTTAAGGAACCTCCAATTATTTTCCACAGTGGTGCACCAATTTGCATTCCCATCAACAGTGCATGAGAGTTCCTTTTTCTCCACATCCTTGCCAACACTTGTTACTTCTTGTGTGTGTGTGTGTGTGTGTGTGTGTGTGTGTGTGTGTGTTTAATTTAAACCATTCTGACAGGTGTAAAATGAAATCTCATTGTATTTTTAACTTACATTTTCCTTATGATTGGTGATGTTGAATATCTTTTCATGTGTCTATGGGCCATCTGTATATCTTCTTTGGAAAAATATCTATTTGGGTCCTTTGCTCATTTTTATTTGGATTTTTTTTCCCCTGTTGAGTTGTATAAGTTCTTTAAATGTTTTAGATGTTAACCCTTTATCAGATATATAATTTCCCAGTATCTTCCCCCATTCCATAGGTTGCATTTTTTTGATGATGGTTTCATTCTCTGTGCAAAAGCTTTTAATTTTGGTGTAGTCCCAATAGTTTATTTTTGTATTTGTTTCCCTTGCCAGAAAAGACATATCTAGAAAAATGTTTCTACATTTGATGCCACAGAAATCATTGCCTATGTTTTCTTCTATGAATTTTATGGTTTCATGTCTCATGTTTAGGTATTTAATCCATATTGAATTTATTTTTGTATATGGTATAACAAGATGGTCCAGTTTCATTGTTTTGCATGTAGTTGCCCAGTTTTCCGAACACTGTTTTTTGAAGAGAATGTCTTTTTCCCATTGTATATTCTTGCCTCCTTTGTTATAGATTAAGCCTATAAAACCATGGGTTTATTTC
Organism: Ursus maritimus; assembly: GCF_017311325.1. NCBI lineage: Eukaryota > Metazoa > Chordata > Mammalia > Carnivora > Ursidae > Ursus > Ursus maritimus. The sequence continues at coordinate 53,648,373 of NW_024423319.1, forward strand.
TCTCTTCTCCACTCTGTTCCATTGATCTATGTCTATTTTTCTGTCAGTACCATACTGTTTGGATTACTATAGATTTGTAGTTTATCTTGAAATCTGGGATTGTGATACCTTCAGCTTTGCTCTTCTTTTTGAAGATTGCCTTGGGTATTCAGGGTCTTTTTTGGTTCCATACAAATTTTAGTATTTTTTCTAGTTCTTTAAAACATGTTGTTGGTATTTTGATAGGGATTGCATTAAATGTGTAGAGCACTTTGGGTAGTATGGGCATTTTAATAATGTTGGTTCTTCAAATCCATGAACATGGAATATCTTTCAATTTGTTTGTGTCATCTTCAATTTCTTTTACCAGTATTTTATAGTTCTTAAAGTACAGGTATTTTACCTCCTTGCTTATTAAGTTTATTCTTAGGTATCTTTTTGTTTGGGGGAAATAGTAAATGAGGTTGATTTCTTAATTTTCCTTTCTGCTACTTCATTATTAGTGCATAGAAATGGAACTGATTTCTGTATATTAATTTTGTATCCTCCAACTTTCCCAAATTCATTTATCATTTCTAGTTTTTTGTGGATTCTTTAGGTTTTTCTATATAAGTATCATGTCTTCTGCAAATAGTGACAGTTTCTTCTTCTTCTTCTTCTTCTTCTTCTTCTTCTTCTTCTTCTTCTTCTTCAGCTAATTTGGGTATCTTTTATTTCTTTTTTTTTCTTTGATTGCTGTTGCTAGGATTTCAGTACTATGTTTAATAAAAGTAGTGAGAGTGGACATAACTGTCTTGTTCCTAATCTTAGAGGAAAAACTCTCAATTTTTCACCATTGAGTATTTTTGTTGTGGATTTTTCATATAAGGCCTTTATTTTGTTAAGGTAAGTTTCCCTAAATTTACTTTGTTGAGAGTTTTTATAATGAATGGAATTTGCAATTTGTCAAATGTTTTTTTCTGTATATATTGAGATGATCATATGTTTTGTATCATTTCTCTAGTTTATGTGATGTATCATGTTTATTGATTTGCAAATATTTTCATCCCTGGAATAAATCTCACTAATGGTGGTGAATGATTTTTTTCTTGTATGTATCATTGACTTGATTTGTTAAAATTTTGTCAAAGATTTTTGCATGTATGCTCATCAGAGATATTGGCCTGTAGGTTTTTTTTTCCTTATTGTTGTGGATGTTGTTGTGTCCTTATCTGGTTTTGGTAAAAGGGTAATGCCCATCTGGTAGAATAAATTTGGAAGCTTTTCTTCCTCTTCTATTTTTTTTTTTTTTGGAATAGTTTAAGAAGAGCAGTTATTAACTCTTCTTTAAATGTTTGATATAATGCCCCCGTGAAGACATGTGGTGCTGCAGTTTTATTAGTTGAGGTTTTTTTTATTACTGATTCAATTTCATTGCTAGTAATTGGTCTGTTCAAATTTTCTATTTCTTCCTGATTCAATTTTTGAAGGTTATGTTTCTAGAAATTTATCTATTTCTTCTAGGTTGTCTAATTTGCTGTCATACAATTTTTCATAATATTCTTTTATAATCTTTTGTATTTCTGTGTTGTTTGTTGTTTTTTCTCCTCCTTAATTTCTGATTTCATTTATTTGAGTCCCCTCCCCCCACTCTCTTTTTCATGAGTCCGGCTAAAGTTTGATCCATTTTGTTATCTTTTCAAAGAACCAGCTTCTGGTTTCATTGATCTGTTCTGGTTTTTTACTCCCTCTTGTATTTATGTCTGCTCTAATCTTTATTATTTTCTTCCTTCTACTGGCTTTAGGCTTTTTTTTTCTTTTTTTAATTTAAATTCAACTAGCCAACATACAGTACTTCATTAGTTTTTGATGTAATGTTCAATGACATTTGTTCTTATTCTTTCTAACTTCTTTAGGTGTAAGGTTAGGCTGCTTATTTGAGATTTTTCTTGTTTTTTGAGGTGGGTCTGTATTGCTATAATCTTCCCTCTTAAAAGAGCATTTGCTGTATCCCAAAGATTTTGAACCATTGTATGTCGCTTTCATTTGTCTCCATGTATTTTTTAATTTACTTTTTTATTTCTTGGTTGATCAAATTGTTTAGTACCATGTTATTTAGCCTCTGTGTATTTGTGTCTTTTCCAGATCTTTTCTGGTGATTGACTTCTAGTTTCATACTTTTGTGGTTGGGAAAAGATTCATGATATGACTTCAGTCTTTTTTAAATTTATTGAGACTTGTTTTGTGATCTAAAACATAATCTATTTTGGAAAATGTTCCATATGTACTTAAAATTGATGTGTATTCTGTTTATTTTGGATGAAACATTCTTAATATATCTGTTAGGCCTAACTGGTCCAATGTATCATTCAAAGGCACTGTTTCCTTGTTGATTTCTGTCTGGATGATCTATCCATTGATGTAAGTGCGGTGTTAAAGTTCCCTACTATTGTTGTATCACTGTCATTTTCTTTTTCCCTTATGTCTGTTAATAGGTGCTTTATGTATTTAGGTGCTTCCATGTTTGGTGTATAAATATTTACAATTGTTCTGTCCTCTTCTTGGATTTTTCCCTTTATCATTATGAAGTGGGTGTTTTTTGTTTTTGTTGTTGTCTAACAATCTTTATTTTAAAGTGTATTTTGTCTGATATAAGTATTGCTACTCCAGCTTTCTTTTTGCTTCCATTTGCATCGTAAATAGTTTTCCATCTCTTCACTTTCAATCTGCATGTGCCATTAGGTCTGAAGTGAGTCTTTTGTAGGCAGCATATAGATGGGTCTTGCATTTTTTATCCATTCAGTCACCATAAGTATTTTGATTGGATCACTTAGACTATTTTCATTTGAAGTAATTATTGATAGGCATGTACTTATTGCCATTTTGTTACCTACTTTATGGTTGTTTCTTTAGTTCTTCTCTGTTCCTTTCTTCTCTTGCTCTCTTCCCTTGTGGTTTGGTGGCTTTCTTTAGTGATATGTGTGGATCCCTCTCTCCATGTTTTTTTTTGTGTGTGTGTGTATCTATTAGAGGTTTTTGACTTGTGGTTACCATTAGGTTCACATATAACATCTTTTGCGTGTAGCAAACTATATTGAATTGATGGTCACTTCAGTTTGAACACACTCTAAAAGCAGTAGTTTTTACTTCCCCACTGTATTTATGTATTTACGTATATGATGCCATATTTTACATTCTTTTATTTTGTGATTTCCTTGACTGGTTTTTATAGATATAATTGATTTTAATGCATTTGTGCTTTGACCTCTGTGCTGGTTTTGTAAGTGATTAATCTACTACTTATATTTGTATTGCTGAAACATTCTTGAAACTGATTTACTACTAAAACTGAAAAACAATAATTAATAATGAGGGGACATTTCTTTTGGTTAGTTATTTATCTATTTGTGGCTTCAATAATATTGAAATGACCCTTAGAATGTTTAGATACATTGTTCATCAAGTAAAGTGATCTCTCTGTTTCAATTTGAGTGCTAGATGTTTTGTGTTTGCTTCAACTCTCTTCTTTGCCCAGCATGACGTTCATTTTTCTTCACATAACTGTTTTAAGAAGTTATTAATTTTTTGTGACATTTGATATATGATGATATGAAGATAGATTTTAAGGTCTATCTGTGGTTCATCTATTTACTTATATAAAATGCATTTATTGAGAATCCCTTACATGCCAGGCACTTTGCTGGGCACTGGGAATAGAATTTTGAACAAGACAGACTTGGTTCCTGCTATACATAATAGTTCTCATATTCTAAGGGGGGTATTATAGACAAAAAATAAAGAAAAAAACTTAATTCTAATTTGTGACACAATCCATATAGGAAAAAAAATGGGCGATGTAATAGCAGTTAATAGTGGAGGTAGAATGGCCTATCTTAAAATAATATGGACCTTAATAAACATTTTCAAATGGCATATATTTTACAAACTTATAAAATATTTAAATGAAATTTATGTTGATTGATGTAATAAAAAAAATATTACACTGGGATCTATAGGTCCCAGAAAGGAAGCCATTTCCACTTCCCAGAATAGCAGCTGCATGACAAAGGATATGGTCATATTGAAAGTATGTTCAGAATTTGTTATGTTAGTGTAATTCAGAATTTGCTATGTTACTATAGTTTACTACCCTTGGGAAATATAGGTCAAGCCCTAAAAATAGTATTTCTACTAGACTTCTCCACAAACTGAGTTCTTCAAAAGGTTGTAGAGAAAATATTGTGGATTACTGCCAAAAGGAAATATGAATAAAATGTTTAAAATAATTTTGTCATGTCTACTTATTATATTTGTAGATGCTCTTTTTGAAAAAAAATTCTATATATTTTGTATAAGACTCCTGTTGCTCTCCCTGTCCTCCCTACTCCCTGTCTCCTTTGTCTCCTCTTTTCCTTTTCCATCACTTTGTTGGTCATATTAGAGTGTTGTTTTGTGTGTGTGTGTGTGGGGGGGGTGTTCCTCCTTTTATTTTTATTTATTTATTTTAATTTTTTTTCTTTTCCAAATTTTTATTTAAATTCTTTTTGGTTAACATATACTACAATATTGGTTTCATGAGTAGAATTTAGTGATTGATCACTTACATATAAGACCCAGTGCTAATCACAAATGCCCTCCTTAATACCCATCACACATTTAGACTACCCCTGCCTACCAACCCTCAATCAGCACTCAGTTTGTTCTCTACAGTTTAGAGTCTCTCATGGTTCAACTCCCTCTCTTTTTCCCCCTTTCCCCTATGTTCATCTGTTTTGTTTCTTAAATTCCACATATGAGTAAAATCATATGGTATTTATCATTCTCTGACTGACTTCATTTGCTTAGCATAATGCATTCTAGCTCCATTCACGTCAGGGCAAATGGCAAGATTTCATTTTTTATGGCTAAGTAATATTCCGTTGTAGATAAATACCAACTCTTCTTTATCCATTCATCATTCGATGGAATTTTGGGCTCTTTCCAAAATTTGGCTATGGTTCATAATGCTGCTGTAACAACAGGATGCCTATGTTCCACTGAATCAGTATTTTTGTATCCTATGGGCAAATACCTAGTAGTACAATTGTTGGGACATAGGGTAGTTTTATTTTTAACTTTTTGAGGAACCTCCATACTGTTCTCCAGAGAGTCGATACCAATTTGCATTCCCACTAATGGTGTAGCAGGCTTCCCCTTTCCCTGCACCCTCACCAATATCTGTTGTTTCCTTTGTTGTTAATTTTAGCTACTCTGACAGGGGTGAGGTGATATCACAAGGTAGATTTGATTTGTATTTCACTGATGATTAGTGATGCTGAGCACCTTTTCATGGGTCTGTTACCCATCTGGATGTTTTCTTTGGGAAAAAAGTCTATTCATGTCTTCTGCCCACTTCTTAACTGGATTATTTGTGTTTTTTTGGGTGTTGACTTTGGTAAGTTCTTTATAGATTTTGGATACTAACCCTTTATCAGATATGTCATTTGCAAATATCTTCTCCCATTCCACAGGTTGCTTTTTAGCTTTGTTGATTGTTACCTTCGCTGTATGGAAGCTTTTTTATTTTGATGAAGTCCCAGTTTACTTTTGCTTTTCTTTATCTTAGTCAGGAGACATATCTACTAACAAGTTGCTATGGCCAATGGCCAAGAGGATACCGCCTATTCTCTCCTCCAGGATTTTGATGGTTTCCTGTCTCATATTTAGGTCTGCCATCTATTTTGAATTTATTTTTGTGTATGGTGTAAGAAAGTGGTCTGGTTTCATTCTTTTACATGTTTGTATCCAGTTTTCCCAGCACCATTTGTTGAAGAGACTCATTTTTTTCCATTGGGTCTTTTCTTTCCTGTTTTGTCAAAGATTAGTTGACCATATAGTTGTGGATCTATATCTCAGTTGTCTATTCTGCTTCATTGATCTATGTGTCTGTTTTTTGTGCCAGTACCATACTGTCTTGATGACTAGCACATTGTAATATAACTTGAAGTCTGGAATTGTGATGCCTCCAGCTTCGCTTTCCTTCTTTTTTTTTTCTTTTTGTGGATTTTTAAAAAATAATTTTTATTTTGTTATATTAGTCCCCATACAGTACACCTCCAGTTTTTGATGAAATGTTCCATGATTCATTATTTGTGTATAGCACCCAGTGCACCATGTAATATGTGCCCTCCTTATACCCATCTGCTTTTCTTTTTCAGGATTGATTTGGCTATTCAGGATCTATTATGGTTCCATATAAATTTTAGGATTCTTTATTTTAGCTCTGTGAAAAATGCTGGTAGTATTTTGATAGGGATTTCATTAAATGTGTTGATTGCTTTGGGAAGCATAGACATTTTTTATTATGATATTTTAGTCACCATACAGTACATCATTAGTTTTTGATGTAGTGGTCCATGATTCATTGTTTGTGTATAACACCCAGTGCTCCATGCAATATGTGCCCTCCTTAATACCCTTCACTGGGCTAGCCCATCCCCCCACCCCCTCCCCTCTAAAACCCTTAGTTTGTTTCCCAGAGTCCATAATCTCTCGTGGTTCATTCCCCCTTCTGTTTACCCCCTCTTCATTATTCCCTTCCTTCTCCTACCAATCTCCCTGCTATTCCTTATATTCCACAAATGAGTGAAACCATATGATAATTATCTTTCTCTGCTTGACTTATTTCTTTTAGCATAATCTCCTCCAGTCCCATCCATGTTGATGCAAATGGTGGGTAATCATCCTTTCTGATGGCTGAGTAATATTCCATTGTATACATGGACCACATCTTCTTTATCCATTTGTCTGTTGAAGGGCATCTTGGCTCCTTCCACAGTTTGGCTATTGTGGACAATGCTGCTATGAACATTGGGGTGCATATGGCCCTTCTCTTCACTACGTCTGTATCCTTGGGGTAAATACCCAGTAGTACAATTGCTGGGTCATGGGTAGCTCTATTTTTAACTTTTTGAGGGACCTCCACACTCTTTTCCAAAGTGGCTGCACCAACATGCATTCCCACCAACAGTGTAAGAGGGTTCCCTTTCTCCACATGCTCTCCAACATTTGTTGTTTCTTGCCTTGTCAATTTTTGTCATTCTAACTGGTGTAAGATGGTATATCAATGTGGTTTTGATTTGAATTTCCCTGATGGCTAATGATGTTGAACATTTTTTCATGTGTCTGTTAGCCATTTGTATGTCTTCATTGGAAAAGTGTCTGTTCATATCTTCTGCCCATTTTTTGATTTGATTATTTGTTTCTTGGGTATTGAGTTTGAGAAGTTATTTATAGATCTTGGATACCAGCCCTTTATCTGTAATGTCATTTGCAAATACCTTCTCCCATTCCGTGGGTTGCCTCTTCGTTTTGTTGTCTGTTTCCTTTGCTGTGCAGCAGCTCTTAATCTTAATGAAGTCCCAAAAGTTAATTTTTGTTTTTGTTTCCCTTGCCTTTGGAGACGTGTCATGAAAGAAGTTGCTGTAGCTGATGTCGAAGAGGATACAGCCTATGTTCTCCTCTAGGATTTTGATGGATTCCTGTCTCACATTGAGGTCTTTCACCCATTTGGAGTTTATCTTCGTGTATGGTGTGAGAGAGTGGTCAAGTTTCATTCTTCTGTATATAGCTGTCCAATTTTCCCAGCACCATTTTTTGAAGAGATTGTCTTTTTTCCACTGGATCTTTTTTTCCTGCTTTGTCAAAGATTAGTTGACCATAGAGTCAAAGGTCCATTTCTGGAGTCTGTATTCTGTTCCATTGGTCTACGTGTCTGTTTTTGTGCCAGTACCATGCTGTCTTGGTGATCACAGCTTTGTAGTATAGCTTGAAATCAGGCAATGTGATGCCTCCAGCTTTGTTTTTCTTTTTCAACATTTCCTTGTTGATTCAGGATCTTTTCTAATTCCACATAAATTTTAGGATTGTTTGTTCCAGCACTTTGAAAAATGTCATTGGTATTTTGATCGAGATGGCGTTGCAAGTGTAGATTGCTCTGGGTAGCATAGACATTTTAACTATGTTTATTCTTCTGATCCATGAACATAGAATGTTTTTCCATCTTTTTGTGTCTTTTTCAGTGTCTTTCATCAGTGTTCTGTAGTTTCTAGAGCATAGATCCTTTACCTCTCTGGTTAAGTTTATTCCGAGATATCTTATGGTTTTTGGTGTTATTGTAAATGGAATCAATTCCCTAATTTCTCTTTCTTCAGTCTCATTGTTAGTGTATAGAAATGCAACTGATTTCTGAGCATTGATTTTGTATCCTGCTATATTACTGAATTGTTGTATGAGTTCTAGTAATATAGACATTCTAACAATATTTGTTCTTCCAATCCATGAGCATGGAGTGTCTCCATTTTATTTGTTTTCAACAATTTCTTTCATAAATGTTCTATACTTCTCAAAGTACAGATCTTTTATGTCTTTGGTTAGGTTTATTTCTAGGTATTTTAGGGTTTTTGGTGTAATTGTAAATGGAATTGATCCCTTGATTTTTCTTTCTGCTCCTTTGTTGTTAGTATATAGAAATGCAACAGACTTCTGTGCATTGATTTTATACCCTGTGACTTTGCTGAATTCCTGTATCACTTCTAGCAATTTTTTGGTGGAGTCTTTCGGGTTTTCTACATAGAGTATCATGTTCTCCACGAAGAGTGAAAAATTTGACTTCTTTGGCAATTTGGATACATTTATTTCTTTTTGTTTTCTGATTGCTTCCAGTACTATGTTAAACAACAGTGGTGAGAGTGGACATCTCTGTTGTGTTCCTGACTTTAGGTGAAAAGCTATAAGTTTTCCCACTGAGATTGATATTAGCCGTGGGGCTTTCATATATGACCTTCATGGTCTTGAGGTATGTTCCCTCTATCCCTACATTATGGAGGGTTTTAATCAAGAAAGGATGCTGTATTTTGTCAAATGCTGTTTATGCATCTATTGAGAGGATCATATGTTTCTTATCCTTTCTTTGATTAATGTGGTGTATTACATTGATAATCAATCATCAAATCATGTGGATTTTGAATCACCCCACAGCCCAGGAATACAACCCACTTTGTAGTGGTGAATAATCCTTTTAATGTACTGTTGGATTCAATTATCTAGTATCTTGTTGAGAATTTTTGCATCCATGTTCATCAGGGTTATTGATCTATAATTCTCCTTTTTAGTGGGTTCTTTGTCTGGTTTTGGGATCAAGGTAATTCGTAGAATGTGTTTGGAAGTTTTCCTTCCATTTCTATGTTTTGGAATAGTTTCAGAAGAATAGGTATTAATTCTTTAAATGTTTGGTAGAATTCCCCTGGGAAGCCATCTGGCCCTGGAGTCTTGTTGGGTTTTTTTTTGTTTTTTGTTTTTTTTTGAGATTTTTGATTACAGATTCAGTTTCTTTGCTGGTTATGGGTCTGTTCTGATTTTGTATTTCTTCCTTTTTCAGTTTTGGTAGTGTATATGTTTGTAGGAATTTTTCCATTTCTTCCAGATTACCTCATTTGTTGGCCTACAATTGCTCATAATATTCTTTTACAATTGTTTGTGTTTAAGTGGTGTTGGTTGTGATCTCTCATCTTGCATTCATGATTTTATTTATTTGGGTTCTTTCTCTTCTCTTTTTGATAAGTCTAGTTAGTGATTTATCAGTTTTGTTATTTTTTTTTTCAAAGAAGCAGCTCCCAGTCTCATTGATCTGTTCTATTGTTTTTTTTTTCTTTTTTCATTTCTGTATCATTTATTTCTGCTCCAATCTTTATTATTTCCTTTCATTCTTCTGGTTTTAGTCTTCGTTTTTTTTTTTTCTTTCCCTATGTATCTTAAATGTAATGGTAGGTTGTATATTTGAGGTTTTTCTTGCTTCTTGGGGTAGGCTTGCATTGCTATATATTTCCTTCGCAGGACCCCTTTTGCTACATCCCAAAGTGTTAGACCATTGCTTTTTCATTTTCATTTGTCTCCATGTATTTTTTAATTTTCTTCTTTGATTTCCTGGTTGAGACATTCATTCTTTCATAGCATGTTGTTTAACCTCCATGTATTTGTGGTCTTTCCAAATTTTTCTTGTGGTTGGCTTACAGTTTCATAACATTGTGGTTAGAAAAGATGCATGGTATGACTTCAATCATTTTGTATTTGTTGAAATCTGATTTGTGACCTAATATGTGATCTATTCTAGAGATTGTCCCATGTGCACTTGAAAAGAATGTGTATTCTGCTGTTTTAGGATGGAATGTTCTGAATATATCTTTTAAGTCCATCTGGTCCAATGTGTCATTCAAAGCCATTGTTTCCTTGTTTTCTGTTTAGATTATCTGTCCACTGATATAAGTGAGGTGTTAAAGTCTCCAACAATATTGTCTTTTTATCAATTTGTTACTTTATATTTGTTATTAAATTTTATATATTTGGGTTCTCCTATGTTGATTGTATAAATATTTACAATTATTAAATCTTCTTGTTTTATTGTCTCCTTTATGATTATGAAATGCCCTTCTTTATCTTTTGTTACAGGCTTTGTTTAATGTCTAGTTAGTGCAATATAAGCATTGCTACTCCAGCTTTGTTTTGCCGTCCATTTCCATGATGATTCTCTATCCCCTATTCTTAATCTCCGGGTACCTTTAAGTCTAAAGTGAGTCTCTTATAATAAGCATATAGATGGGTCTTGTTTTTTTTTTATTTTTAATCCATTCTGACACCCTATGTCTTTTGATTGGACCCTTTAGTCCATTTAGTCAAAGGAGTTATTGATAGGTATATATTTATTGCCACTTTATTACATGTTTTATTTGTTTCTGGAGATTTTCTCTGATCCTTTCTTGTCTTTTTCACTTTTGGTCTCCCCTTTGCACTCCAAGAGTCCTCTTTAATATTTCTTGCAGGGCAGGATTAGTGGTCACAAACTCCTTAAGTATTGTATGTCTGGGAAACTCTTTGTCTCCCTCTATTCTCAATGATAGTCTTGCTGGATAGAGTATTCTTGGCTACAGATTTTTCTCATTCAGCCCTTCGAATATATGATGCCACTCCTTTTTGTCTTGACAAGTTTCTGTAGAGAAATATGCAGCTAGACTTATGGGGTTTTCTGTGTAATTTAAGGACTTCTTTTATCTTGCTATTTTCAAGATCTTTTTTCTTCAATGCTATATTTTGAAAAAAAAATATTTACAATATATCTTGCTGTTAGCCTGCTATTTTTGATGTTGATGGGAATTCTCTGTGCCTCCTGGGTCTGGATGTCTGTTTCCTTCCCCAGGCTAAGAAGTTTTCTGCTATTATTTCTTGAAACAAATTTTCTGTCCCTTTTTCTCCCTTTTTCTAGGACTCCGATAATACAGTTGTTACTATGATTGGTGGAATCACTGAATTCACAACACATATGCTCTGCTGTTGTGTTTTTTGGCTGCCCTATCCTTCTGGCCAGTGGTCTGCAAAGGCTCTCCTTGCCTGCTGTGAGCAGTGTTTGGTCTCTAGTCTGAATGTGGTGAGTTTTAACTTGGTGTGCTGTGGTCTGCTTGTGAAATGAGGCCTGACACCAACTCCCCCAGAACTGAGGACCTGCAGCACTCTCTAGTTGGGAGACATGGCATGGGCAGGGTTTTGTGATGGTTTTGTGTGTGTAGGGACCTCTGTGGAGGGACTAAGGCAAGGTTCACTGAGAAGGGCAGTCCCACCAGAGCACAGGGTGGTGGTGCTTTGTGAAAACAAGTTAGGCTGACAGTGTGGGTTCTGTGCTGCTTCTTGCTGGTGGTTCTGTGTTTATGCTCAGCGGTGGCAGAGGGAAATGTTGCCAGCCAGCGCCTTTGTTCTGGAGAGTCATCTCCATGAATGCTGTTTCTCAGGGACATGCTCCAAGAAGAGCAAATAATCTCCCATCTGTGTGCCTCAGATGTTGTTCAGATTGCTGTTTCCAGGCTGTCTGCCCTTGGGTTGTTCGTCTGCCTTTTCTTCAGGAGCAGCACAGTGCCCTCCATGCTTTATACCAGCCAAGTCTGCTGACTTTTAAAACTCTAAGCTTTAATTCCTGCTGATTACAAGAACTCATGTAATTCAACCCCTCTTCTTTTCCAAGCCAATGACTTTGGGGGAATGGTTTCTTTGTGCATTCCCCTGTGTGGTCTTCTCTCTCTTGTACTTCTGTGTGACCACAACTCCCTCCCCTCTGCAGCACCTGTGATCCATGATCCATTTCTCCCCTAAACCCTGTCTCTACATTTCCTACCTTCTTTAATGTGGCCTCCTCTCTCCCTTTAGTTGTGGAATTTGTTCTGTCAGCAGATCAATTTCTGGGGTATTTAGGATGATTTGATAGTTATCTAGTTGTGTTTGGGGGAGGGGACAAGCCTAGTGTCCTCTTACTCCACTGCCATCTTCTCTCTAGCTGTATTTTTAAGGAAACTATAATTTCCAGTTTTTGCTATTGTACTGTTAGGAAACAAGAAGTCTAATCATCCTCTTTTGACCCAAAAGAAAGTTTTGTGCCTGATGTAATACAAAGATCATTATAAAGCCTGAATATATATTTTCTTGAAGAAACATTTTCAACTCTGAGTATTTTAACTTCATCTAATTATTTTTATCTTAGTATCTTACTTCATTCTTTTGATTGCCAGAAGCATTTGACATACAACTCTGAACTTATAGTTAGTATGCTGAAAATATACAGCATACTAAATGTATTTCTTTTAACATGTTATACCTTTACACTAGAAGACATTAGGTAGAAAAGGGTGATCATTTACAAAATAAACTGAAATGCTAATTTTAATAAAAGTGTAAGTTCCATTTTTGAGGACTGAGAGAGGAAGGAAGACAAACCAACAACATAGTCACAACTTCTGTTACTCTAAGGGACATATATTCTTTTGGTTGAAAATACAAAGAAAATAGTAACACTTTTTTTCTTTCTGTAAAGAAAACATACACCCATTTCTCTTGGTAATAACAGGTTGTGGGTGAATTAATATTAATGAAAACTCTTGTATGAAAAAAAATTTTAATTAAACAATTTTATTTTTGTTTTTTCAACTTAAGTAATGAACTCCAAAATTGAATTGCATTCCAAAGAAGGCTTCTAGCAAACAAATATTGTGTATATTTAAGGAAACTATGAGGTAAGGAAACTTGATTTTAGTAGCTAACTATATACTATCCCACCATTACAACTGAAATCAGGGACTTTCTGAAGACATCGTCATTGTTCCCCTGCCTGACACTTAAGGACTTAACCAAAACATTAATTTTTCCAATTTATTGAAACTTGCTTGTTGCCTTGGCAATTTATCATGACACAAAATAGCAGCTAGTTACCGTTACATGATTTTATCAAAATATTAATAAATGGTTGTTAGAGAAGTTTTAGACTCACAGAAAAAAATTAGTGGAAAAAGCAGTACACACACATAAATTCTCGGTCACCCCCAAAATAGCCTCCCACTGTCAATATCCTGCACCAGTGTGGTACATTTGTAACAATTGCTGAACCATTATTGACACATCATTATCCACCAAAGTCCATGGTTTATATTAGGGTTCACCCTTGATAGTGTACACTGTATGGGTTTGGCAAATGTATAGTGTTATGTATCTGCTATTACAATATCATACGACATAGTTTCATTGTCCTAAAACTTCTCTGTGATTTGCTTATTTATCCCTTCCTTTTCCCTATACCCTGATAGTTACTCATCTTTTTAATGTCTCCAAACTTTTTTGCCTTTTCTAGAATGTAATATAAACAAAATCATACACTTAAGATTCTCCCATGTCTTTCCATGTCCTGATAGCTCATTTCTTTTATAGCTTTGACAATAATATTCCATTGTCTAGATGTATCAATTTGTTTATCAACTTACCTACTGAAAAACATCTTGAAGGTTCCAAGTTTGGGTAATTATGAATGAAACTGCTATAAATATTAGTGAGTAGGTTTTAGTGTGGACATAAATTTTCACTTCATTTGGGTGTATACTAAGGAGCACAATTGCTGTATTATATATGAAGAATATGTTCCAGTTTGTAAAAACCTGCCAAACTATTTTCCAAAGTGGCTTTAACATTATTCCCATGAGCCATGAATGAGAGTTCTTGTTACTATAAATCCTTCTCAGCATTTGGTATAGTCCATGCTTTAGATTTTTGCTATTCTAAAGGTGTATAGTGGTATCTCACTGTCATTTTAATTTTCAATTCCCTAATGACATATTATGGTGATTGCCTTTTTAAAAATACTTTTTAGTTTCTTTAAGTTTTTATTTAAATTCCAGTTAGGTAACATACAGTATACTATTAGTTTCAGGCATACAATACAGTGATTCAACACTTCCATACAGCACCCGGTGCTCATCACAAGTGCACTCCTTAATCCCCATCACCTATTTAACCCATCTTCCCACCCACCTCCCCTCTGGTAACCATCAGTTTGTTCTCTATAGTTAAGAGTCTGTTTCTTGGGGCGCCTGGGTGGCACAGTCGTTAAGCGTCTGCCTTCGGCTCAGGGCGTGATCCCGGCGTTGTGGGATCGAGCCCCACATCAGGCTCCTCTGAGAGTCTGTTTCTTGGTTTGCCTCTCTCACTCTTTTTTTTTTCATTTTGCTCATTTGTTTTATTTCTTAAATTCCACATATGAATGAAATCATATGGTGTTATTCTTTCTCTGACTGATTTATTTTGCTTAGCACAATACTTTCTATTTTCCATCTGTATATCATCTTTAGTGAGTTGTCTGTTCAAAACTTTTATCCATTTTTTTCTTTTTAAAATTTTATTTTACCATGAAAAGTACACTTAGTATGAGATCTGTCCTCTTAATAAACTTTTAAGTATACAGTATATTATTATTGACTGTAAGTACAAGGTTATACAGCAGATCTCTAGAGCTTATTCATCTTGCTTGACTAAACTTTATGCCTGTTGATAAGTAACTCCCCATACTCTCCCAGTCCCCAGAAACCATTATTCCACTCTTCAATTCTATGACAGTTTAGTTCTCTTTAATTCTTCTCTTTAATTCTATTCTATTTTTAGATACTTCATAAAAGTAGAATCATACACTATTTACCTTGTGTAATGGGCTTATTTCACTTAGCATAATATCCTCAAGTTTCATTAGTGTTGTCACATATTGCATTTTTTAAAGGGCGAGTATTATTCCATTACATGTATATATTTTATTTATCTACTCATCTGTTGATGGACTAGGTTTTATTATGAATAATGCTGCAATGAACATGGGAGTGCTAATATTTTTTCCAAATGGGAGAAAATATATGCAAACCATATTTCTGATGAGAGGTTAATTTCCAAAATATATAAGAAACTTCCACTGGGTGTTATACACAACTAATGAATCACTGAACACTACATCAAAGACTAATGATGTATTATATATTGGCTAGTTGAACTTAATAAAAAAAAAAGAAGAAACTCCCACAACTCAATAGTAAAAACAAAACAAATAACCTGACTTTAAAATTTGTGAAGAACTTGAATAGATATTTCTCCAAAGAAGACATACAAATGGCCAGCAGGTATATGAAAAAATGTACACCACAAGTTATTAGAGAAATGCAAATCAAAACCATAATGAGATACCACCTCGCACT
Source organism: Ursus maritimus (assembly GCF_017311325.1). NCBI lineage: Eukaryota > Metazoa > Chordata > Mammalia > Carnivora > Ursidae > Ursus > Ursus maritimus. The sequence goes on from NW_024423319.1 coordinate 53,663,909, forward strand.
TGTCAGAATGGCTGTTATACAAAGAACAAAACACAAGTGTTAGTAAGAATGTAGAGAAATTAGAACCCTTACACGCTGTTGGTGGGAATGCAAAATGTACAATATAGTAGTTCCTCAAAAAATTAAAAATAGGGATGCCTGTGTGGCTCAGTGGATTAAGCGTCTGCCTTTGGCTCAGGTCATGATCCCAGGGTCCTGGGATTGAGTCCTGCATTGGACTCCTTGCTCAGCAGAGAGCCTGCTTCTCCCTCTGCCTGCCACTCCCCCTGCTTGGCTCTCTCTCTCTTTCTGTCTCTCTAACAAATAAATAAATAAAATCTTAAAAAAATAAAAAATAGAGCTACCATATGATCCAGTAATCCCACTTCTGGGTATTTATCCAAAATAATTTAAATCTTTTCCTCATTTTTAACTGGGTTGTTAATTTTAACAAAATGAGATTTATGGGTTCTTTGTGTATTTGGGATAATACTCCTTTATATATACATCTTTTGCAGATATTTTCTTTCAATCTGTGTCTTGTCTTTTCATTCTTTTTACAGTGTGTTTTGGAGAAAAGAAGTTTTTGGTTTATTTTTTTAAGAATTCCAACTTAATCTTTTTTTTTCTTAACAAAATCATATGTTTGTCATTGCCAGTCCCAAGGTTATCTAGATATCCTCTTATGCCATCTCTAAGAGTTTTATAGTGATGCATTTTAACATTCATGTCTATGACCCATTATGAATTAATTTTTGTGAGGGATATAAGGTCTGTGTCTAGATTTATTATTATTTTGTGCATGGGTATGTCCAGTTGTTCCAGTACTGTTTGTTGAAAAAAAAAACCTCTTTTCTTTATTGAATTGTCTGTAATATTTTGTCAAAGATCATTGACTATATCTGTGTGGATCTATGTCTGAGCTCTCTATTTTGTTCCATTGATCAACTCATCTATTTTTTTTGCCAATATGATGCTGTCTTGATTACTATAGCTTTGGAGTAAGTCTTGAAGTTGGGGTAGTGTCAGTCCTCTCTCTGACTTTGTTCTCCTTCAATATTATGCTGGTAATACTGGTCTTTTGCCTCTCTATATAAACTTAAATTTATTGATATCCACAAAATAACTTGCTGGGATTTTTTATTTGGATTGTGTTGAATCTATATATTAATTTGGAAAGAACTGACATCTTACAATACTGAGTCTTCCTATCCATTAACATGGGATATCTCTTCATTTATTTAGTTCTTTAATTACTTTCATCAAGGTTTTGTAGATTTCTTCATATCACATATATCTCGTACATACTTTGTCAGATTTATACCTAAGCATTTTATTTGTTTGGTGATTATATAAATGGTACTGCATTTTTAATCTTGAATTCTAAGTATTTCTTGTATATAAGAAGCAATTGACTTTTGTATACTAACCTTGCATCTTGCTTATCAGATGCACAAGGGATATTTTTGTGGGAGGAGTTCTTTGGGATTTTCTACATTAACATGTCATCTGTGAACATAGTTTAATTTCTTCCTCCACAATTTATACACAATCTTTCCTTTTCTTATATTATTGCATTAGATAGGACTTTCAGTATAATAATGAGTCATGAGAGTGATGGTATTGGACATTCTTGTTTTTGTGAAAAGTGAGGAAACATTAAGTTTTTCATTTGTAATTATGAAGTTAGCTGTTGGCTTTCGTAGATATTTTTTAATGAGGTTGAGTAAGTTCCCCTCTATTCTTAGTTTGTTGAGAGTTTTTATGATAAATGGGTTTTGGATTTTATCAAAGTCTTTGTATCTATTGATATAATCATGGAATTTTTCTTCTTTACTCAGTTGATGTGATGGATTATATTATTGATTTTCAAATGTTGCAGATGTGAAACTGTATAATTCCTTTTATACAATCTTGGATTGGATTTGCTAATATTTTGTGGAGGATTTTGCTTCTATGTGTATGAGATATATTGGTTTGTAGTTTTCCTACAAACAAAGACATTGTTTCAATGTCTTTATCTGGTTCTTGGTATTAAGATAATGCTGGCCTTATATTATGAGTTAGGATGTGATTCCTTTGTTTCTATTTTATGAAAGCAGTTGCAGAGAATTGAGGTAATTTCTTTAAATGTTTGGTAGAATTCACAAGTGAACCTATCTGGGACTGGTGCTTTTTGTTTTGGGAGGTTATTAATTATTGATTCAATGTTCTTAATAGATACAGATCTATTCAGATTGTCTATTTTTTCTTGTATGACTTTCTATAAATTGTGTCTTTCATGAGTTGATTTATTTATAATATCTAGATTGTCAAATTTGTAAGCATAGAGATGTTCATATTATTCTTTTATTCTTTTTAATATCTATGATATCTGTAGTGATACAGATACAGATATTTTTTACATTTCTGATATTAGTAATTTGGTTCTCTTTTTTAAAAAATTTTCTTAGTTACTAACCATGGTTAGAGCCTAATGAATTTTACTGATCCTTTTTAAGAACAAGATTTTCATTTCCTTGACTTTGTCTATTGATTTTCTGGTTTCAATTTTATTTATTTCTACACTAATCTCTATTTTTTCTTCTGCTTACTTTGGATTTAATTTTCTCTCTCTTCCCCCGCCCTGGTCTCCCTTTAGTTTCCTATAGGGGAAACTTAGATTATTGATAATATATCTTTCTTCTTTTCTCATATATGCATTCAATTCTATACATTTCCTTATACACATTGTTTTTACTGATTTCCACAAATTTTGATAAGTTGTAGTTTAATTGTAACATGGTTCAAATATTGTTTGATTTCTCCTGAGACTTTTTTGGCCAATTTGTTATTTATTGTGTTGTTTAATCTCTCAGCATTTTGTGGTTTTCTACTTATCTTTCTATTGTTGATTTCTACTTCAATTCCATTGTTGTATGAACATATATAATTTCTACTCTTTTAAATTTGATAAGGTGTGTTTTGTGAACTAAATTATGATCTATTTTTGTAAATGTTCCAAGTGAGCTTGAAGAATATTTTCATTTTGCTGTTGCTGGGTGAAGTATTTTATAAATGTCAATCAGATTCAATTGACTGATCATTCTGTTTAGCTCAACTATGTCTGTACTGATGTTCTTTCTGCTGGATCTGCCCATTACTGACAGAGGGATATTGATGTCGCCAAACATAATAATAGATTTGTCTATTTCTCCTTGAAGTTCTACCAGATTTTTTCTCACATATTTTGACACTCAGTTTTTAGACACATATATATTAAGAATTCTTAAGTATTCTTCAATAATTGATCATTTTATCATTATGTAATAGCTCTCTTTATTCCTGATAATATTTTTTTTTGCTCTGATGTCAACTTTGTCTGAAATTAGTATGGCTACCATTGCTTTCTTTGCTTAGTGTTAGCGTGGTATACCTTTCTCTAACCTTTTCCTTTTAATCTATTTGTGCCTTTATATTTAATGTGGATTTCAAAGATATAGTAATTAGAACAGTACTTTACTGGCAAAAAAGTAGACATATAAATCAATGAAAGAGAATAATGAACCCAGACATAAATCCAGACTTATCTGATCAATTAGTCTATGACAAAGGAGGCAACAATATTCAATGGGAAAAAGACAGTCTTTTTAATCAATAGTGTTGGGGAAATTGGACAGCTTCATGCAAAAGAATGAAACTGGACCACATTCTTCACTGTATACAAACGTACACTCAAAATGGATTAAAGACCTAAATGTAAGACCCAAAATAATTAAACTCCTAAAAGAAAATATAGGCAATAAACTCTCAGCTATACTATTGCTAGAAATACATAGCAATAGTCAACAATACTATTTTTGGATCTGTCTTCTCAGGTAAGGATAACAAAACAACAACAACAACAACAACAGCAACAAGAACAACAGACTACATCAAACTAAATTTTTTTTACACAGCAAATGAAGCCATCAACAAAATGAAAAGGGAATCTACTGAATGGGAAAAGCTATTTGCAAATGATATATCCTACAAGGAGTTAATAGCCAAGATATATAAAGAACTCATACAACTCAACAACTTTTTAAAAAATCTGATTTTTAAAGCAGGCAGAGAATCTGAAGATATTTTTCCAATGAAGATATGCAGTCAGTCAACAGACACAGAAAAAGATACTCAGCATCACTAATCATCAGGGAAATGCAATTCAAAACCAGAATGAGATATCACCTCACATGTGTCAGGAGGACTAATACCCAAAACAAAGAAATAACAACTGTTGGCTAAGATGTGGAGAAAAGGGAACCCTCACACACTGTTGGTGGGAATGTAAATTCATGCAACCACTGTGGAAAACAGTATGGGAGTTCCTCAAATAATTAAAAATAGTAATACCACTTGATCCAGCAATTCTACTTCTAGGTATTTACATAAAGAAAATGAACATTAATTCAAAAAGATATATGCATCCTTATGTTTATCACAACATTACTTACAATAACCAAGGTATGGAAGCAACCTAAGTGTCCATTTACGGGTGAATGAATAAAGAGGTTGTGAGATATATATGTAAGCATCTCTATAACTCTCTATATAGTTTAGTCATATGATATATGTACACACACATATATAATATAACCTACATAAGTATACTATAACATAAATATAACATAACCATAAAAAATTAAGTCTTGCCATTTGTGACAACACAGATAGACCTAGATGGTATTATGCTGAGTTAAAAGTCAGACAGACATCATAAAAAAGTAAATACAAAGTAGATTAAAGACCTAAATGAGATATTTGAAACCATAAAAGTCTTAGAAATCAGCTGTAGCAACTTTTTTTCTAGTTATGTCTCCTGAGGCAAGGGAAACAAAAGCAAAAATAAATTATTGGGACTACATCAAAATAAAGGCCTGTGCACAGCAAAGGAAACAATCAACAAAACTAAAGGCAATATATGGCATGGGAGAAGATATTTGCAAATAACATATCCAATAAAGAGTTAGTATCCAAATTGTATAAAGAACTTATAAAACTTAATACTCAAAAAAATAAATAATCCAATTAAAAAATAGGCAGAAGACATGAACAGACACTTCTCCAAAGAAGATATCCAGGTGGCCAAAGGACACATGAAAAGATGTTCATCATCACTTACCCTCAGAGAAATTAAAATCAAAACTACAATGAGATATCACCTCATACCTGTCAGAATGGCTAAAATCAACAACACAAGACCTAACACAACAACACAGCAACATAAGAAACAGCAGGTGTTCCTGAGGATGTGAAGAAAAAGGGACACTTGTGCACTGTTGGTGAGAATGCAAACTGGTGCAGCTACTGTGGAAAATAATATGTAGTTTCCTCAAAAAGTATAAAATAGAACTACCAAAAAAAAAAAAAAAAAGAACTACCCTACAATCCATCAATCCATCAATTGCACTACTGGGTATTTATCCAAAGAACACGACAGTAATTCAAAGGGATACATGCACCCTGATGTTTATAGGAGCATTATTTACAATAGCCAAAATATGGAAGCAGTCCAAGTGTCCATCAATTGACAGATGGATAAAGAAGATATGAAGAAGATGTGAAGTGAAATATATATTATTCAGCCATAAAAAGATTGAAATCTTACCATTTGCAATGACATGGGTGGAGGTAGAAAGTATAATGCTAAGTGAAATAAGTAATCAGAGAAAGACAAATACCATATGATTTCACTCATATGTGGAATTTAAGAAATAAGACAAACAAGCAAAGGGAAAATAAAAGAGAGAGTAAGAGAGACAAATCAAGAAATAGACTCAATTATAGAGACAAACTGATAGTTACCAGAGGGAAGGAATGTGGGGCATTGGGTTAAATAAGTGATGAGGATTAAGGAATGTGCTTGTGATGAGCACCGGGTGATGCATGGGACTTCCGAATTACTATATTGTACACCTGAAACTAATATAACACTTACTGTGTGTTAACTAACTGGAGTTAAAATAAGAACTTAAAAAAAAAAAAGTCAGACAGAGAAAGTCAAAGACCATATGATTTCCCTTATATGTGGAATCTAAAAAACAAAACAAAGAAACAAACAAAAACATTTTTTTAAAAACTCATAAATACGGAGAACACATTGGTGTGCCAAGAGGAGGGGAGAGGGTGATAGGTAAAATAGGTGAAGGGTATTAAGAGGTATAAACTTCCACTTATAAAATAAATAAGTCATGGTAATGATTAAGTAAAGCATAGGTAATATAGTCAATAACATTGTAATAACTTTGTAAGGTGACAGATGGTAACCACACTTATTGTGGTGAGCATGTTCTAACCTGTATAATTTTTGAATCACTATGTTGTACACCTGAAACTAATATAATATTGTATGTCAATTATACATCAATTAAAAATTAAAGAAAACATAATAACATTTACTTAGCACCAAAAAAATGAAATACTTAGGAATAAATCTAAGAAAATATGTATAGGAGACTGTATGAGGGGAAACTATAAATTTCTATGAAAAAAAATTGAAGGTCATCTAAAGAGTGGAGAGATGGTTCATATTCACGAAGAAGATTCAATATTGTTAAGAATGTATTTCTTCCTAAGTTGGTCTAGAGATTAAATGCAATTAAGAATGAATAGACATCCTTTTAAAAATTGTGGGATGAAGTTAAAACAATGTTAAGAGGCAATTTTATAAGTATAAATGCCTTTATTAAAAATAATAAGTATCTCAAACTAACAACCTAAACTTTTACCCTAAAACACTTAAGGAAAGCAAATAAAATTAAACTCAAAGGAAGAAGACAGAAGGAAATGATAATTATTAGAGTGGGAATTAAATAGAAAATAGAAAAAATTAAAAATTTTTGGTTCTTCGAAAAGATCAACAAAATTGATAAATCGTCACATAAACTTGAAAAACGAAAGAGAGAAGATCAAATTACCAAAATTAGAAGGAAAGAAAAGATATTATTACTGACCCTATAGCAATAAAAGGAATCATAAGGGACTACTATGAACTACTGTATGCCAACAAATTAGATAACCTACATGAAATGCACATGTTCTTAGAAATACATACCTGCCAGGAGTGAATCAGGAAGAAATAGAAAATCAAAATACATCTATAAAATATAAAGTGATTAAATTAGTCATCAAAAACATCTCCACTACCAAACCGAAGTACAGATAGCTTCACTGGTGAATTCTCTCTCACATTTAAAGAAGAATCAATAAATACCATTTTTTTTCTTCACAAACTCTTCCAAATATAAAAGAGAAGGAATTCTTCTTAATTAAATCAATGAGGCCAATATAATCCTGATGCAAAAACAAGAAAAAGACGTAAGAAGGAAATAAAACTACAGACAAATATCTCTTATAATTATAGATACAAAAATTCTCAAGAAAATATTGTCAAAATAAGCCTAAGAATATATAAATAAAATTTTATGTCAAGACCAAGGAGGATTTCTCCCAGGAATGCAAAGTGGTGTTAACATGCAAAAACAAAAACAAAAAAAAGAAAGAAAAAGAAAGAAAGAAAGAAAGAAAGAAAGAAAGAAAGAAAGAAAAGGAAAGGAAAAAGAAACACAAAACCCCAACCATATGATTATTTTGATAAATGTAGCAAAAACATTAGATACAATTCAATGCCCCATCATGATAAAACCATTCAACACATTAGGAACAAATGAGAACTTCTTCAACCTGGTAAAGGACATCTATGAAAATAACCTACAGCTAACATCACAGTTAATGGGCAAAGACACAATGTTTCCCTTGCAATCAGAAGCAAGAATTTTTTTTTTCAAGGGACAAGAAAATGATATCCACTTATACTGCTTCTATTCAACATTGTCCTGGAGATTCTAACAAGGGCAATTATGAAAAAAAATTAGATTAGGAAGAAAGAAGTAAAATTATACCTGTTCATAGAGGACATGATCTAAAAATAGAAAACCGTAAAGATTCCACAAAAACCCCTATTAGAACTAATAAATAAGTCAAGCAAATTTGCAGGATATAAATCAACTTGCAAAATTAATTGTATTTAAATATACTGGTAAAGGGGGGAAATAAATAAATATACTAGCAAAGAAAAATCTAAAATAAATTAAGAAAACAATTATATTTGCAATAGCATAAAAAGATTAAATACTAAGGAATGAATTTATCAAAAGTGCAAAACTCATAATATGAGAAATATAAAACACCATTGAAGAAATTTAAAAAGATCTAGAGTGACATCATCATTATGGTAGAATAGTTTTACCATTTTCCCTTTAAGCAATACTCAACCACTGGTGAAGGAGCCTTTTGTAGAAGTCCAGTTCAGCAGAGAAGTTCCATTGAAGAACAAAAAAGAGTTTTCATGCACTAAAGAATGTAAAAGGAATGGTTTCACTATTCAGCACAATTAAGTACCAAGGCAGAATTTTTCAGCTCATGATTTTTCCCACAGTAAAAAAAAAAAAAAAA
>NW_024423319.1:53672372-53677773 GCF_017311325.1 Ursus maritimus
AAGAAAGAAAGAAAGAAAGAAAGAAAGAAAGAAAGAAAAGGAAAGGAAAAAGAAACACAAAACCCCAACCATATGATTATTTTGATAAATGTAGCAAAAACATTAGATACAATTCAATGCCCCATCATGATAAAACCATTCAACACATTAGGAACAAATGAGAACTTCTTCAACCTGGTAAAGGACATCTATGAAAATAACCTACAGCTAACATCACAGTTAATGGGCAAAGACACAATGTTTCCCTTGCAATCAGAAGCAAGAATTTTTTTTTTCAAGGGACAAGAAAATGATATCCACTTATACTGCTTCTATTCAACATTGTCCTGGAGATTCTAACAAGGGCAATTATGAAAAAAAATTAGATTAGGAAGAAAGAAGTAAAATTATACCTGTTCATAGAGGACATGATCTAAAAATAGAAAACCGTAAAGATTCCACAAAAACCCCTATTAGAACTAATAAATAAGTCAAGCAAATTTGCAGGATATAAATCAACTTGCAAAATTAATTGTATTTAAATATACTGGTAAAGGGGGGAAATAAATAAATATACTAGCAAAGAAAAATCTAAAATAAATTAAGAAAACAATTATATTTGCAATAGCATAAAAAGATTAAATACTAAGGAATGAATTTATCAAAAGTGCAAAACTCATAATATGAGAAATATAAAACACCATTGAAGAAATTTAAAAAGATCTAGAGTGACATCATCATTATGGTAGAATAGTTTTACCATTTTCCCTTTAAGCAATACTCAACCACTGGTGAAGGAGCCTTTTGTAGAAGTCCAGTTCAGCAGAGAAGTTCCATTGAAGAACAAAAAAGAGTTTTCATGCACTAAAGAATGTAAAAGGAATGGTTTCACTATTCAGCACAATTAAGTACCAAGGCAGAATTTTTCAGCTCATGATTTTTCCCACAGTAAAAAAAAAAAAAAAGGCATTTGAGTACCTGCCTTCACCAGCTGTTTGAAATGCAGCCTAAAAGACCCGCTTCTTTCTCACCTCAGCCAAAATACTGACATGTGCTAGGTGACTGGGAGAAAGGAGAAAGGGATCAGCTGGGAGAACAGTAGGGAGGGCTCTTGGTGGGAATCAAAAAGATGTGGATCTTACCAAGCAAGTATGTCATTTACTGGTTCAGAAAGCCTGCCCACATGCTAGTGGTGATGCCTTGCCTGTGGATCCCTCCCAACTGGCCCATGGACACCTGAAATGCTTTATGTGCCTTACCACACACACATCTCCTAACCCATGGCTGGCTCCTTGTCACACTCCCAATGGCAGGGAGAACAAACTTTTACAGATAGCTAGAGAGGTGTGCAGAATGCTTGTCTGAATCCGTGGAATTGGGAGAAACCTCACAAACTTGAGCATTCAGCATCACCATAGGGAAAATCCCTAGCTTTGCGGGATTGAAAGAAGGCATACAATCTTGAGAATCTTTCCCCCAGAGGGAATAAGAAGTGTGTGATAGGTATACTCATAGAAAAGTTCTGACAAAGCCTTAGAATCCCTACATGGGTATTTTTCTCTCAATACCAGTCAGTAAGACCTGAGGATGTGACTGATTCTTCAAATATAAAGACAGCAGCACAAGACATCAAGGAAACAAGACAGCACCAAAAGAACACAATAATTTTTCAGTAACCAACTCCAAGGAAATGGATATATGTGATTTTATCAGTAAAGATTTCAAAATAGTTGTTTTAAGGAAGTTCAGTGAGCTACAAGCATACACAGAAAGACAATTTAATGAAATAAAAAAATACATGAACAAAATGAGAAGCTCAACAGAGAGATATAAATCATAAACACAACCACACATAAATTCTGGAGCTGAAGAATATGATAAATGACTAAAAAATGCAATAAAAATCATGAACATCAACTTGATTCAAGCAAAAGAGTCAGTGAAGAAGAATACAGACCTTTTGGCATTATCCAGTTAAAGGAGAACATAGAAAGAAGAAAGAAAAAAGAGTAAACAAAGCGTGTACTAACCATAGGGTACCACTAACAGAAAAAAAGAAATCCATGAATTATTAGAGAACCAGAAGAGAGGAGATGGAGAAAAGACAGAAAGCTTTTTTTTTAAAAGAAATAGTGGCTAAGAACTTCCCAAATCCAGGGAGATATTTGGATATTCAAATTTATGAAGCTCACAGGTCACCCCAAAACTATAACCCCAAATTATCTTCACTAAGATAATTTATAATAAAACTCTTTAAAATTAAAGACTAAGAAATAATGTTAAAACAGCAAAAGAAAAGAAAATCCTCATATACAAGGAAACCCCCATAAAATTGTCAGTGGATTTCTCAGCAGAAAACTTACAGGCCAGGACAGGATGAGATGACATATTCCAAGTGTTGAAAAAAAAAATAAACTGCCAAAGAATACCCAACAAAGTTGTCTTTCAAAAATGAGGGAGAGATAAAGACTCTCAAAGGCTATGGGAGTTCATCACCACCAGACCTGCCTGAGAAGAAAAAAAGGAGGTACTCAAGCTGAAACAAAAGGATACTAATAGCTAACATGAAAATATGACATACTGGAAAAGATAAGTATATAGTTAAATTCAGAATAGTACTGTAATGTGTGGTAACATCATAACGCTAATATAGAAATTAGACAGAAGTATTAAAAATAACTAAAGCTATGATAATTTGTTAATGGATATGAAATATAAAGATGTAAATTGTGACATTAAAAACATAAAATTGTGGAGGGAGAAGTAGAAGTGTAGACTATTTGTATGTGATTGAAGTTAAGTTGTTATCAGCATAAAATAGACATATCTATAAGATGTTTTATGTAAATCTCAAGGAAACCAAAAACCTACGATAGATTGCAAAACTTTACAGCTCAGGGAACTGGCAAAAGAAGAACACACTAAGCCCAAAGTAGCAGAAGAAAGGAAATAACAAAGATCAGAGCAAAAATAAATGAAATAGAAACACAAATGAAATAGAAAGATAATAGAAAAGATCAATGAAACTAAGAACTATTTTTAAATGATAAACAAAATTGAAAAAACTTTATCTAGATTAACCAAGAAACAAAGAGAAAAGACTCAAATAAAATCTGAAATGAAAGAGAAGACACAACTGCTGCCATAGAAATACAAATCATCTTAAGAGACTACTATAAACATTTATATGCCAACAAGTTGGAAAACCTAGAAGTAATGGGTAAATTCCTAGAAACATATAACCTACCAAGGCTAAATCATGAAAAAAAAAAAAAGAAAGAAAATCTGAAAAGACCAATAGTGAATAAGGAGATGGAACCAGTAATCAAAAACCCCCAACAAAGAAAGCTCAGAATCAAATGATTCACTGGAGAATTCTACCAAACATTTAAAGAACTAATGTCAATCATTCTCAAACACTTCCAAAAATAGAAAAGTATAAAACAGTCTCAAATTAATTTTATGAGACCAGCATGACTTTGATATCAAAACTACATATGAATGTACAAGAAAAGAAAACTACATTCTTATATCCTTGGTGAGAATAGATGTGAATCTTCTGAACAAAATACTAGCAAACTGAATTCAACAGCACGTTAAAAGGATCACGCAAACAGTCAAGTGCGATTTGTATCTGGAATGGAAGGACGATTCAATATATGCTTATTAATAAATGTGATACACCTCATTAAAGGATGAAGGATAAATCATATGATCATCTGTATAGATACAGAAAAATCATTCAACAAATTTCAGCATCTTTTAAGGGTAAAAACTATAAACAAGGTGGGTATATAAGGAATGTAGCTAAACACAAAGGCCACATATGATAACACCACACCTAACATCATATTCAGTGATGAAATGTTGCCAGAGTTTTATCTGAGATAAAGACAAGGGTATGTATATGTATATATATATTTGGAATGTATATATATAATTGGAAATGAAGAAGTAAAATTATCTCTGCTTGCAGATGACATGATCTTATATATAAAAATCTTTAATTATTTTAATTATTTACCAAGAAACTGTTAGATCTAATCAATAAATTTAGTACATATTCAGGATACAAAATCAATAAACAAATAACCAAGGAGATTAAAGAGATTTTGTTGATAAAATAAGTGGAAAAAGACACAAATAAATGGAAAGCTTTCCAGTGTTTATGTAGTAGAAGAATATATATTGAAGTAATGTCAATAATAACCAAAACAATCTACAGAGTCAATGCAATCCTTATCAATATTTTAATGGTATTTTTCACATAAATAAAAAAGGCAGTCCTAAAATTTTTAAAGAATTACAAAAAGTCCCAGTAGCCAAGACAATTTTGAGAAAGAACAAAGCTGGAGACAATATACTTTTTATTTCAAAGCATATTTCAAAGCTATATTAATCAAACAGAATGATACTGACATAAAAAGATATATATAAGCCAATGGAACAGAAACAAGGGCTCGGAAATAAACCTATACATATACATTGACTGTATATTTTACAAGGCAGCCAAAAATACTCAACTGAAAAGACAATTCTTCAGTAAATAGTGCTGAGGAAACTGAAAAATCACATGAAAAAAAATTGGATGCCCATCCTACAACACTGGCAAACAATAACATGGAATAGATTAAATACTTAAATGTAAGATCTGAAACCATAAACCCCCTATAAGAAAACATAGGAGAAAATCTCCTTGACTTATGTCTTCATAATAGTTTTTTGGACATAAAACCAAAGCACAAGCAACAAAGCAAAATAAATAAGTGGGACTACTTCAAACTAAAACATTTCCACATGACAAAATAAATAATTTACAGAAAAGGCAACCTACAGAATGAGAGAAAATATTGGCAACCCATATATCAAATATGGGGTTAATATTCAAAATATGTAAGAAGCTCATACAACTGTACAGTAACAGAACAAATAATATGATTATAAAATGGTTGGAGGGCCTCAACAGATTTTTTTCCAAAGAAGATATACAAATGGTCAATGGGTACATGTAGGATGCTCAATATAACCAATCATCAAAGAAGTATAAATGAAAACCACAATGAGATACTTCACACCTATTAGAATGGCTGTTATCAAAAAAGACAAGAGATAACAAGAGTTAATGAGGATGTGAATAAAATGAAACACGTAAATTGGTATATCCATTATGGAAAACAAAATGAAGTTCTTCAAAAGTTAAAAATAAAAGTATCATGTGTTTCAGCAATCCCACTTCTTTGTATATATCCAAAGAAATTGAAATCAGTATCTCAGAGATATCTGCACTACCATGTTCATTGTAACATTATTCACGAAGCCAAGATATGAAAACAACTTAATTATGCATTGACAAATGAATGGATAAAGAAGATGTGAAAACAAATATACATTAATACATATTATATATGCGTATATATATATA
>NW_024423319.1:53677783-53686514 GCF_017311325.1 Ursus maritimus
CACCACACCTAACATCATATTCAGTGATGAAATGTTGCCAGAGTTTTATCTGAGATAAAGACAAGGGTATGTATATGTATATATATATTTGGAATGTATATATATAATTGGAAATGAAGAAGTAAAATTATCTCTGCTTGCAGATGACATGATCTTATATATAAAAATCTTTAATTATTTTAATTATTTACCAAGAAACTGTTAGATCTAATCAATAAATTTAGTACATATTCAGGATACAAAATCAATAAACAAATAACCAAGGAGATTAAAGAGATTTTGTTGATAAAATAAGTGGAAAAAGACACAAATAAATGGAAAGCTTTCCAGTGTTTATGTAGTAGAAGAATATATATTGAAGTAATGTCAATAATAACCAAAACAATCTACAGAGTCAATGCAATCCTTATCAATATTTTAATGGTATTTTTCACATAAATAAAAAAGGCAGTCCTAAAATTTTTAAAGAATTACAAAAAGTCCCAGTAGCCAAGACAATTTTGAGAAAGAACAAAGCTGGAGACAATATACTTTTTATTTCAAAGCATATTTCAAAGCTATATTAATCAAACAGAATGATACTGACATAAAAAGATATATATAAGCCAATGGAACAGAAACAAGGGCTCGGAAATAAACCTATACATATACATTGACTGTATATTTTACAAGGCAGCCAAAAATACTCAACTGAAAAGACAATTCTTCAGTAAATAGTGCTGAGGAAACTGAAAAATCACATGAAAAAAAAATTGGATGCCCATCCTACAACACTGGCAAACAATAACATGGAATAGATTAAATACTTAAATGTAAGATCTGAAACCATAAACCCCCTATAAGAAAACATAGGAGAAAATCTCCTTGACTTATGTCTTCATAATAGTTTTTTGGACATAAAACCAAAGCACAAGCAACAAAGCAAAATAAATAAGTGGGACTACTTCAAACTAAAACATTTCCACATGACAAAATAAATAATTTACAGAAAAGGCAACCTACAGAATGAGAGAAAATATTGGCAACCCATATATCAAATATGGGGTTAATATTCAAAATATGTAAGAAGCTCATACAACTGTACAGTAACAGAACAAATAATATGATTATAAAATGGTTGGAGGGCCTCAACAGATTTTTTTCCAAAGAAGATATACAAATGGTCAATGGGTACATGTAGGATGCTCAATATAACCAATCATCAAAGAAGTATAAATGAAAACCACAATGAGATACTTCACACCTATTAGAATGGCTGTTATCAAAAAAGACAAGAGATAACAAGAGTTAATGAGGATGTGAATAAAATGAAACACGTAAATTGGTATATCCATTATGGAAAACAAAATGAAGTTCTTCAAAAGTTAAAAATAAAAGTATCATGTGTTTCAGCAATCCCACTTCTTTGTATATATCCAAAGAAATTGAAATCAGTATCTCAGAGATATCTGCACTACCATGTTCATTGTAACATTATTCACGAAGCCAAGATATGAAAACAACTTAATTATGCATTGACAAATGAATGGATAAAGAAGATGTGAAAACAAATATACATTAATACATATTATATATGCGTATATATATATACATATCTTTATTTTCAAAACTTACTGCATTATATATAATTATATATAAACATATATATTTTTATAATAATTTTTTATTATGTTATGTTAGTCACCATACAGTACATCCCTAGTTTTTGATGTAATGTTCCATGATTCATTACCTGCGTATAACACCCAGTGCACCATGCAATACATGCCCTCCTTAATACCCATCACCGGCCTATCTCAGTCCCCCACCACCCTCCCCTCTGAAGCCCTCAGTTTGTTTCCCAGAGTCCATAGTCTCTAAAGAAGGGGGAATGAACCATGAGAGACTATATATAAATATATTCAAATGTAATTATATATAAATTTAATATTATACCTAAAAAAATCCTGCCATTTGCAATGACATGAATGAATCTGAGGGCATTATGCTAAGTAAAATAAGTCATAGAGAGAAAGACAAATACTGTATGATCTCACTTATATGTGGGATCTGGAAAAATATGAACTCATAAAAACAGAGGGTAAAATGGTGATTTTGAGGGGCCAGAGGGTGGGGGAAATGGACAAATATTGGTCAAAGTGTGCAAACTTCCAAGTATAAAATAAATAAGCTCTGGAAATCTAATGTACATCCTGGTGAGTATAACTAACAACACTGTATTGTATATTTGAAAGTTGCTGAGATGGTGGATTTTAAATCTTCTCAACACACACACAGACACACACATGCACACACACACAGTAATTCTGTAAGGTGATGGAGGCATTAATTAACCTTATTGTGGTAATCATTTTGCAATATATATGTGCATCAAATCATGACATTATATACTTTAAATGTACACAATGTTATATGTAAATTATATGTCAATAAATCTGGGGGGAAACACATCATTACTGCTAATAATTCTGCTAATCTCCATCCACCAGATTAGTACTGGAGGATGGGAACACCAACCTAAATCCAAGTTGGGTTTGCCATGAGTCTACGAGCATTATGATTAATGATTAGGTGCTCTTGCAAAGGACAGGTCAGCTGCTGAGACATCCCCCAAGCTTGACCTCATTCCTATATTATAAGTAGAAATTTAAAAATCAAACAGAGAGGCTCCATGTTAACAAGTTCACAGTAAATATTTCAGTCTGGATAATGGGATTGTTGATGGTTTTATTTTTTCTTCTTGCTTGTCCATGTTTTCTAAATTTTTATAATAAATGTAAATTACTTTAAAAGAGAAAAATAGCATTCTATAAAACTCAATAATCATTTTTGATAAATCAAAAATGTTAGCAATATGGGGCAAAATGTGGCCTTAATTTCATAAAAGACATCTACACAAAACCTACACCTCATATATTTAATCATCCCACCTGAGATTTGGAGTGAGAGATGGATACACACTATTTCTACCTACGTTCAATGTTGTACTGAAAATCCTAAATAGTACACCATGACAAGGAAAAAGGTAATGCAATAAATTTTGAAGATAAATATCTTCATATTTTATTTATAAACACATAGAAAGTCTGAAAGAATCTCCACACAAAATGTTAGGATTAATTAGGAAATATGTTTTGTATACAAGGTAAATAGAAAAAAAACCTAATTTTATTTCTATAAGCATAAGAAAAAAATAGAAAATGAAGTTTAAAAATTGATAGTAATTACATCATCAAAAACATAAAATAACCATTGGAGTGAATCTAATGATATGCAAAACCTCTAGAAGAAAACAAAAATATACTGTAAAAACCATATTACTGTATGTGATTTGTATCTCAATAAAGCTGTTTCAAAAAGTAGTGCAGCCAAAATATTATGGACATAGTTTTATCAAGAGTAATTACACTACACCTCTAAGTACAGAGGGGAATTCCTTTTCCTTGAAACTTATTTCCCTGAGAAGACTTTTTTACTACATTTATTCATACGCTCTTTCAGTCTGTTTATCCATTCCACCTTTAGGAAAATGTAGTGACTCTTTTGATTAGTAAATTTGAGAATAATAATTAAGCATACTAGCTGAGGTTAGATTTATGTGAACAGTACTAGTTCTCTATTACTCCATGCCATCATAATTAAAAGCAACTGTTTTAGTGGATAAGTCTTTCTAATATGGGATTCCATATTAGTAGTCACACTTGCCCACAGGTATAATGAATCTGCAAACCTAACTTCTATCAGTAATAAGTGCTGCATTTTTATCTCTGTTTATCCTTTTTTAAATGTCTTATTTTTTTCAGACCTATGCAAGAAATAGAGTTGTTACTAATTGTTTTTTCCCCCTCAGGGAAATAAACATATGCTGTCATAATTGTGGTTCTACATATACAAATCATTTGTATTATTAAAAAATCAGTAAATTTAAAGTTATGTCCTACTCTAGTGACAAATGCAAAAAAAAAGATGCTTAACATATGATAGTATTGCTAAAATAGCCAGAACAGAATTAATTACTTATTTATATATAAAACTTTGAAACATATTTTACCTTTTATCAACATCTAGAATTTCAAACTCAGTATTTATAGCATTAACACTTATAACTGACCAGCATTTCAAAAACGTTTTCTAATATTTTATGGAAATGGATAACTTTTACAAATTATCGACTTTATCTGACATACGATTCCTTGGCCAAATGCCAAAACGAAACAAAAACAACACAACAAAACAAAAAACCACACATTTGTCTTCAGTTGATCTGGGCTGAAGGAAGAAAGTTAAGCACGAAGGTAAGGAAGAGATACAAATTGTTAAAAATACAAAACAACAAAAATCCAATAGGCTAATGAGAGTGTTTCTTAAGCACAGAGTTAAACAAAACTGGAGGTCGATAAATGTATGACCTCAAGGAATGTATTACAGATGATTTCTTTTTTTTAGGCACTTTAACAAGTATCTTTATTATGCACTGATGTAAATAAAAGTCACATACTCAAATACTACCAACTGGTGCTATGATTGACTTATTCAAAAGGAGTTAATGCTTGAAGGAGAGCTAAGAGCTACATAGTAGGAGGAGCCTAGGCTCATCTCATCCCTCAAACACAGCTAGATAACTATCAAATCATTCTGAATACCCAAGAAATTGACCTAAGATCTGACAGACCAAACTGCACAACTAGAGGAGAGAAGAGGCTGCATTGAGGAAGGTAGGAAGTGCAGAGACATGGTTTGCAATAGAAGTGGATCATGGGTGCTGCAGAGGGGAAGGAGCCCTGGTCCTGGAGAAAGGCAAGAGTGCACAGGGATGAACACAAGAACACAACCCCAAAGTCATTGGCTGAGAAAATGAGAGGGGCTGATTTTTGTGAGTTTTTGCAATCAGCCATCAGTGCTCAAAGACTGGAGTTTTAGAGGTCAGTGGGCTTGGCTGTGATAGAATCATGAGGGCACTGCCCTATTCCTGGAGAGAAGGCAGGCAAACAACCCTGGAGCACACTGCATGATCTGAGGATCTCCTAAGGCACACTGAGAGAGACTGTTTATTCTTCCTGGAGGGCATCTGTGAGAGGTAGCTTTCACAGAAATGCCTCTCCAGCGACAAAAGAGCTGATGGGCACTTGTTTCTTCCCTCATCCTTCAGCATAGGCACAAAGACACTTGAGGGCAGCTAACCCAGATACTGACTGTTTAACCTGCTTAGCTCCAAATCCCACACTCCTGAGCTCTGGCGTGACTGCCTTGCTTGGGTCAAATCTGCATCTATCCCGGCATGGTGAGACCCTCCCCCAGAAGACTGGCACAACCCATTGCCACACCATGACCCTAAAATTTGGAGTTTGGAAGTCAGAAGGCTTGGCTGGGATACAGTGCAAAGTGCACTGTGCTGCTCCAGGCAGGCAAGCAACCCAGAGACAGGCAGCATGAGAACAGCAATCTAAAAACTGTCTGGGATGCACTAGGGGAAATTATTCACTCTTCTGGGAGGACTTCCCTGAGAGCAATAAATAAAGAGGCCCCTCTCCAGGGACAAAGGAGCTGACTGTTGTCATTTCCCATCCCCACCCCTTAACATAAAGCAACTTCAGTAAACAGCATAGTAACAACACTGGTTGCCTAACCTGCTTACACCAAGTCCCACCCCTCTGTGCTCTGCTAGTACTGCTTTTTTTGGGCAAGTGTGCCTAAAGCCCAACACAGAGGGCCCCTTACCCAGAAGATCAGCAATCACCCCCACACACAACACATTTACTGACCAGAGAGTTCTGCAAGACTTTAGTTCTAGTGGAAGTAGTAAAGGTCTCATTTAACAAGCAGACCAGAGCACACTTAGGTAAAACTTGCCACACTCTGGCCAAGGTTCAAACACTGCCCAAAGCAGGCAGGGAGAGCCCATGAAGATAAATGGCCTGAAAGATAAGGCAGACAAAACACAGCGACAGAGTGCATGCAGCACACATCAGAGACAGTTCCTGAAGCATCAGGCCCTGGACACTATGTGACCTCTTCTTCAAAAACTATTATTTCAGAAGCAGGAAACAAAACTTTTCTAAAACACAGAAGAAGACAGAGACTTAGGGAGAAAAAATGCCAAGACAGATGAATTTATCCCAAATGAAAGAACAGGAAAAGGTCAGAGCCAGAGATCTAAATGAAACAGATATAAGTAATATGACTGATGGAGAATTTAAAGCAACAATCATAAGGATACTTGTTGGGTTTGAGAAAAGCATGAAAGCCATCAGGACACCTTTACAACGGAGATGAAAGAGTTAAAAACAGTCAGAAATGAAAAATGCAATAACTGAGATTTGAAACAGTCTGGATGTAATGACCACTGGGATGGAAGAAACAGAGGAATGAATAAGTTGTATAGAAGATAGAATGAAAGTAATGAAGCTGAACAAAAGAAAGAACTATGTACCATGAGAACAGACTTAGGGAACTCAGTGGCTCCATCAAATGTAATAACATTTGTATCAGAGGAGTCCCAGAAGAAGAGAGAGAAAAGGGTGCAGATGGTTTATTTGAGGGAATAATAGCTGAAAACTTCCCTAATCTGGGGAAGGAAACAGACATTCAAATCCAGGAGTTACAGAGAACTCCCATCAAACAACAAAAGCAGGCCGACACAAAGACATATTGTAGTTAAATTTGCAAGATATAGTGATAAACCCTAAAAGCAGCCAGACAAAAGAATCCCTAACTTACACGGAAGACCCATAAAGCTAGCAGCAGATTTCTGCACAGAGATGTGGCAAGTCATAAGAGACAGGCATAATATAATCAATATGCTGAAAAGAAAAATCTGTAGCCAAGAATATTCTATACAACAAGGCTATCATTGAGTATAGAAGGGGAGATAAAGTTTCACAGACAGACAAAAACTAAAGGAGTTTGTGACCACTAAAACAGTCTTGCAAAAAATATTGAAGGGGACTCTTTGAAAGTGGGGAGGAAAGACCAACAGTGACAAAGACGAGGAAGGAACAGAGAAAATCTCTAGAGACAATGACAAAACAAGTAATAAAATGGCATTAAATACATATCTATCAATAATTACTCTGAAGGTAAATCTACTAAATGCTACAATCAAAAGATATAAGGAGTCAGAATGGATAAAAAACAAGACTCATCTTTATGCTGCCTATAGGAGACCATAGACCTCAAGATAGCTGCAGATTGAAAGTAAGGGAATGGAGAACCATCTATCATGTTAATGGACATCCAAAGAAAAACTGGAATAGCCATACTTATATCAGAAAAATTAGATTTAAACCAAAGGCTGTAACAAGAGATGAAAAAGGGCACTATATCATAATAAAGGGGACTATCCAACAAGCACACCTAACAATTGTCAATATTTATGCTCCCAACATGGGAGCACCTAAACATATAAAACAATAATAAAAATAAGGTATTCATTGATAATAATAGAATAAAAGTAGGGGACTTTAACACCCTACTTACATCAATGGACAGATCATCTAAGTGGAAATCCAACAAAGAAACAATGGCTTTGAGTGACACACTGGACAACGTGGAATAACAGATATACTCAGAACATTTCATCCTAGAGCAGCAGAATAAACATTCTTTTCAGGTGCACATGGGACATTCTCTGGAATAAATCACATACTAAGTCACAAATCAGACCTCAGTAAGTATAAGAAGACTGAGATCATCCAATGCATATATTCTGAACACAATGCTATGAAACTAGAAGACAAACACAAGAAAAAATTTGTAAAGACCATAAATATATGGATGATAAACAACATCTAGTAATGAATGAATAGGTCTACCAGGAAATCAAAGATGAAATAAAAAAATATACATGGAAATAAAAGAAAATGAAAATAGGATGATCCAAAACCTTTGGGATACAGCCAAAGTGGTCATAAGAAGGAAGTATATACCAATACAAGCCTACCTCAAGAAGCAAAAAAACCATAAATAAACAGCCTAATCTTACTCATAATTGAGGTAGGAAAAAAAAAAGTGAAGTCTTATAGCCAGTGAAAGAAGGGAAATTATAAAAATTAAAGGAGAAATAAATGATATAGAAAGAAACAAACAAAAAATCCAGTAGAACAGATCAATGAAACCAGGAGCTGGTTCTTTGAAAAAAATAATAAAATCGATAAACCCCTAGCCAGACTTATCAAAAAGAAAGGAGAATGGACCCAAATAAATAAAATCACAAATGGGAGAGGAGAAATAACAAGCAACACCAAAGAAATAAAAAAAATTATAAGAGAACATTATAAAAAATATATGCCAAAAATTAAAATAAAAAAAGAATTATAAGTGATTACATTATACACCAACATATTAAAACTTTAGGAATTTATAAACTGTTATAGCGCTTTACCCACATAATATAACCAAAGAAGGATTATCATCGCTTCATTGATAATAGTTCCCATGCTATTTAACATAGCAAATTAATATATCCAATTAGTCAAAATACTTCATTTAGAATTTGAATTTTGGGGAAGTTTGTTAAAATCTTCAGAAGGTTTTAAAGCACATGTCTAAGTAGGATTACAGATCACTTAAAATTTAATACTTAATTATCTCTTTAAGATGGCAATAAGAGATTCTACAGAAGGTTACATAGTTGTTAGCAAGATTTAGTTCTTTTAATATTGAGAAGATTTAATTTTTTTTAAGTAATTGAAGACCTGATAAAGATAAAACATAGAAGCCTTTTTTTTTTTTT
>NW_024423319.1:53686524-53689848 GCF_017311325.1 Ursus maritimus
TTTTTTTTTTTTTGGAGACAAAGAGAAAAAAATCATTTAAAATATTTAAAGTATACCAATAACTAAGAATATCATGTTATCTTTCAACAGAGAAAAAAAAAAGTTTAATCTTAGACCAGTGTATTCATTCCTTTTAATCTTAGTCCTGACCATACATAAAATGTTTTAAAGATTCTTTTTTACAACTTCAAAAAAAGTTACATTTTGATTTTGTCCTAAGGTTTTCATCTTTAGACAACCAGTCTTATTTTAGGACAAGATTACTTTTTTTTCTTAACAAAAATGTATTCCCATTCTTCATAACATTTTTACCAAAAACAACTACCTCATTTTCTTCACATACAGAGTTGTTTTCCTTATTATTTCCAGTAGTCTTAATTACATTTGTTAGAATTTTTAATGTTTTGAAGCCTTAATTTCTAGTAAAAACTACATAGTAATTGTGACCTGTTATACCAGAAATTTTTTAGATCAACAACTTTATGACTATATATTATAATTTTCAGAAACAGGTATTTTCTATAGTGCAATCTTTTAATGAAACTTGTTTACTAACAGACCCAAATTTATCTTTAGTTTTTTCTGTAATAATAAGATAAATGTAGACAAACCTATGTTTAGCAATCAGTGTTTTGATATTTTATCACATTTGGAAAAGACTTAGTTGTTCAATTAATTTAACTCAATTTATCATTTATCCTAACAAAACTTTAAAGTTGCAGGTTCTCAAAGATTTTGGAAGGTATTTAAAAGTATGCCTACAGAGTTAAGATGGCAGAGTAGTAAGTAGAATGACCCTATGCTTCCCTCATCCCTCAAACACAGCCAGATAAATATCAAATCATTCTGAACACTGAAGAAATTGATCTGAGAACTGAGAGAACAAACTTCACATCGAGAGGTAGATAAATAGCCACATCGTGGAAGGTAGGAGATTCAGAGAGTTGATTTGGGGGAGAAAATAATTTCTTGTACTATGGAACAGAGGGAGTCCTGATCACAAATAGAGGAGTGAGAGACAGAGATAGAGAGAGATAAAGACAGAGACAGAGAGAGACAGAGAGAGAGAGCAGCATGCAGGGGATCACACAAGAAAAACTCTTCCCCAAAACCATGCACTAGGAAAAGGAGAGCTGACTACCATAAGTTTTTATAAGCATCAGAGCTCAAAGTCTGAAGTTTTGGAGGTGCACACCATCACCAGGGCCCTGCCTGGTGGGCTTAATTGTAATCTTGTGGGGAAGAAGGGCAGTGGGCAGTGTGGTCTGAGGATCCCTTGGGTCACATGGAAAGAAAAAGTTCCCCTACTTGTAGTGCATTTGGGAGAGGTGGAACAGCCATTCCAGGGAAAAAGAGAGCTGGTGAGCACCAATGTACTGCCCTGCTCATCGGCATAGGAATAGAGACACGTGCTGAGAGCAGCAAACCTTGCTGCCAGCTTTTTGCTGTGCTTTACCATAAACTCTGAACTGCTGCATGGCTATGCAACTGCTTTTCTGGGACAAACCAGTACCAGCCACAGTGTGCTGAGACCCTACCCCAGAGGATCAGTGTGGTCCTGTGCCATAACATGTCCCTAAAATTTGGAGTTTTGAAACCCAGCAACACGCTTGAAATAAAACACAAGAGTGCAGTGTGACCTGGGAGGCAGACAGTTTAGACACAGACAGGGTGAAGGCAAGGATCTGCCAGAGGCCAGGGACACAAGAGAGCAGTTTAGTTTTCTGTAAGGGCTTCCTGAAGAGTGGCAGTTATGAACTCCCCACTCTGGGAATGAGAGAGAGGCAGACATCACACCATTCCCCTCACTCACCCATCAGCAATGACAGACTTCAGTGAGCAACACAGAGCCCCCAGTGGAGGCTGGAGCTGCTTACACCAAGCCCCAGCCCCCTGCACCCTGCAGGTGCATCTTCACAAGGGCAAATACACCTGAGAAACAGTGCCGCAGGCCTATCCCCCAGAAAACCAGCACAAACCCCTCACATGCACCAAGTCTACTGATCATAGAGTGCTGTAAGCTTTCAGCTGTAGGTGAAACAGGATCTAACTTCTTTTATTTTCTTTTAGACAGGTAGCATAAGCAGGGGTGTGCAGAGTACAGGGAGAGAGAGAATCTTAAGTAGGCTCCATGCCCAGCCTGAAGCCAGACACAGGGCTTGATCTTATGACATTGAGATCATGACCTGAGCTGAAGTCAAGAGTTAGGGGGGAGTTAAGATGGCGGAGGAGTAGGGGACCCCTTTTTCAGCCGGTCCCCTGAGTCGAGCTGGATAGGTACCAGACCAGCCTAAATAACCACGGAATCAGCCTGAGACGCAGGATGATGCATCTGGATCTCTACAAATGAACATCTCCAGCGCTGAGTATTGAGGTACGAAATAATGATTTTTATTATATTATGTTAGTCACCATACAGTACATCCCCAGTTTTTGATGTAAGGCTCGATGATTCATTAGTTGTGCATAACACCCAGTGCACCATGCAGTATGTGCCCTCCTTACTACCCATCACTGGTCTATCCCATTCCCCCACACCCCCCTCCCCTCTGTAGCCCTCAGTTTGTTTCTCATAGTCCATAGTCTCTCATGTTTCATTCCCCCCTTCTGATTACCCCCTTTCTTAATCCTTTCTTTCCCTACTGATCATTCTAGTTCTTATGTTCCATAGATGAGAGAAATCATATGATAGTTGTCTTTCTCTGCTTGACTTATTTCACTAAGCATTATCTCCTCAGTGCCGTCCATGTTGTAGCTAAATGTTTGAGAACTCATTCTTTCTGATTGCTGAGTAATATTCCGTATATATGGACCACAACTCTAATCCGATCATCTGTTGCAGGGCATCCTCGGCTCCTTCCCACGATTTAGCTCATTGTGGTTACTTGCTATATGAACATTGGGCGCATATGGCCCTTCTCTCTCTACGTCTGTATCTTTGGGCTAACCCAGTAGTGCAATGGCTGGATCATACGGTAGGCTCAATTTTTAACTTTTGAGGACCTCACACACGGTTTTCCAGATTGGCTGTACTGCTTGCATTCCCACCAACAATGTGAGAGGATCCTTTCTCCACATCCTCTCCAACATTTGTTGTTTCTTGCCTTGTCTATTTTTGCCATTCTAACTGGCGTAGGTGGTATCTCAGTGTGGTTTTGATTTGAATTTCCTTGATGGCTAATGATTTGAACATTTTTCATGTGTCTGTTAGCCATTTGTATGTCTTCATTGGAAAAGTGTCTGTTCATATCTTCTGCCCATTTTTGATTTGTTTATTTGTTTCTTGTGTGTATTGAGTTTGAGAAGTTCTTTGTAGATCTTGGA
>NW_024423319.1:53694913-53722698 GCF_017311325.1 Ursus maritimus
A
The DNA here is from genome assembly GCF_017311325.1 of Ursus maritimus. Lineage (NCBI taxonomy): Eukaryota > Metazoa > Chordata > Mammalia > Carnivora > Ursidae > Ursus > Ursus maritimus. Next base: position 53,694,915 of record NW_024423319.1, read on the forward strand.
AAAAAAAAAAGAGTTAGATACTTAACTGACTGAGCCACCCAGGCCCCCTGAAAATGTAGCTTCTTTTAATAAGCAGACAAATACACACCTAATTAAAACTTGTCACACAGTGGACAAAGCCCAACACTCCCAACTGCAAGCAAGGAGAGACTCTTCAGAGGACCGATCTGAGGGAAGGAGTAGCCAAAACACAATAGCAGGGTGCACACTCTGAAATACTTACTGAAGCACCAGGGCCAAGACAGTATAGGGCCTCTTCTTAATATAGCCATTACTGTCAGGAGCAGGAATATAGCAGGCTTTCCTAACACACACACACACACACACACACACACACACGTGACCTAGACAAAATGACAAGATGGAGGAATTCACCTAAAAAGAAAGAACAGGAAGAAGTCATGACCAGGGTTTTTATAAAAACAGATATAATTAAAGTACCTGAACCAGAATTTAATACAACAGTCATAAGAATAATAACTGGGCTTGAGAAAAGCATAGAAGACACTAGAGAATCCCTTCCATCAGAGATAAAAGAAATAAAACTAGGCAGGCTAAAATAAAAAAAAATACTATAACCAAGATGGAGAACTTAGTGGATGCAATGGCAATGAGGATGGACAAATTAGAACAAATCAGTGATATAGAAGATGAAATTATGGAGTATGATGAAGCTGAAAAGAAAAGAGAAAGAAAAGTATTGCATCATGAATGTAGACTTAGGGAATTCAGTGACTCCTTAAAGCATAATAATATTTGTATCATAGGAGTCCCAGAAGAAGAGAGGGGAAAAGGGACAGAGGGTTGAACAAATTATAGCTGAAAACTTTCCTAATCTGGGGAAGGAAACAGACATTGAAATCCAAAAGGCACAGAGAAATCCCATCAAATTCAACAAAAGCCAGAAAACACAAAAACACATCATAGTCAAATCACAAAATACACAGACAAGGAAAGAATCCTGAAAGCAACAAGGGGAAAAAAGTCCTTAATCTACAAGGGAAGACAAATCAGATTCACAGAAGATCTGTCCACAGAAAAATGGCAGGCCAGAAGGCAGTGGCATGGTATATTGAATGTGCTGAGTGGGAAAAATATGCAGCCAATAATATTTTATCCAGCAAGGGTGTCATTCAGAATAGAAGGTAAACAGCTTCCCAGACAAACAAAAACTAAAGCAGATCATGACCACCAAACCAACCCTGCAAGAGATAATAAAGGGGACTCTTTGAGTAGGAAGGAAAGAACAAAAATGACAAAGACTAGAAAGGAAAAGAGAACATCACCAGAAACACCAACTTTCAGGAAACACAATGGCACTAAATTCATATCTATCAATAAGCACTCTGAATGTAAATGGGCTAAATGCTCCAATCAAAAGACATAGGGTATCAGAAGGGATTAAAAAACAAGATCCATCTATATGCTGCCTACAAGAAATTCATTTTAGACCTAAAGACACCTACAGATTAAAGTGAGGGGTTTGAGAACCATCTATCATGCTAATGGAACATCAAAAGAAAGATGGAGTAGCCATACTTATATCAGACAAACTAGATTTTAAACCAAAGACTATAACAAGAGATAAGGAAGAGAACTCTATCATAATTAAGGGGCCTATCCATCAAGAAGATCTAACAAATGTTAAGTGTTTATGCCTCAAATTTAGGAGCACACAAATATATAAATCAATTAATAACAAACATGAAGAAACTAATTGATAGTAATACAATAATAGTGGGGGACTTTAACACACCACATACAGCAATGGACAGATCAACTAAGCATAAAATCAACAAGAAAACAACAGCTTTGAAAGACATACTGGACCAGATGGACTGAACAGATATATTCAGAACATTTCATCCTAAAGCAGTAGAATACACATTGTTTCCAAGTACCTATGGAATATTTCCAAAAGGGATCAGTTACTGGGTCATAAATCAGGTCTCACCAAATACAAAAAGATTGAGATCATACCATGCATATTTTCAGACCACAACACTGTGAAACTTGAAGTAAACCACAAGATAAAATATGGAAAGACCACAAACACATGGAGGTCAAAGAACATCCTACTAAAAATGAATGGGTTAACCAGGAAATTAAAGAAGAAATAAAAAGAAAATACACTGAAGCAAATGAAAATGACAACACAACAGTCCAAAACTTTTTGGGATGCAGCAAAGGTGGTCCTAAGAGGGAAATGCATTGCAATAAGACTATCTCAAGAATCAAGAAAGCCTCAAATACACAACTGAAACTTTCACCTAAAGAAGATAAAAAAGGAAGAGGAAGTAAAACCTAAACCAATAGAAGAAGGGAAATAATAAAGGTTAGAGCAGAATAAATGATAGAGAAACAAAAAACCAGTAGACCAAATAAATAAAACCAAAGAGCTAGTTCTTTGAAAGAATTAACAAAATTGATAAACACTAAGCCAAACTTATCAAAAAGGAAAGAGAAAGGACTCAAATAAATAAAATCATGAATGAAAGATGAGAGATCAAAATCAACACCACAGAAATACAAACAATCATTAGAGAATATTATGAAAAATAATCCATCAAGAAACTGGACAATCCGGAAAAAATAGATAAATTCCTAGAAACATACTAATTATCAAAACTGAAACAGGAAGAAATAAAAAATTTGAACAGGCCCACAACCAGCAAAGAAATTGAATCAATAATCAAAAATCTCCCAAAAAACAAGAGTCCAAAGCTGGATGGATTTCCAGGGGACAAATCGTTGGGATACCGACGACTTAAAGAAGAATTGATATCTATTCTTCTGAAACTGTGCCAAAAAACAGAAATGGAGGGAAAACTGGCAAACTCATTCTATGAGGCCAGCATTACATTGGTTCTAAACCACACAAAGACCCCACTAAAAAGGAGAATTACAGACCAATAGCTCTGATGAACATAGATGGAAAAATTCTCAACAAGATAAACAAACTGAGGGCTTCAGAGGGAAGGGGGATAGGGGAATGGGATAGACTGGTGATGGGTAGTAAGTAGGGCACGTATTGCATGGTGCACTGGGTGTTATACACAACTAATGAATCATGGAACTTTACATAAAAAAAAAACAGGGATGTACTTACTCTATGGTGACTAACATAATAAAAAATATTATTATATAAAAAAAGATACTAGCTAATTGAATCCCACAGTACATTAAAAGGTTTATTCACTATGATCAAGTGGGATTTATTCCTGGCCTGCAGGAGTGGTTCAATATCCACAAATCAATCAATGTGATACATCATGTTAATAAAAGAAAAGATAAGAACCATATGATCCTCTCAATAGATGCAGAAAAAGCATTTGACAAAACACAGCATCCTTTCTTGATAAGAACCCTCAAGAAAGTAAGGATAGAAGGAACCCAACATCATAAAGGCCATACATAAAAGACCCACAGCTAATATCATCCTCAATGGAGAAAAAACTGAAAGATTTTCCTCTATAGTCAGGAACATGACTGGGATGTCCATTTTCACATGAGTTGTAGCAACTTCTTACTAGATATGTCTTCAGAGGCAAGGGAAACAAAAGCAAAAAAAAAAAAACCCACAAAAAACCAACAACAACCAAAAACAACAACAACAACAAAACCCCAAAACTACTGGGACTTCATCAAGATAAAATACTTCTTCACAGTGAAGGAAATAATCAACAAAACTAAAAGTTGACCTACAGAATGGGAGAAGATATTTTCAAATGACATATCATATAAAGGGCTAGTATCCAAAACTACAAAAAAAAACTTATCAAACCCACACCCAAAAAAATAAATAATCCAGTTAAGAAATGGGCAGAAAGGGGCGCCTGGGTGGCACAGCGGTTAAGCGTCTGCCTTCGGCTCAGGGCGTGATCCCGGCGTTGTGGGATCGAGCCCCACATCGGGCTCCTCCACTGTGTGCCTGCTTCTTCCTCTCCCATTCCCCCTGCTTGTGTTCCCTCTCTCGCTGGCTGTCTCTATCTCTGTCAAATAAATAAATAAAATCTTTAAAAAAAAAAAAAAAAGAAATGGGCAGAAAACATGAACAGACATTTCTCCAAAGAAGACATACAGATGCCCAACAGATACATGAAAACAATACTCAACATCACTCATCATCAGGGAAATACAAATCAAAACCACCATGAGATACCACCTCACACTTGTCAGAATGGCTAAAATTAACAGCTCAGGAAATAACAGATGTTGATGAGGATGCAGATAAAGGGGAACCGTCTTACACTGTTGGTGAGAATGCAAACTAGTGTAACTACTCAGGAAAACATTATGGAGGTTCCTCAAAAAGTTAAAAATAGAACTACCCTACTACCCATCAATCACACTACTAGGTATTTATCCAAAGGTTACAAAAATGCTGATTTGAAGGGGCACATGTACCCTGATGTTTATAGCAGCACCATCAACTATAGCCAAATTATGGAAAGAGCCCAAATATCCATCAACTGATAAATGGATACAGCAAATGTGGTATGTGTGTGTATATATATAGTGTGTTTGTGCGTATATATGTATATATACTGAAGATGTGGTGTGTGTGTGTATATACATGTATATATGCACAATGGAATATTACTTAGCCATCAAAAAGAATGAAATCTTGCCATTTACAATGATGTGGATGGAGCTACAGTGTATTATGCTAAGTGAAATATGCAGAGAAAGACAAATATATGCTTTCACTCATATGTGGAATTTAAGAAACAAAACAAATGAATATAGGGAAGGGAAGGAAAAATAAGATAAAAACAGAGAGGGAGGCAAACCAAAAACAGACTTTTAAAAAAAATGATTTTATTTATTTATTTGAGAGACAGAGACAGAGGTAGTGAGAGAGTATGAACAGGGAGAAGAGGGAGAGGCAGGCTCCCTGCTCAGCAGGAAGCCCTATGAGGGGCTCAATCCCAGGACCCTGGGATCATGACCTGAGCTGAAGACAGACACTTAAACGACTGAGCCACCCAGGCACCCCTAAAAAAGAGACTCTGAATTATAGAGAACAAACTGAGGGTTGCTGGAGGGGAGGAGGTAGGGGGATGGGTTAATGGGTGATGGGCATTGAGAAGGTCACTTTTTGTCATGAGCACTGGGTGTTATATGTAAGTGATGAATCACTAAATTCTACTCCTGAAACTAATACTACACTATATGTTAACTAACTTAAATTTAAATAAAATCTTGGAAGAAAAAATATATGAAGAATGTACACAACTAAACACCCCCAAAACAGAGTCCAATTAAGAATGGGCAGAGACGTGGATAGACATTTCTCTAAATGAGACATCCACGTGACCAACAGACACATGAAAAGATGCTCAACATCATTCATTATCATGGAAATGCAAATCAACCTACTATGAAATATCACCTGACACCTGTCAGAAGGGCTAAAATAAAAAACACAAGAATCAACTCTTGTTTAATAGGATGTAGAGAAATAGGAACCCTTGCACACTGTTGGTAGGAGTACAAACTGGTAAAGTCACTAGGATAACAGTATGGAGTTTCCTCAAAAAGCTAAAAATGGAACTACCATATGATCCAGTAATTGCACTACTGGGTATTTACCACAAAAACACAAAAACACTAATTGAAAGATATTAACACACCCTGATGTTTATAGCAGCATTATCTATAACAGCCGAATTATGGAAGCATCTCAAATGTTCACTGATAAATGAATGGATAAAGTAGATGTAATATATATGTATATATATATAACATATATTATTCAGCCATAAAAAAGAATGAAATCTTTCCATTTGCAACATGGATGGAGCTAGAGAGTATAATGATAAGTGAAGTAATTCAATCAGAGAAAGAGAAGTACCATATGATTTCACTCACATATGGATTTTTAGAAACAAAACAAATGAGCAAAGAGAATAAAAGGAGAGAATCAAACCAAGAAACAGACTCTCAACTATAAAGAACAAACTGATCATTACTAGAGGGTAAATGGATGGGGGATGGGGGATGGGTGAAATAGTTGATGGGGATTAAAGAGTACACTTATCATTGATGAGCAATGAGTAATGTATAGAATTGTTGAATCACTATATTGTACACCTGAAACAAATGTAACACTGTGTTTTAATTATACTGAAATTAAAATAAAAACTTGGAAGCTTGGGAAGATGGTGGAGTAGGAGGACACTGAGCTTACTCTGTCCCACGTTTACAACTACATATCATCCACATTGAATTCAATAAACCAGAGAGTGATTCAAAGACTGCTAGGACAAACTCCATAAGTAAATACAGAGAAGAAGCTTCATCTTAAAGGTTTGGGAGGTCGGAAAGGCAGGGGGAGGCTGCCTGCAGGTGGGAGGGAATTGCAATCTGAAGAGGGCAGAGAAATGGGCCTTCCCACCAGGAAGCACATAAGAGGAAGGTTACTCTCCATAATATTTGACCCTGAAAACCAAAGAGACTGAATTCTCTTTGTATAACCAGTGTGACTTGGAGTCTGGAATGTTAAAAGACACTTGTCTCAGCACTGTGCCAGCCAGGAAGGAGAGCGAGTAATAGCTGGGTTGCTGCCCTTAAACAGACAGAGGCTCACGAAGAGGGGCAACATAAAAACTGAAGTTTACACAATGTCACAAGAGGGCAAACAGGAGACAGATCTGTTCATAGTGATTTTGGAGCATGTTGTGGGACTTCTCCAAAAATGAGGGAGCTGGCAGGTGCCAATTTCCTCCCCCAGGCCCCAGTATAAACCCAGAAACACCTGGAGGGCTGCAAAGACACTTGCTAACTAACCTGCTAGCAGTGTGCCATGCCCATCGGTTCTCCTGAGGATTCACCAACTCCAAGCCTGCTAGCCCTGGCCCTGGGCTCAGAGCAAATTTTGTTAAGGGTACAGAGCAAATTTTGTTAAAGCCGCATGCTCACCCTGCCCAGCAACCTGATGCACACTGCTGCCCTGTACCACAACTAGCCATTACACAGTGCCCTGCCACTCTGCTGTGCCAAGCTATGTGCCCTGAGCTACCATCCCATATAGGGCCCAGCTGTACCTGGCCATCACCACATGCTGTGACCAGTCTTATACACCTGGCTGCTCCAGCCTATGGCCCCAAGCTACCACAGTGCTTTGTATATCTGGCATAGTTTTAGTGGCCCAGTGTACATTTTGCTAATACCAGTGCTCTGCTCCCAAGTTCCCCAGTGGGCACACCCCCTCAGAGCTGGCCTGCCTGGGTCCCACTAACACCACAAAGAGCTAGAAAAGCCCACAACAGGCAGAGAGTCAATGAAGATGATTGCACTGAAATAAAAATTGATTCAGACACAACAGCGGGAATTAGCAACACATAGGACACTCCTGCAGTGCCACATTCTGGCAAAAAGGGATGCTGTACTCCAGGGCACTCTAGGACCTCATCATCATAAACTCATTACTTTCAAGACCCAAAGACATAGCTGAATTCCTTAACAAACAGAAACAGATGCAGAGCAACAGACAAAATGAGGAGACAGAGAAATTTTTCCCAAATGAAAGAATAAGACAAGGCCATGGACAGAGATCTAAGTGAAACAGATATCAGTAACATGCCTGGTAGAGAATTTAAAGCAATAATCATAAAGATACTCACTGGACTTGAGCAAAGAGTAGAAGACATGAATGAGACTCTTAACACAGAGATAAGGAATAACATAGCAGAAATAAAGAGCACAAAAAATGAAATGAGAAGCACACTTGATGGAATGATGGAATGAATATCAGGATGAAAGAAGCAGAAGAACAAATTAGTGACCTAGAAGACAAAGTAAAGGAAAGTAAGCTGAAGAAAAGAGAAAAGAATTATGCAAAATGAGAATAGACTTAGGGAACTCAGTGACTCCATCAAACATTACAACATTCATATTACAGGAGCCACAGTAGAATAAGAAAGATAAAAGGGGGTAGAAAATATATTTGAAGAAATAATAGATGAAAACTTCCCTACTCTGGGGAAGGAAACAGATATCTGGATCCAGAAGGCACAGAGAACTTTCATCAAAATCAACAAAAGCAGTACCCTACCAAGACACATTTTAGTTAAATTTGAAAAATCTAATTATAAAGAAAAAATTAAAAGGAGAAAGATAAAAGACAGCAGTAAGTTACAAGGGTAAACCAAAAAGGCTAGCAGGAGATTTTTCAACAGAAATTGCAAGGCAGAAGGAAGTGGCATGATATATTCAAAGTGTTGAATGGGAAAAATCTGCAGCCAAGAATACTCTTTCTGGCAAGGCTATCATTCAGAATAGAAAGAGAGACAGAATTTCTGAAACAAAATCTTTAGAATTCATGACCACTAAACTAGCGCTGTAAGAAATATTAAAGGGGACTGTTTGAGTGGAAAGGAGAGACCAAGTGATATTATAAAGGTAGGAAACACAGTAGCAATTAAAATGAATACTTCTATAAAAATCAATAAAGGAATTCACAAGCAAAGTATATAAAATATAATAACATACACCTAAGACACAGGGAGGAGAGGGGATAAGAACGGGTTCAATCATAAATGACCATCAACTTAATATAGACAGCGATATGCAGACGAGGCTATATACAAACCTAATGGTAATCATGTATCAAAACTCACTAATAATTATGCAAACCACAAAGACAAAGAAATCCAAATATATCACTAAAAAAACCCAGCAAAACATGAAAGAGAGAAAGGAAAGATCAGAGAAAATCTTCAGAAACAACCACAAAACAAGTAATAAAATGGTAATAAACATGTATCTATCAATTATTCCCTCGAATGTAAATGGACTAAATGCTCTAATACAAAGACATAGGGTGACAGAATGGTTGAGAAAACAAGACCCATCTATATGCTGCCTACAAGAGACTCATTTTAGACCTAAAGTCACCTGCATATTGAAAGTTAGAGAATGGAGAAATATCTAGCATACAAGTGGATGTCACAAGAAAACCAGAGTAGCAATACTTATATTGGACAAATTAGATTTCAGAGCAAAGAATGTAACAACAGACAAAAAAGGATACTATGTAAAAATGAAGGGGACTTCCAACAAGAATATATCATTATAAATATTTATGCACCCAACATAGGAGCACCCATATACACAAAACATTTAATACAAACATAATGGAACAAATTGACATTAATACATTAATAGCAGGGGACTTTAACAACCACTTAAATCAATGAGCATATCATCCAAACAAAAATTCAATAAACAATTGCTTTTAATGACACACTGCAACATATGGATTTAACAGATATATTCAGAATATTCCATACTAAAACAGCAGAATACACATTGTTATCCCCTACACATGGAACAATCTCCAGAATAGATCACAAAACAATCCTTAACAAATTCAAGAAGATCAAAGTCATACCATGCATATTTTCTGACCACAACACTATGAAACTAGAAGTCAAGCACCCCCCGACACACACACAATGTGTGGAAAGACCAGAAACACATGGAGTTTAAATAACATGCTACTAAACAATGAATGGGTCAACCACAAAATTAAAGAATAAATTAAAAAGTACATGGAAACAAATTAAAATGAAAACACCACAGCCCAAAACCTTAGGAATGGAGCAAAAGTGGTCAAAAGAGGGAAGTATATAGTAATGCAGGCCTACCTCAAGAAGCAAAAAAAATCTCAAATAAACAACCTAATCTTAAACCTAAAGAGGCTAGAAAAAGAAAAATAAACTAAACCTAAAAGCAGCAGAAGGAAGGACACAATAAAAATTAAAGCAGAAGTAAGTCATATAGAAACCAAAAAAAAAAAAAAAAGACTGGCTGATGGGCACTATGGAGGGCATGTGATGTGATGAGCACTGGGTGTTACATGCAACTAATGAATCATTGAACACTACACCAAAAACTAATGATGCAGTATAAGTATATGCTGGCTAATTTAATTTAAATTAAAAAGAACCCCACACAATGAAACAGATCGTGCACCCCAATGTTCACAGCAGCAATATCTACAATAGCTAAACTGTGGAAGGAGCTGAGATGCCCATCAACAGACGAATGGATAAAGAAATGTGGTCCATATATACAATGGAATATTACTCAGCCATCAGAAAGGATGATTACACATTTGCATCAACATGGATGGGACTGGAGGAGATTATGCTAAGTGAAATAAGTCAAGCAGAGAAAGACAATTAACATATGGTTTCACTCATTTGTGGAACATAAGGAATAGCAGGGAGATCGGTAGAAGTAAGGGAAAAATGAAGGGGCGGTAAACAGAGGCGGAAATGAACCACGAGAGACTATGGACTCTGGGAAACAAACTGAGGGTTTTAGAGGGTAGGGGTGTGGGGGGATGGGCTAGCCCGGTGAAGGGTATTAAGGAGGGCACATATTGCATGGAGCACTGGGTGTTATACACAAACAATGAATCATGGAACACTACATCAAAAACTAATGATGTACTGTATGATGACTAACATAACATAATAAAATTTTTTAAATAAATAAATAAATAAATAATAGAAAAGGAGGGAAAACTTTCAAATTCATTCTGGGAGGCCAGCATTACCCTTATACCAAAACCAGATAAAGACACCACAAAAACAAAACAAAACAAAACAAAACAAAACAAAACAAAAAAACTATAAGACAATAACCTTGATGAACACCGATGCAAAAATCCTCAACTAAATATTAGCAAACTGAATTTAACAATATGTTAAAAAAAAATTCAAGTGAGATTTATTCCCAAGTTGCAAGCCTGGTTCAAAATTCACAAATCAATCAACATGATACATCACTTCAATAAAAGAAAATACAAGAACCATATGATCATTTGAATAGATGTACAAAAAGCATTTGACAAAGTACAACATCCATTCATGATAAAAACACTTAACAAAGGAAGAATAGAGGAAACATACCTCAACATGATGAAGGCCATATATATGAAAAACCCACAGTAAACATCATCCTCAATGGGGAAAAACATAGCTTTTCCCCTAAGGTAAGAACAACATAAGGGTGCCCACTCTCACCACTTTTATTTGACATTGTACAAGAAGCCCTAGCCACAGCAATCAAAAATAAATAAAAGGCATCCAAACTGGCAAAGAAGAAGTCAAATTTTCACTATTTGCAGATGGCATGATAGTATATAAAGAGAACCACAAAGACTAAAACAAAAACCAGCCAGAACCGATAAATGAATTCAATAAAATTGCAGGATACAAAATCAATGTACAGAAATGTGTTGCATTTCTATACACCAATACTGAAGCAGCAGAACAAGAAATTAAGAAAATAATCCCATTAATAATTACACCAATAAGAATAAATACCTACGAATAAACCTAACCAAAGTGGTGAAAGACCTACAATCTGAAAGTTATAAAAAACTGATGGAAGAAACTGAAGAGGACACAAAGAAATGGAAGTACATTCCAGAGTCATGGATTTGGAGAACAGATATTGTTAAAATGTCTATACAACTCAAAGCAATTCACACATTTAATGAAATCCATATCAAAATACCACCAGCATTTTTCACAGAGCTAGTACAAACAATCCTAAAATTTATATGGAACCACAAAAGACCCCAAATAGCCAAAGCAATCTTGAAAAAGAAAAGCAAGTCTGGAGGCATCACAATCCTGGACTTCAAGTTGTATTACAAAGCTATAGTGATCAAAACAGTATGATATTGGCACAAAAACAGACACATAGATCCATGGAACAGAATAGAAAACCCAGAAATGGACCCATAATTATGTGGTCAATTAATCTTCAACAAAGCAGGAAAGAGTATCCAGTGTGAAAGACAGTCTCTTCAACAAATGGTGTTGGGAAAACTGGACAGAATCATACAAAAGAATGAAACTGGACCATGTTCTTACACCACACACAAAAATAAACTTGAAGTAGATTGAAGACCTAAATGAGACCTGAACCCATAAAAATCCTGGAAGAGAACATACGCAGTAACCTCTCTGACATCAGCCATAGCAATTTCTCTCTAGATATGTCTCCTGAGGCAAGGAAGCAAAAGCAAAAACAAACAAACAAACAAACAAACAAAAAACTATTGGGACTTCATCAACATAAAAAGGTTCTGCACAGTGAAGGAATCAATAAAACTAAAAGCCAACCTACAGAATGGGAGAAGATATTTGCAAATGACATTATAGATAAAGGCTGGTATCCAAGATCTATAAAGAACTTCTCAAACTCAATACCCAAAAAACAAATAATCCAGTCAAAAAATGGGCAGAAGACATGAACAGATACTTCTCCAAAGAAGACGTACCAATGGCTAACAGACACATGAAAAATGTTCAATATCACTAGCTATCAGAGAAATACAAATCAAAACCACAATGAGATACCACCTTACACCAGCTAGAATGGCCAAAATTAACAAGACAGGAAACAAGTGTTGGCAAGGTTGTAGTGAAGGGGGAACCCTCTTGCACTCTTGGTGGGAATGCAAGTTGGTACAGCCACTCTGGAAAACAGTATGGAGGTTCCTCAAGATGTTAAAAATAGAGCTACCCTACAACCCAGTGATTGCACTACTAGGCATCTACCCCAAAGATACAGATTTAGTGAAAAGAAGGGACACATGCACCCCAATGTTCATAGCAGCAATGTCCACAATAGCCAAACTGTGGAAGTAGCTGAGATGCCCTTCAACAGATGAATGGATAAAGAAGATGTGGTTCGTATATACAATGGAATATTATTCAGCCATCAGGAAGGATGAATACCCACCGTTTGCATCAACATGGATGGAACTAGAGGGGATTATGCTAAGTGAAAGAAGCCAAGAAGAGAAAGACAATTACCATATGCTTTCACTCATATGTGGAATATAAGGAATAGAGCAGAGGACCACAGGGGCAGGGAGGGAAAACTGAATGGGAAGAAATCAGAGAGGGAGACAAATCGTGAGAGACTCTGGGCTCCAGGAAACAAACTAAGGGTTGAAGAAGGGAGGGGGTGGGGGATGTGGTGACCAGGTGGTGGGTATTAAGGAGAGCACATGTTGGGATGAGCAATGGGTGTTATGAGCAACTAATGAATCATTGAACACTAGAACAAAAACTTAGTAAGTACTATATGTTGGCTAACTGAACATAATGCAAAAAAAAAAAAAAAAAAAGAAAAAGAAAAGAAAAGAAAAAGAAACAAGATACACCATCACTTAGAATCTTCAAACATTATTGCACTTCAACTTCCATAATCTGACATTGCATTCATGGAACAATCCGCAGACAACTGATTTTTATTTTTATTTTTTTTAAAGTAGTCTCCATGCACAGGCTGGAACCCAATGCAGGTCTTGAACTCACAACCCTGAGGTCAAGACCTGAGCTGAATTCTGTACTAGGTGCTTAACCAACTGAGCTACCCAGGCACCCTGCAGACAACTAATTTTAACAGACAAATTAAAGAACACTTTCAAGCAGGCATGCCTGTCCTGAATTGTTTATTAGGTAAGAATTTTAAAAACATTAATTATATTAGTGATAACGGCAGAGCTGTAGAGTATGTGTCTTCTCTATGCCATAGCAAGAACCACCAATAGTGTGGTGGAATTTGTGACCCTTTACAAGGCCACATCTCTTGTGGCCTGCAGATGTCAGCTCTCCCATCTCCCAGTGTCTGGACTGGTTTGGTGATCCACTGGGTGTGAGGATACCCTCTGATAGCTTTATAGAATGGATCAATAAAGATAACATCAGAAAATTTGTACGTGGAATCTTTGCCAACTCAGTAAGAATTCGGTATACTCAGAGCCCCATCATGGTGTCCAGCTCATTCCTCTACAACAGCCTGAAGGCTTCAGGCAAACTCTAGCTGGTTGACACCATGATGGACAGACAAGCTTGAGGTAGGTTGCACCCTTAGGAACTGGGCGTTTGTGACCACCATAGCACATGAATCCTATATATGGCATAGTGTTGCTTGGCCCTGTACCCCAGTACACGTGCTTTATTAGGAAGAGTTGGGCAGGGAGCCCTGTGGAATGCAAAGAGCTGGTGGTACTGCCTGCAGTATACCCTGAGAAGAAAGTGCATTATGTTGAACTGCTTCTTCCTCCATAGCTCCTGTATGTACTTGTAAGTGCCCATCTTGGCTTACCTTTGAGCTGATGGCTACCTCCAGATGGAAAGGAAAGAACCTTTCTCCCCTATCACATGTTATTTGCAAAGATATAACGTTTATTACCCTGACCAGAATAATTTTTACCCTACTGAAGGCAATGTCCAATGCACTGTGAAAATGAGCACTCAACTTTTGACATCTAAAACTTGTCCATAAATAAAATAATTTTCCCAATTTAAACTGGGCTTTAAAACATGGATATGAACAATAAAATCAATCTTGTGCCAGGTTGCCTCAGTAGCCTCGTCCTTTGACATATGTAATGTCATTCTAAATAAAATCCTTAATAAACTCAAAAGTATCCAAAGTTTTGATAAATTCTTCAACAGTTACATTTCTATGCTACAATTGGCATGATGTATTTTCTTCAGCTCTGCTGCTCAGTTTGTTGTTATAGCCTAGATAAATTATGAAATGAGTATGATTGGAAATGTCTTTTTGAAAGTCATATATTTTATCTACTGAATTTTTTTTGCCATAAATCATGGAATACTTGTTGTCTAACAGTGTCTTCCTCCCTTCTCCATGAAATATAGTGGGGTCTCAGTAGGGAATTATTTTAATTGAAATGATGGACTTGGCTTTTAAGGATTTTTAGCTATTACTAGTGCACTTAAGTATTTTAATATTTTCTAAAATCACATATCATTTCCCTGCTTTTTCAGAGAGCAATGCCAATTTTATGAGGTCTTTAAAACCACTTTAAGATGTCTATATGAAACACTTAAATATATTTTCTTTTTAATAATACCTGTAGTCTTCCCCATGAAAAAATTGTTTAAATTTAGAGTCTGGATATTTTGTAAATAAATGACAGCACAAGTCAATATACTCAAATATAAGTATTTGAGTATAATCTCAGGGTAGTTTCACGTGAAAGTGATATACATATTTTTTATTGTGGCAAGAACACATAACATGAGATCTAGCATCTTGATGCATTTTTAAGTGCACAATACAGTATTCGTAATTATAGGCACAATGTTGTATAGCAAATCTCTAGAACTTATTTTTGTGTAACTTAAACAATATACTCAGGTAATAGTTGACTTGTAAAAGGTAAAGTTGTCTCATTATGCAGGATTCATTTGTCTCTCATCTGCTCAGATTGATGCTTTCATTACTCTATCCTTCAGGTCACTGATATATTCCTCTGCTTCCTCTTGCCTATTATGTTCTGTCTAATGTATTTTTAAAATTTCATTTATTGAGTTCTTCATATCTGATATGCTATTTTTTATGTTTTTGTCAACAATCTTACTGATGTCTTTCATCATTTTCTCAAGTTCAGTGAGTATTGTTATGATCATTACTTTAAATTCTCTGTCAGGAATACTACTTACTTATTTTTTACTTAGATCCCCTGCTCTGATTTTGTCATGTTCTTTCATTTGAGACATAGTTTTCTGTCTCCTAGTTTTGTGTACATCCTTGTGTCTGTTTCCATATATTAGGAAAGTCAACTATGTTTTCTGCTCTTGAAAATAGGGGGTTTATAAAGAGGTCTTATAGGGACCTTCAGTGCAGTGTCCCCTGTTCACCAGAACCTGGGACTTCAAAGGTGTCTCCCATGTGCGTTGCTTTTGTCTTACTACATTGTCATTTATTTTTGGTCTTAATCCCTTTTCCTTTCAATCCAGACTTCTTCACTGACTGTTTGCCTGTTTTGGGTTTTGCCTATCCTCTGTGGTATTAGTGAAACCCAAGCAGCCTGGCTCTGTGGGGCCATGACCACAGAAGGGTTTAGAGGCAAGGCAGCAGTGTTAGTAATATTTGCACTGAGCCAATAGTTCTAGGCCAGATGCCCACTGCTATGGCTGTTGGGGGCATGGCACATAGAGGCAGCGGCTAGGTAGGGCATGTAGTGTTTAAAAAATTTGTGGTGAGCACAGGGCCAACGGCATCAGGCTTGGAGTGGGAGAGTCTTCAGGAGAACTTCTGGGTGGGGCACATTTCTATTAGGTCAGGTAGCAAGTGTCAGTGTCGTGCTGCCTCCATAGGTGGTTTTGTGTTTATCCTGGGTGGCCAGGGAGGAAAATGTCCCCTGCCAACTCATTTGTTCCAGTAGAAGTCCCCCAATAGGCTCCAAAACCCTTATAAATAGATATCCCTCCCATTTGCTCTAGGTGTTGCACAAACTGTGAATTTTCTGTTGTCTCCCCGGTCTGTTTTCTCTTTAAGGGCAGGGACCCAGCTATCACTCTCCATCCCAGCCTCACCCAGGGCACCTGGGTGGCTCAGTCAGTTAAGTGTTTGCCTTTATCTCAGGTCATGATCCCAGGGTCCTGGGATCAAGCCCCACTTCTGGCTTCCTGTTCAGCAGAGAGTCTGCTTCTCCCTCTGCACCCCACCCCCACCCCCTGGCTCAGGCTCTTCTCTTTCTTAAATAAATAAATAAATAAATAAATAATAAAGCTCCGGGCTATAAGTCCTGCCGGTCATGGAATTCAGCCCCTCTGGTTTTCAAGGCAAGACATTAGGGGGATTTGTTTTCCCTGTGTAGGGTCCCTGTTACTCTCCTTTTTCACAGCTCCCTCCCCACTATGGGCAGCACCCTACCACTGTTTCTGACTTTCTAACCTCTCTAATAGGGCTTCTTCTCTCCATTTAGTTGTTGGGTTTGTTTTGCCAGTCTTCAGATTGGTCCCCAGTTTATTGACTCAAATGTGAACGATATCTAGTTGTAAACATGGGACAGGGTGAACTTAAGGTCTTCCTACTCTGCCATCTTCCTGCTATTCACTCCCATTTATTTTTAAATATCAGTGTAATATCTCTTTAATAGATGTCTTATCATATGTATGTTTCATATAGTTTCAATGATTTTTAACCCATGAATGAAGTGAGTGCAAAACTTTTCAGTTACTTGACCTCACGTTATAAAAAAATGGAAGCATTTCAAATAAAGGGTGATAATGTATTTGTTACAGCCACATTATAAATGATACATTTCTTGGAGAAAAATGAGGATATCTTCTATAGACACATTTAGGCTAAAAAAAGGTTAAAAGACCCTTGCTCCAAGTAATGCAAATAAGAGAAGATGAATATGTTATTATAAGGTAATTGTTTCATGCTGCCTCAATTGACTTTCCACAGCAAATTTTGTACCTACATGCATGCTGTTACATTTCCAAGACTTTCACTTTTTAGGGCTGTGGTAAATATAAAGTGAGAAATGCATATCAAGATATACATGATCCTATGATTCCAGTTGACTTGTAAATTGAAAGGTGAGTACTTTCTCTTCCTTAGAGCCAAAAAAGAATTTGATTCAAATTAGCTGATATCTGCTACATAATAAAATAAAATAAAATAAAATAAAAATGTCAGAGCTACTATAGTTTTATTAAAACAGGTCCTAAACAAAACTTGCAATAACAAGAGATGCTATTTTCTTATAAGGCATTGACTAGTCTAATTCTGTTTCTGAGTAATCCGAAGACTGACAGTGTAAAAGAAGATTAAATTGGACCATATTACTTATTCAAGAATGAACCTTTTTTCTTTTTCTTTTTTTAAAATAATAATATTTTTTATTATATTATGTTAGTCGCCATACAGTACATCCCTAGTTTTTGATGTAAAGTTCCATGATTCATTACTTGCGTATAACACCCAGTGCACCATGAAATACATGCCCTCCTTAATACCCATCACCAGCCTATCCCATTCCCCCCTCCCCTCTGAAGCCCCCAGTTTGTTTCCCAGAGTCCACAGTCTCTCATGGTTCAAGGAATGAACCTTTTTTCTGTGGTCAAGAGTAGATCTACATTTTAGTGGGTTCAGTAAGAAAATTATGATAAATATGTTTCTCTTTACCTTTGTAATATTATTTATATTTTATTATTAGAGAAACACCTCCTAGATTCAAAGTATCCAGGCTATTTTTGTTTCACTGAACATTTCACTAAGTTTACAATAGCATATGTAAAAGGATATATTATCAATAGGTCTTTAGTAAAGTCATCTTGATTGAAACCAAACATGTTTTCTTATGTTTTGCAAATGCACATTATTAGTATTGATAGTATAATTGAAATTTGTTTTATAAGAATGTCAAATGTGACTCTAAAACATGGGAGTTTGGGGAAGAAAGATAAGTAGGGAATTTGTTTTATATGAAAAACATTTTTGTGAAATGATTGTTAAGCTACCCTCATTGTTGATGGGTGGTAGGGTAATTTGTGAAACTTGCAGTATGATTGATGAAGAATTTTGCAGTATTTATTCCTAAATATCATTATGCTGCCAGGTTATCTCATTAGTGATATCTACCACATGGTAATGTTTATAAGGAATGTGTGGAATAATATGTAATGAATAATAATACTTATGAAATAGTTTTCATAACTTCAAAATATTTGTTTATTTAAAAAAGACAGAAGCAATGGAACATAAGCAATGTAATATATAAGTGGCTATAAGGGAGATCAGATTAACTGTTCATAGATTCACAAGCCAATTATCAACTGATCCGTTTAATCTGAGCATTATTTGGACCATCGATTAATCATAACCAGATTTCATCAAATATTTCATCCACTGCTTTCATGTTGACTAGTTTGATAGTTTAAAAATAATAGCCTTAGATCAATCATGTACAAACTATGAAGATATTGATAACTGTGATCCAGTAACTCTTTATGGATATGAATTCAATTGGTTTGTTTGCTTACTAACAACCCCTATGTAATCTCACTAATATTTTTTGGGAGGTGGAAGAAAATCTTGTACCCATTATATAATAAATGCACTATGAATGTTTATTTTATGGGCAGGATTTGTATTATTAGTTTCAAATAAAACTCAATTGAAGGGAGAAAGGAATTTGCTAAAAAACATGTAACTACGTAGAATCTCGAAGAAAACTATATAAGCATGTTCAGAGGCCATGCAGCCAAGGACAATCCTCAAAATGATACTTTTGAGCTGATCTGGTGGAAATAGTAATGCTACCATGTTGCTACAGAGACTAATGTCCTATGGATATTAGGGCTAGAACCTCTGAAGCTAGAAACTGGTTGTAGATGCCTTGTCGATGCCTTAAAGGAATCCATTTGCTGCCTGGTATTTCATGTTATTAGTTTGTTATGCAAAATATGATGTAGTTTTAGATCTACGTATGTGCCATAACTGAAAAGAAGGCTCAAAAATCTAGGTTTTGTCTTCCATGGCAGGAGGTTTCTGCTTCATTAGGGAAGAAATTTCCAAAACATACAAAAGATATTTACAAGCGTCAGTAGCAAAAAATGAATTATACAAAACCAATACAAACATCAATTTGTTGTCTCTGAATTTTGTGGTCATCAGCATTGGGCACTGATCAGGATACACAAGATATCCAAAATGAACTATTGTTAATGACGCATTGTTGTCAATTTACCTGGGTAAAAGGATGTCATAAGAGGCACAATTCATAAGTTTAAGGGACATCTAGGAAGACTAAATTTTTTGAAACTGAGCTTTTAAGACATAATTTTTTCATAGTACATTTTATGGTATTGACACAAGAACAGACACATAAATCAATGGAACAGCATAGAGACTACAGAAATGGATCCTCAACTCTATGGTCAACTAATCTTCGACAAATCAGGAAAGAATATCCAATGGAAAAAAGACAGTCTCTTCAATAAATGGTGCTAGTAATATTGGACAGCCACACACAGAGAAGGAAACTGGACCATTCTCTTACACCATATACAAATATAAACTCAAAATGGATGAAAGACCTCGATGTGAAACAGGAATCCATCAAAATCCTTGAGGAGGACATAGACAGTAACCTCTTTGACATTGGACATAGCAACTTCTTTCAAGACACTTCTCTAAAAGGAAACAAAAGCAAAGATGAACTTTTGGGACTTCATCAAGATAAAAAGCTTCTGCACAGCAAAGGGAACAGTCCAAAAAACTAAGAGGCAACCCACGGAATGGGAGAAGATATTTGCAAATGACACTACAGATAAAGGGCTGGTATCCAAGATCTATAAAGACCTTCTCAAATTCAACACCCAAAAAATAAATAATCCAGCCAAGAAATGGGCAGAAGACATGAACAGACACTTCTCCAAAGAAGACATACAAATGGCTAACAGACACATGAAAAAATGTTCAACATCACTAGTCATCAGGGAAATACAAATAAAATCCACAATGAGATACCACCTTACACCAGTTAGAATGGCAAAAATTAATAAGACAGGAAACAACAAATGTTGGATAGGATGTGGAGAAAGGGGAACCCTCTTACACTGTTGTTGGGGATGCAAGCTGGTACAGCCACTCTGGAAAACAATATGGAGGTCCCTCAAGACGTTAAAAATAGAGCTACCCTATGACCCAGCAATTGCACTACTAGGTATTTACCCCAAAGTTACATATGTAGTGAAAAGAAGGGGCACGTGAACCCCAATGTTCATAACAGCAATGTCCACAATGACCAACCTGTAGAAGGAACCAAGATGCTCTTCAACAGATGAATGAATAAAGAAGATGTACGTATGTACATCATACAATGTTATATTACTCAGCCATCAGAAAGGATGAATACCCACCATTTGCATTGACATGGATGGAACTGGAGAGGATTATGCTAAGTAAAATAAGTCAAGCAGAGAAAGACAATTATCATATGGTTTTACTCATATGTGGAACATAAGGAATAGCACAGAGGACCACAGGGGAGGGGAGGGAAAACTGAATGAGAAGAAATCAGAGAGGGAGATGAACCATGAGAGACTCCAGGAAACAAACTGAGGGTTATGGAAGGGAGGGGTATAGGGGGATGGGGTAACCAGGTGATGGGTATTAAGGAGGGTACATGTTATGATGAGCAGTGGGTGTTATACACACCTAATGAACACTACATCAAAAACTAATTATGGAGTATATGTTAGCTAACTGAACATAACAATATATTAAAAAGTACATTTCAAAGTCTAGTTGTTGCTGTTGTTGTTTTTTCCCTAGTGTTACCAGATATGAAGCATAATGGTTGAAGGAAGTCTCTAATAACTGAATTCTTGACTTTTTGTGAATGACATATTTTGAACTCATTTATCAAGCACTTTTTAATGCATTCTGGCTACTTGCCATAGACTAAGATAGGAAAGAAATTCATTACATGGAGATTATGAACAGCACATTTTAAAAACTGTATTTTAATACTGTCATTGATATCCTTTTATCACTTATTATTATCATGCTTTTGTGTTTTTGTTCTATGCTACTGGTGCAGCATGCAAATTATTTGATGGTTGCTGTAGTTCCAATTCATCTTCTTCTGGAAATAGAAGAGGCCTCAGCCATTTCTTTTCTTTTTCTTTTTTTCCTATTTTTCTATTTGATGTGCTAAAACAAGTGAAATTAAGATCGTCTAATGTACCCACTGTCCATACCATTATCAGTATTTGAACATCTTTGAAGATGTGACCTCCTGATTGAGAAAGTGTGCAAACTTAGTTTTATTAATAGAATTAACACCTTTTTTACAGAATTCTTGGTCTGTTTCATTTTAATCTATTGACAGCATAAAAATTTATGAGTGTGTTAACCATGTTACTATGGTAACAGTAAGTAATGGCTCAACTATTTCTGCTCAGCTAAGCATGTAGAGAGGGAATAGCTGTCATAGTGTTAACACTACCCAGAATAGTCCATAAGGAGTTTTAATCTTTCTTTTATTATATAGTCTGTGGCATAATATCACAATGTCATAATCCTTTCTGACATCTAAAGAAAACTCTTTGGGGGTGCTTCGCTGGCTCAGTTGGTAGAGCACTCAACTGTTGACCTCAGGGTCATGAGTTCAAGCCCCACGGTGGACATGGAGTTGACTTCAAAAATAAATAAAGAGAACTTTTGCTTTACTTATTCTCCTTTAGTTTCTAAGGTGTCTCTTCCTGTCTGGGAAAATTTTGTGCCTCAAACAACTGTGATAAACAATGATTACATTTGAAACCTAACCAATTGAAGTAGATTTACAATAAAATAAACACACAGCGCACACACACACACCTTAATGTGCATAGGAAGAAGGGGAATAGTGAGGAAATGTAGCAGGAAATTTTTAAAAAGGAAGATATGAGAGTTTTAAGTAGTATAGATTTCTAATGTAGTCTGTCCAACCTAAGGCATTTCCCACACTTGTGTGTACCAGTAATAAAAAGTTGGTACAAAAAATAATAGAGCTGTAGTGGATTCAGGAATATGTCACCTCCATGGATAACACAAAATACTTTATCATTTGTATAAAAGAACATGTTGGTCACACCCAAAATATCTCTAGACACTTGTTACCCTATTCTTTTATTTTATGCCAAAGGGGCATTCATCATCCCTGGGTAGAAGGCATTTCAGTTACTGTCATCTCTGAAAGATTTCATGTTGAATAGTTGGCATCTTAATTAGTAGAGTACAAAAATACTCCGGATTTATAACAATTTTGTGTTGTTATATTCATATTGTTGTATAATTTAGCATTTGGTTAAATACAAAATAAATTACTTAGGCTTCATAAACCATGCACATAAATTTTAAAAATCCTTTTGTAACAAATAAGGAAAGAAAAAAATCTTATGAAAATTTTCAGTTTTGGTTTATTATACATTAATTATTTATAGCATTGCTTCTGCCAATATTTGATAATTAGAAATGACTTGAGTATATTTATATAAGAAATTTTCAATCATTGGGGTACCTGGGTGGCTCAGTAGGTTAAGCATCTGCCTTCAGCTCAGGTCACGATCCCATGGTCCTGGGATCAAGCTCCACATCAGGCTCCCTGCTTAGCAGAGAAAATAAATAAATAAATAAATAAATAAATCTTGAAAAAAAAGGGGAATGAGGGAAAAAAAGGCAGAGGAGTAGGGGGCCCTATATCAATCGGTCCCCTGAATTTAGCTGGATATCTACCAAACCATTCTGAACACCCACAAAATCAGCCTGAGATGTGAGAATTTATATCTGGATCTCTACAAGCAGAAAATCTCTGGCAGTCTTGAGTTATGAAGTGGGGAGATGACATTCTGCACACAGATATCAGGAGATAAACAGAAGGGGAGGGAGCCACCATAAGCACTTGCACTGGGAAGGTGAAATAACACAGAAGGGCAAAAGCTTCCTGTGCTGGGGATCCCGCACAGACTCTCAGACCCACAGTGGCAGGGAAAGGACTTTACTGCAGCCCTCAGATAGGATCCAGGAGCTGTGGGTGTGCACGCACCTGCGCAAACTGCAGGCAGCTTCTGGTTTTAGAAACACAAAGAGAAGTGATGGCCCGGTCCTGGGCTCCACCACCACCACAGGGAGTGTTGCTGTGGGGCACACAACTGGAAAGACTGTGGTTTTTAGCAGCGCAGACAGAAATGGAGGCAGTGTATCCTGGAGAGCTCAGTGAAGAGCAGACTGTGATTTCTGTTCTGAGACAAAGATTTGGATGAGGTCACTTCTGCTCTGACTCTTGGAAGAAACGTGGAAAGCCACCAGGGAAAGCCGCCATAGAACAAAAGCCCCCCCAAAAATGTATTTCACTGAGCCCACCGCCACAAGAGAGCAACCCAAGCAGAGTTGCCTAAGTAACAGTGCAGCAGGCTGCTCCCCCAGAAGACAGGCCTGAAGATCAAGAGGATAAGAACCCGAGGGTCCTTATAAAACAGAAACATCTTGCTTGGGTTGTGGTTAATACTTTGGACTCTGTACATTCCCTCAACTACCCCCCCAACAGAACAACTAAGTGGAGGAACCCCCAACAAAGAAATGAATCAGAGACTGTGGACTCTGACACAGACCTACTGAATATGGATATAAACAAGATGTCAGAAATAGACTTCAGAGTAACAATGTGGAGAAAGGGGAACCCTCTTACACTGTTGGTGGGAATACAAGTTGGTACAGCCATTTTGGAAGAGTATGGAGGTTCCTCAAGATGTTAAAAATTGAGTTACCCTATGACCCAGCAACTGCACTACTGGGTATTTACCCCAAAGATACAGATGTAGTGAAAAGAAGGGGCAGATGCACCCTAATGTTCATAGCAGCAATATCCACAATAGCCTAACTGTGGAAGGAGCCAAGATGCCCTCCAACAGACAAATGGATAAAGAAAATGTGGTCCATATATACAATGGATTATTACTCAGCCATCAGAAAGGGTGAATACCCATCATTTGCTTCGACATGGAACTGGAGGGGATTATGCTAAGTGACATAAGTCAAGCAAAGAAGACAACTATCATATGGTTTCACTCATATGTGGAACATAAGGAATAGCATGGAGGACCACAGGGAAGGGAAGGAAAACTGAATGGGAAGAAATCAGAGAGGGAGATGAACCATGAGAGACTATGGGCTCCGGGAAACAGACTGAAGGTTTCAGAGAGGAGAGGGGTGGGGACGTGGGTTGGTCCAGTGATGGGTATTAAGGAGGGCATGTATTACAATGAGCACTTGGCTATTATATGCAAACAATGAATCATGGAACACTACATCAAAAACTAATGAAGTAGTGTATGGTGACTAACATTACATAATAAAAAATAATAATAAATAAAAGCTAGAAAAAAATAAAAGATTATGAGCCATAAAAAGGAGCAGAAAAATACGGCTCATAATGAGGATAATAAATAATCAGAAGTGACTCAGAATTGACAAAAATGTTTAAATTAGCAGAAATGGGTGATAAAACCGTTATTATAACTGTATACTGTATGCTCAAAAGTTAAAGATATGGACAAAAAGACACCCCCCAAAAAAAGAAAAAAAAAGGAATTTTCAATTATTTATCCATTACACATGTAATAATCACACGTCCAGTTTGTAAAAAACATTATGGTAGACATCAGCATGGAAATAATACTTTGTTTTGAAAATAGACATATAGCAACATCCAAAATATGGCTTTAATCTTCCGCAAGTTAGAAGAAACAACTTTGGGAAAACATTTCAATGAAAGTGGTAGAAATAAAGTGACTAAAAACATTCTTTAACAATTTATTATAATCATTTTTGCATTATATTATCTTGTCTTTTTTCAAAATGTGTTATGAAATAGTCTAAATATATGACAGAAACTATAAATAATAATAATAATTAATAATAATAATAAGTAACAATATAAGGAACACCTTTGCATTGAAAATTCAGTTTAAGAAATTAAACTTTACAAAAAAAAAGACGTTACAATGTTGTTGAATTTCATAGTACAAATTTATTCGGTTTATTACCTTGCTTTCTCCCTAGAGATAATTGTTATAACTTGCTCATTATCTTTATCATGCTTTTCTTCATATTTCATCACACTTAAATGTGTTCCTAAACAATAAGTAGCATGTTTTGCATGTTTTAAAAAGCATATGTATAAGATGGCATGTGTATTTTTCTGCAATACTTTTATTTTATTCTTTTTTTAATAATATTTTTTATTATGTTAGTCACCATACAGTACATCCCTAGTTTTTGATGTAAAGTTTCATGATTCATTACTTGCATATAACACTCAGTGCACCATGCAATACGTGCCCTCCTTAATACCCATCACCAGCCTATTCCATTCCCCCACCCCCCTCCCCTCTGAAGCCCTCAGTTTGTTTCCCAGAGTCCACAGTCTCTCATGGTTTATTCCCCCTACTGTTTACCCCCCCTTCTTCTTCCCTTTCTTCTCCTGCCGATCTTCCTACTTCTTATGTTCCATAAATGAATGCAATATGCTTTTAAACTCAGCAAACTCACAAAAATATTTATTGTAGTCATCTACATTTATAGGTAGAGCAATAGTTCATTCACTTTCACTGTTGAATATAATTCAATTTTTTAACTATTGGAATTTATTTTTTATTAATGTACATTCAGGTAATTTTCAACTATTTTAATTATAAAAATGCTGATAGTAACATTGTTGAATATATATTCTTGGACATGCATGTAAGAGTTCTTTAAGACTGGAATTGTAACAATATGTATATATCACACTTAACTAGAATTTGCCAAATTATTTTCAAAATTTTCAAAATTGATGTGCTTCCTTCAGGAATTTCTAAAAACTCTCTCAAGTCCACATTATAGCCAGGACTTGGATTTCAGACTTTCAAAAATAAATATGATGCTCATGTAGTTCAAAACTCCAAACAATATAAAAATGTATATATTGATGTATTAGTTGTTGTTTAAATGCAGAGTTGGAGACAAATCAATCACTGAAGTTTAAATGGGAGTTGATTTCTTTAAATAAGAAAGAGGGGATAGTGATAACATTTTTCAGGGAAGGATGATAAAATAGTAAATGGTACATTATTGAGCTGGTTAATGCTATGGGCAACCAGGGCTCAATTCTGGAGCAAATCATATGAGGTGCCACATGGAATGTGCTTTAATATTTTTGAATGGATGGTTGAGAGTACCCTGGGGATATTAATTGTTCTGACTCTGAGCTGAGGAATCTTAATGGGGTTTATAGAAAGTCTTCAGGGGAAAAAATGTTTTAGGTGGGACTCTACCAATGTACATAGGAACTATCCAACACAGTTCATGCTAAATCCAATGTGGGTGAAGGTGATATGGCATAGGATACCAAAATGTCTATTAGCACACTACCACCTTTTCCATAGCTAAAGCATTTTCTAACCTCTACCAATAACCATCCTTAGTAGGTTTTTTATATCCTTATAAAATTGTTTATGTGTGGTCAAACAATATGAATACAAGGTTAGTTTCACCCCATTTTTCACATAAGTCTTCCTATGAAACAACACATTTTGTATTTTTTTCCATTAGGACATGGAAAGGTTTTTTTATTTCATGTTTTTATTTAAGTTCCAGTTAGTTAACATATGGTGTAATATTATTTTCAGGAGTAGGATGTAGTGATTCATCACTTATATACAAGATCCAGTGCTCATCACGAGAGCCCTCCTTAATGCTCATCACCCATTTAACCCATCCCCCTGCCTACCTCCCCTCCAGCATCCCTCAGTTTGTTTTTTATAGTTAAGAGTCTGTTTTATGGTTTGCTTCTCTCTTTCCCCCCATCTTTATGTTTCATTTCTTAAATTCTAATATATGGAAAGATGTCTTATTCTTGTTAGCAGATACATTGCATGAATGTAGTATAATTTTTAATCAGTGCATTACAGATGTCCATTTTTTAACAAATTTTTAGTATATTGTTGCAACAAATAATTTTTATAAGCCCTTTTATAGGCACAATTGTAGAATATATCCTTAGTAGTGAGATTGCTGGATATAAAGATAAATACTTTTGAAATTTTAAAAGTTATTTTGAAATTTACCTACTAGGGGATAGTGTCATTTCATGCCCCATAAGCAAAGTATGAAAGAACCTGTTTTCCTACAGCTTCACTAACATTCTATATTGTTAAATACGTATGTTTTTGCTAATCTCATAGATAAGAATGCTACTTCAATGAAGATTTAAACTGCTTATCTTTTGTTATGACAAAGTGAAATTTTACATCTGCTTTATATGTTTAAGGGACAATTGTGTTTATTCTCTTTCCCTATATTTTTATTGGTTTGTTTGTGGTTATTTATTTCTCTGATATATAGATGGAAAAATAGCTAAAGATAGGTAGGTAGGTAGGTAGGTAGGTAGGTA
>NW_024423319.1:53722708-53741873 GCF_017311325.1 Ursus maritimus
TAGGTAGGTAGGTAGGTAGGTAGGTAGGTAAGTAGATAAATAATCTCATACTTGTATGAGTTGCTATTTTGGGTTAGTCTCAGCCTATCAATTGTGATACTATCACCTGCAAATGCCTGGGGGCACTCATCTGGGCCCACACTACTGTGGCCAGCCTCCACAGACATTTCTTCTTTTGGAGCCAATGTTGTGGCTGGACAAGCACTTGCAGTTCTTATTATGATTGCAAGGCACACCTCAACAACAACCATCAGGGAACTTTAAAAAAAATAAAAGTTTATTAGTTATATCTCCTGGAAGGTACACAGCACACCTGGGGCCACACAGTGAGATCACAGGTAGAGGGAGAGAGTGAGCAGGTAAACAGGGACCTGGGGTTCTGCCTTTATTTGGGTCTAGGATGTGGTGCCTAAGGTTTCACTGGTTCACTCTTTATTGGTGAATTTAAAACATTACTGCATGGATTAAAGCACAAGAAGGGAAAAGCAAGCAATTGATCAAATGGTCAGTTATCTAGATCACCCAGAACTGTCTAAAGAGGGAAACTTCATGGTTGAGCTGGCCTGGCTCTTCGTCTAGTTGCTTAACTGACAATGTGTTTATTTAAGATGGACATCTCTTTTTTTTTAATAGATAATATATACTTTATTACTTTTTTATGAAGTCTTTTTTATTTTAATTCCAGTGTAGTTAACATACAGTGTTATATTAATTTCAGCTATACACTATAGTGATTCAACAGTTCTATATGCCACCCAGTGTTCATCACAACAAGTGCACTCCTTAACCCTCACCTATTTAACCCATCCCCCACTCACTTCCCCTCTGGTAACCATCAGTTTTTTCTCCATAGTTAAGAATCTGTTTCTTAGTTTCTCTCTCTCTCTTTTTCCTTTGCTAATTTGTTTCTTAATTTCCACATGACTGAAATTATACGGTATTTGTCTTTCTCTGATTGATTTATTTCACTTAGGATTATATTCTCCAGCTCCATCCCTGTCATTGCAAAAGGCAAGATTTCATTCCTGTTTATGGCTGAATAATATTCCATTGTATATAGCTATAGCTATAGATAGCTATATATCACCTCTTCATTATCCATTCATCTATTGTTGAACATGGGCTGCTTCCATAATTTGGTTAATAGTAAATAATGTTGCTATAAACATAGGGGTGCATGTACCCCCTTGATTTTTTTTCAGGGGGGAGGTAAATGCCCAGTAGTGTGATTGCTAGAGTGCAGAGTTGTTCTATTTTTAACTTTTTGAGGAAACTCGGTATTGTCTTTTACAGGGGCTGCACCAGTTTGCATTCTCACCAACAGTGCAAGAGGGTTCCTTTTCCTCCACATCCTTGCTAACAGTTGTTGTTTCTTGTGTTTTTAATTTTAGTCATTCTGACAGATGTAAGGTGATATTTAATTGTAGTTTTGATTTGCATTTCTCTGATGGTAAGTGCTGCTGAGCATCTTTCCATGTGTCTGTTGTTCACCTGGTGTCTTCTTTGGAAATGTCTGTTCATGTCTTTTGCTCATTTTCCAATTGGATTATTTCTTTTTTGGGTGTTGAGTTTTATATGTTCTTTGTATATTTTGGATTCTGACCCTCTATAGGATATGTTATTTGCAAATATTTTCTTCCATTCAGTAGGTTGACTTTTAGTTTGGTGATTGCTTCCTTCACCATACAGAAGCTTTTTATTTGATGTAGTCCCAATGGTTTATTTTTGCTTTTATTTCCCTTGCCTCAGCAGACATATCTAAAAAAATGTTGCTATGGCCAATGTCAGAGAAATTACTCCCTGTAATTTTTTTTTTTAGGATTTTTATGGTTTTAGATTTCACATTTAGGTCTTTAATCCCAAGATGGACATCTTTGGAGTGGATTCCTCAGCAATCAAATACTTAATGCCAAAATGTACATCACGATAACCAAAAAACAAACAAAACAAAACAAAACTAATTGTTAGGCATTTATGCTAAAATTGCACAAAATAATAATCGTCTTTTGATTTTGCTTTGGTGTTTTTCACCATGGAGAAATTTTAATTATTTTTTGTAGTTGAATTTATGAATTATTTTTCTTTTCTATACATTAAGTCATCATTAGAAACACCTTTTCCACACCAGAATTATAAGTTTGTCTTATGTTTATATAATACATTTATTAAAGTGTCCACTTTCCTTCTAGTAAAACACATAAATCACTCTTCTTTTACCTAAGGCAAGTAGGTATACTGGATTTATATCATTGTATAACAAATTACCACAATTTAGTGGTTTAAAACAAAACAGATTTGCTGTTTTATAGTTTTTTGTCATTCAAGAATCCAGCTTGTTTTCACTGGGTTCTCTTCTCCGAACCACATTGGACTGAAGTCAAAGTGCTGACTTGGCTATGTGCTAATCTAGAGGCTGAGTTAAGGAAATGTAGCTTGTAAACTCCATCAACTTTTTGGCAGAATTCATTTTCTTAGGGTAGTAGAACTGAAGTTTTCATTATTATGCTAGTTGTGGGTTGGGGACTGTCTTAGCAACTAGAGACCACTATCAGGTGCTTGTTACATTAGGCCCTCCATCTCAGCAATGAAGAACCTGTCATGAATCCAATCTTTTCCATGCCTTGAATTTCTCTGACCTCCCTTTCTAGGATCAGCTAGAGAAATGGATAATCTCCTTATCTTAAGCTCAGTTGATTTTTTAAAGCTTTATTTATTTATTTTAGAAAGAGAAAGAGCACAGGGAGGGAGGGGCAGAGGGAGAGGGAGAGGGAGAGAGAATCCTAAGTAGACTCCACACTGAGTGTGGAGCCCAATTCGGGGCTCAGTCTTGCAACCCTGAGATCATAACCTAGGCTGAAATCAAGATGCTTAACTGACAGTGCCACCCAGGTGCCCCAAGCTCAACTGATTATTAACCTTAATTTTATTTTGCAAAATTCCTATTACCATGTAGTATAACATAATCTTGGAAATAACATCAGAGAGTGGAGATCAGAGAGACACTTTAAGATTTTGCCTACCATAGTGATTTGAATTCTTTCATGAGATGATAAGTCAGGTGAAAAACAAGAGGGAGACACAGGAGAAGTGCAGAAAAATAAAGTTTATTATACTCAGAGATCTTAGGATAGAGCCATTGCATGTCATGAGAGTTCCACACATGCGGGATCAACATGAGAGTGAGTTCAACCAAGCAGATGGGGAGCTCAGAGAGAGGGTGGAGAAGAAGGAGAGGGAGAGAATCCTTTGGCAAGTGCCTTTATTTGGGGCCAGAGTGTAGTACACACATACAAAAAAAGGTGTAAGGGGATTTCACTGGTGCATTTGAATGTCACCAGGTCATAGTCAGAAGAGGGCAAGAAAGAGAATTTGTGGCAGGGGTCAGCTTTTCATATTGGTGCACTTGGTCACCTGGGTGGTGTGCTCACAGCCTGTTTATGGGGATATTGAAACAGCATGAAAATATGAAGCATTAGAATTTACAAGACACACATTTATCTAGACTCTAAATAGATATAGGGAAGTTTTACTGAAGAATTTATTTGATGGTAAGCATACTACTCCTAGTTCACCATTTCATGAAGATAGAGGGCTTCAAAAGTGCTAGCTATGTGCAAGGTTGAGTTTTAGCTTCACCTTTTTTTAGTTGTAAGTTCTTGTCTCATGACTCCTGTATCTATTGAAACACAATTGGTCTTAGTCACCCAGATCCACACATGACATCAAGAAAGATGAATCTGTGGGGATGTACTGTATGGTGACTAATATAACAAAATAAAAATTATAAAAAAAAGATGAGTCTGTCTCATTGCTCTGGTTCCATGATCCTCTTTATTTTTAGACCATAGGACTTCTTTCTTTCTTTCTTTTTTTAAATATAGCCATACATTTAATTATGATTGTTCTACTTTAGCTAAAATTCCTAGTTTTAGGAAACTTATGGTTATCCATTCTACTACAGGGTACAAAACAGGAGTCTCAACCATATTACTTTACTTCCATTGTTACTTAGATAATGTACGTTTCTGAGAGGATATGATGTTGCATTTATTAAAGAAAAATCTAGGCGAATGAACAGATAAAACTTATTCAAAAATAAACTATAGGGGCGCCTGGGTGGTGCAGTCGTTAAGTGTCTGCCTTTGGCTCAGGGCATGATCCTGGCGTTCTGGGATCGAGCCCCACATCAGGCTCCTCCGCTGGGAGCCTGCTTCTTCCTCTCCCACTCCCTGTTTGTGTTCCCTCTCTTGCTGGCTGTGTCTGTCAAATAAATAAATAAAATCTTTTAAAAAAACTATAATAAGAGCAATTTTATGAAACCCACACTTGTAATAATACAAGATTCTGTTACTAACATTTCTAAATTTCCAATATAGATACTTGTATACTTGTTTTCCAGTCAGCATTCAAGTCAGCATTTTTTTTTTATGTAATACTGCAAAAACAAAATATCATTTCAGGTGAGTGAAATAACTATGTGTTATTGCAAACACATTCAGAGGCTCTGTGTCAGTTATATCATCTTGTAATATTTTCAGTTTAACAGCCCTTTGCAAACTATAGTATCTGCCACACAAGTACATACATGTTCACATATTTGCACACACACACACACACACACACACTAGTAATTACTATGGGACAAATTTTTTTCAAGTTTTCTCCAATAGAAATACACAGCTGTGTCTACATGCAACTGGAACAAGTGGTAGAAAATGAAATGGTTATTTGCATAAAAATTGAAACTATTCTATAAAAAATGTACTCTTGTCTTGCATTATGTTGAGCCATATGAAATTGCTATTTTTATGGTTCAAAGGATGTCAAATACTCATAATCTCATATGGTTTAGTATATTTAATCTTACTATAATGTCCAGTAAACATTTACTGACAAAGCATACATCTCCTTTTAATAGAGTTTACAGTGTTTTAAAATCATACTATTTGATACTTGATGGTTGCATCTATATTATGATAAAATATTCATGTACAGTAAAATGTTAACAATTTTCTGGTTATCTTATCTATTTTACAAATAACGGTAATTTTGTGTTTTATCCAATATTTGAAAAATTATAGTTATGACATTAGGAAAAGTTTGACCAAATACTCTTTTGGGTTCTGATTTATTGTCTAAATAATTTCTGATCTATATTTTGTCTAACACAACTGCCAAGAATTCTTAACAGTCCTAACTCCAGGTTTTATACAAGTCTGGTCTATTGCTAATAGCCTTGTCCTGAAGCCCAAACTCACTAGGATTTTGTTTGTTTCTAGAGAATCATATTTTGCTCCAATATATTTTACTTTCTAATCACAGCCCTACAAAACTGTTATCTTTGGAAAGCCACAATTAATCTCAGGTTTTTATGTCATTAATAAAGTGAATTTCTTGGATGAGTTTATACTTAATATATGTTGGTTTTAATATTTTCGAGTGCTCTGCCATCTCCACTAGCCCTGGAAGATAAGTTGGATGATATATTTTAATGTATATCAAAGCCACGTATCCCTCAAATTCCAAAACATAACTAAGCATGCTTCATTCTTCCTATATCTATTACCTGCAAAATAAGTTGCTTCAGCTTCTGATTCAAAATAAAGCTTTCATACATATCAACTTATGAGGCTACTGATATGTAATTATTGTAGGCTTTTATAATAGGATCATATGGCACCTTCTATTTTTGTACTTAATACTTCAATGCTTATTGTAAAGTAATTATTTGATAGGTATGTTCCAAATGGCTATTCATATTTGAAATCATTATGTAAATTGAGAACTGCCTGAATAGGAATTGTATATTTGTAATTTGTGACATTAACTTACACAAATGTACTGCATAATAGAAAAGCATATTACCAAATAAATAAACCATGGATATGTGTTTATTTACTTTTGAGTGAAACATTTTCTTTTGTAAAACATTAATTGAAAATGTGCTTATTCAAAGTAGGTGGTTACAGTTTTTTTTAATTTAAATTTTATTTTAATTCCAGTATAGTTAACATAAAGTGTTATATTAGTTTCTGGTGTACAATATAGTAATTCAACAATTCCATACGTCACCCAGTGCTCACCACAAAAAGTGCATTCCTTAATCCCCATCACCTATTTCATACATACTGCTACCCACCTACCCTCTGGTAACCATCAGTTTGTTCTCCAGAGTTAAGAGTCTGTTTCTGGGTTTGTCTACCTCTCTTTTTTTTCCCTTCCTCATTTCTTTTTTTTTTTTAATATTTTATTTATTTATTTGTCAGAGAGAGAGAGCACAAGCAGGGGGAGTGGCAGGTAGAGGGAGAAGCAGGCTCCCCACTGAGCAAGAAGCCTGATGCTGGACTTGATCCCAGGACCCTGGGTTCATGAACTGAGCCGAAGGCAGACACTTAACTGACAGAGCCACCCAGACGTCCCATTGCTTTGGTTTCTTAAATGCTACATATGAGCAAAATCATATGATATTTGTCTTTCTCTGACTGACTTATT
Organism: Ursus maritimus; assembly: GCF_017311325.1. Classification (NCBI taxonomy): domain Eukaryota; kingdom Metazoa; phylum Chordata; class Mammalia; order Carnivora; family Ursidae; genus Ursus; species Ursus maritimus. The sequence goes on from NW_024423319.1 coordinate 53,729,201, forward strand.
TCACTTAGCATTATACTATCTAACTCCATCCATGTTATTGCAAATGGCAAGATTTCACTCCTGTTTTCAGCTGAATAATATTCCATTATCTAAATAACATCTCTTCTTTATCTATTCTTCTATCAGTGGACAGTTGGGCTGCTTCCATATTTTGGATATTGTAAATAATTCTGCTATAAACATAGGGGTGCATGTATCCCTTTGTATTCGTGTTTTTGTATTTTGGGGGTAAATACCCAGTAGTGCAATTACTGGATCATAGAATGCTACTATTTTTCACTTTTTGAGGAATCTCAATACTGTCTTCTATAGTGCCTGCACCAGTTTATATTCCCAAAAACAGTACAAAGGTGTTTCCCCTTCTCCATATCCTTGCCAACACTTGTTTCTTGCGTTTTTGATGTTAGCCATTCTGACAAGTGTGAGGTGATATTGTAGTTTTGATTTACATTTCCCTGAAGAGGGGTGATGTTGAGCGTCTTTCCATGTATCTGTTGGCCGTCTGTATGTTTTCTTTGGAGAATTTATTTGCTTCATTTATTTGCCCATTTATTAATTGGATTGTTTGGTTTTTGGTGCTGAGGTGTGTGCATTTTTATATATTTTGGATACTAACAATTTATTGAATATATCATTTGCAAGTACTTTCTACCATTCAGTAGGTTACCTTTTAGTTTTGTTGATTGTTTCCCTCATTGTGCAGAAGCTTTTTATTTTGTTTTAGTCCCAATAGTTCATTTTTACTTTAGTTTTTCTTGCCTCAGGATACCTACCTAGAAAAATGTTGCTACAGCCAATGTCAGAGTCATTACTACCTGTGCTCTCTTCTAGGATTTTTATGGTTTCATGTGACACATTTAAGTCTTTAATCCATTTGGAGTTTATTTTGGTGTATGATGTAAGAAAGTGGTTCAGTTTCATTCTTTTCATGTAGCTGTCCAGTTTTCCCCACACCCATTTTGCAGAGACTGTCTTTGTCCCATTGGATAACCCTTCCTCCTTTGTTGAAGATTAATGGACCATATAATGTGGATTTATTTCTGGGATTTCTAATCCGTTCCATTGATCTATGTGTCTATTTTTGTGCCCGTACCATAATGTTTTGATTACTAGAGCTTTGTAATATAACTTGATATTGGGAATTGTGATACCTCTGGCTTTGCTTTTCTTTTTCAAGATTGCTTTAGCTACTCAAGACCTCCTGTTCTCCTATACAAATTTTGGGATTATTTGTTCTAGTTCTGTGAAAAATGCTTTTGGTATTTTGGTAGGGATTGATTTGAATATGTAGATTGCTTTGGGTAGTATAGGCATTTTAACAATATTTATTCTTCTAACTCATGACCATTGAGTGTCTTCCTCTTTCTTTCTTTTCCTTCCTTTCTTTCTTTCTTTCTTTCTTTCTTTCTTTCTTTCTTTCTTTCTTTCTTTCTTTCTTTTTTTTCTTTTTTTTCTTCAATCTCTTTATCAGTGTTTTATGGTTTCCAGAGTAAAGGTCTTTTACCTCTTTGGTTTAGTCATAGGTATTAGGTTTGTTTTTGGTGCGATTGTAAATGGGATTGTTTTCTTAATTTCTCTTTCAGCTGCTTCATTATTAGTATATAGAAATGGAAATTGCTTTTTTTTTAGTTAGTAGGGTTTTTTTATGTAGTATTTAATGATTCATTAGTTACGTATAACACCCAGTGCTCATAACAGCATGTGCCCTCCTCAATTATCATCAGCGTGTTATCCCCTCCCCTCACCCCCTCCCTTCTGAAACCCTCAGTTTGTTCCCGGGGTCCATACTCTCATGGATCATCTCCCTCTCTGATTTCTTCCCCTTCGGATTTCCCTCCCTTCCCTATGATCTTCTGTGCTATTGCTTATGTTCCACATATAAATGAAACCGTGTGGTAATTATCTTTCTCTGCTTGACATACACCACTTAGCATAATCCCCTCCAGTTCCATCCATGTTGATGCAAATGGTGAGTATTCATTGCTTCTGATGGCTGAATAATATTCCATTGTGTATATGTAACACATCTTCTTTATCCATTTGTCTATTGAAGGACATCTCAGCTCTTTCCACAGTTTGGCTATTGTGGACATTGCTGTTATGAACATTGGGGTGCATGTACCCCTTCTTTTCACTACATCTGTATCTTTGGGGTAAATACCTAGTAGTGCAATTGTTGTGTTGCAGGGTACTCTATTTTTAATGTCTTGAGTGGCTGCACCAACTTGCATTCCCACCAACAGTGTAAGAGGGATCCCCTTTCTCCACATCTTCTCCAATATTTGTTGTTTCCTGTTTTGTTAATTTTTGATTATTTGTTTTTTGGATGTTGAGTTTGAGAAGTTCTTTATACCACTCAGATATCAGCCCTTTATCTGTAATGTCATTTGCAAATATCTTCTCCCATTCCATGGGTTGCCTCTTAGTTTTGTTGACTGTTTCCTTTGCTGTGCAGAAATTTTTTATCTTGATGAAGTCCCTAAAATTCATTTTCGCTTTTGTTTTGCTTCAGACATGTGTCTTGAAAGAAGTTGCTGTGGCCAGTGTCAAAGAGGTTACTGCCTATGTTCTCCTCTAGGATTTTGATGGATTCATGTCTCACATTTAGGTCTTTCAACCAGTTTGAGTTTATCCTTGTGTATGTTGTGAGTTTCATTCTTCTATATGTAGCTGTCCAATTTTCCCAGCACCACTTATTAAAGAGACTTTTTTCCATTGAATATTTATTCCTGCTTTCTCAAAGATTAGTTGCCCAAAGAGCCGAGGGTCCATTTCTGGGTTCTCTATTCTGTTCCATTGATCTATGTGTCTGTTTTTGTGCCAATACCATGCTGTCTTGGTGATCACAGCTTTGTAATAAAGCTTGAAGTCAGGCAACGTGATGTCCACAGCTTTGTTTTTCTTTTTCATCATTCCCTCAGTGATTCAGGGTCTTTTCTGGTTCCATACAAATTTTAGGATTGTTTGTTCCATCTCTTTTAAAAATGCAAATGATATTTTAATAGGAATGGCATTGAAAGTATAGATTGCTCTGGGCAGCATAGACATTTTAACAATATTCTTCCAATCCATGAGCATGAATGTTTTTCCATCTTTTTGTGTCTTCTTCAATTTCTTTCATAAGTGTTCTGTAGTTTCTAGTTGGTTTATTCCTAGGTATTTTACGGTTTTGCTGCTATTGTGAATGGAATCGTCTCCTTAATTTCTCTTTCTACATTTACATTGTTAGTGTATGGAAAAGCAACTGATTTTTGTGCATTGATTTTGTATTTTGCCACATTGCTGAATTGCTGTATGAGTTCTAGTAATTTGGGGGTGGAGTCTTTTGGCTTTTCCACATAAAGTATCATGTCATCTGCAAAGAGAGATAGTTTGACTTCTTTGCTAAATTCAATACCTTTTATTTCTTTTTGTTGTCTGATTGCTGAGGCTAAGACTTCTAGCACTATGTTGAACAGTAGTGGTGAGAGTGGGCATCCATGTTGTATTCCTGATTTTAAGGAAAAGCTCTCAGCTTTTCCCCATTGAGAATGATATTCACTGTGGGCTTTTCATAGATGGTTTTTATGAATTTGAAGAATGTTCCCTCTATCCCTACACTCTGAAGAGTTTAAATCAGAAACGGAATTTGTATTTTTTCAAATGCTTTTTCTGCATCAATTGAGAGGTTCATATGGTTCTTGTCTTTTCTTTTATTGATGTGTTCTATCACGTTGATTGATTTGTGAATGTTGAACCACCCTTGCATCCCAGGCATAAAACCCACTTGATGCGCTCAATAATCCTTTTAATGTACTGTTGGATCCTATTAGCTAGGATCTTTTTGAGTATTTTGGCATCCATATTCATCAGGGATATTGGTCTGTAATTCTCCTTTTTGATGGATTCTTTGTCTAGTTTTGGGATCAAGGTAATGCTGGCCTCATAGAATGAGTTTGCAAGTTTTCCTTCTGTTTCTCTTTAAGAAACAGTTTCAGTAGAATAGGTATTATTTCTTCTTTAAATATTTGGTAGAATTACCCAGGGAAGCCATCTGGCCCTGGACTTTTGTTTTTGGGGAGGTTTTTGATCACTGCTTCAATTTCATTGCTAGTTATTGGTCTATTCAGATTGTCTATTTCTCCCTGTTTCAGTGTCAGCAGTTTGTAAGTTTCCAGTAAGGCATCATTTCTTCCAGGTTGCTTAATTTGTTGACATATAGTTGCTGGTAATAATTTCTAATAATTGTTTTGATTTCCTTGGTGTTAGTCGTGTTCTCTCCACTTTCATGCATGATTTTATTAATTTGGTTCCTTTCTCATTTCTTTTGGATAAGTTTGGGCAGTGGTATATCGATCTTATTAATTCATTCAAATAACCAGCTTCTAGTTTCGTTGTTCTGTCCTACTGTTCTTTTGGTTTCTATCTCATTGATTTCTGCTCTAATGTTTATTGTTTTTCTTCTTCTGCTTGGTTTAGGCTTTATTTGTTGTGCACTGTCCAACTCCTTTAGGTGTAATGTTAGCTTGTGTATTTGAGAGTTTTCTAATTTTTTTATAATTTTTTATTCTGTTATGTTAGTCACCATACAGTATATCCTTAGTTTTTGATGTAATGTTCCATGATTCATTACTTGCGTATAAAACCCAGTGCACCATGCAATACGTGCCATCCTTAATGCCCATCACTGGCCGATCCCAATCCCCCACCCCATCCCCTCTAAAGCCCCCAGTTTGTTTCCCAGAGTCCACAATCTCTGAAGGTCCATTCCCTCTTCTGTTTACCCCCTCTTCATTCTTCCCTTTCTTCTCCTACCGATCTTCCTATTTCTTATGTTCCATAAATGAGTGAAACCATATGATAATTGTGTTTCCCTGCTTGACTTATTTTACTTACCATAATCTCCTCCAGTACCATCTATGTTGCTGCAAATGTGTAATCCTTCTTTCTGATGGCTGAGTAATATTCCATTGTATATATGGACCACATCTTCTTAATCCAGTTATCTTTTGAAGGACATCTTGGCTCCTTACACAATTTAACTATTGTGGACAATGCTGCTATGAACATTGAGGTGCATATGGCCCTTCTCTTCACTACGTCTGTATCTTTGGGGTAAATACACAGTAGTGCAATTGCTGGATCATTGGGTAGCTCAATTTTTAACTTTTTAAGGGACCTCCACACTGTTTTCCAAAGTGGCTGAACCAACTTGCATTCCCACCAACACTGTAAGAGGGATCCCCTTTCTCCACATCCTCTCCAACATTTGTTGTTTCCTGCCTTTTCCATTTTTGCCATTCTAACAGGTATAAGGCGGTATCTCAAGGTGGTTTTGATTTGAATTTCCCTGATGGCTAATGATTTTGAACATTTTTTCATGTGTCTATTAGCCATTTGTATGTCTTCATTGGAAAAGTGTCTGTTCATATTGTCTTCCCATTTATTGATTTGATTATTTGATTCCCATGTGTTGAGTTTGAGAAGTTCTTTAGAACTTGTATACTAGTCTTTTAACTGTAGTGTCATTTGCAAATATCATCTCCTACTCCGTGGGCTGCCTCTTAGTTTTTTGGACTGTTCCCTTGGATGTGAAGAAGATTTTTATCTTGATGAAGTCCCACAAGTTCATTTTATCTTATGTTTCTCTTGCCTTTGGAGATGTGTCATAAAAAAAGTTGCCATGCCTGATGTCAAAGAGGTTGCAGCCTCTGCTCTCCTCTAGGATTTTGATGGCTTCCTGTCTCATATTGAGGTCCTTCATCCATTTGGAGTTTATCTTTGTGTATGGTGTTAGAGAGTGGTCAAGATTCATTCTTTTGCATGTAGCTGTCCAATTTTCCCAGCACCATTTATTGAAGAGACCGTCTTTTATCCACTGTATGTTTTTTCCTGCTTTGTCAAAGATTAGTTGCCCAAAGATTAGCTGAGGGTCCATTTCTGGGTTCTCTATTCTATTCCACTGGTCTATGTGTCTGTTTTTGTGCCAGCACCATGCTGTATTGGTGATCACAGCTTTGTAGTATAGCTTGAAATTCGGCAACCTGAAAATCCGGTTTTCTGTTTTTCCTTTTCAGCAATTCCTTGGAGATTCGGGGCCTTTTCTGGTTCCACACAAATTTAAGGACTGTTTGTTCCAGTTCTTTGAAAACTGTCATTGGTATTTTGATCGGGATGGCATGGAAAGTGTAGATTGCTCTGGGTAGTATAGACATTTTAACTAAGTTTATTCTTCCAATCCATGAGCATGGAACATTTTTCCATCTTTTTGTGTCTTCTTCAATGTCTTCCAAGAGTGATCTGTAGTTTCTAGAATGTAGATCCTTTACATCTCTGGTTAAGTTAATTCTGAGTTAACATATGATTTTTCGTGCTATTGTAAATGGAATGGATTCCCTAATTTCTCTTTCTTCAGTCTCATTGTTCATGTATAGATGTGCAATTGATTTCTGAGCATTGATTTTGTATCCCACCACATTACTGAATTGCTCTATAAATTCTAGTAGTTTGGGGGTTGAGTCTCTTGGGTTTTCCATATAGAGTATCATGTCATCTGCGAAGAGAGATAGTTTGACTTCTTTGTCGATATGGATACCTTTTATCCCTTTTTGTTGTCTGATTGCTGTTGCAAGGACTTCTAGTATTATGTTGAATAATAATGGCGAGAGTGGGCATTCTTGTCGTGTTCCTGATCTTAAGGAGAGAAGCTCAGCTTTTCCCATTAAGAAATGATATTCGCTGTAGGCTTTTTATAGATGCTTTTATGAAATTGAGTAATGTACCCTCTATCCGTACCTCTGAATGGTTTTAATCAGGAAAGGATGCTGTATTTAGTCAAATGCTTTTCTGCATCAATTGAGATGTTCATATGGTTATTGACTCTTTTCTTGTTGATATGATCTATCACATGATTGATTTGCGAATGTTGAAGCACCCTTGCATCAAGGGATGAATCCACTTTCTCATGATGGATAATCCTTTTAATGTACTGTTCGATCCTACTACCTAGGATCTTGTTAAGAATTTTGGCGTCTATATTCATCAGGGATATCAGTCTGTAATTCTCCTTTTTGATGGGGTCTTTACCTAGTTTGGGGATCAAGGTAATACTGGACTCATAGAATGAGTTTGGTAGTTTTCCTTCTGTTTTTATTTTTTGAAACTGCTTCAGGAGAATAGGTATTATTTCTTCTTTGAATGTTTGGTAAAATTTCCCAGGGAATCCATCAGGCCCTGGACTCCTGTTTTTGGGGAGGTTTCTGATCACTGCTTCAATCTCTTCATAATGAATCAGTCTGTTTAAATAATCAATTTCTTCCTCTTTCAGTCTTGGTAGTTTATAGGTTTCCAGGAAGGCATCCATTTCTTCCAGGTTGTTCAATTTCTTGGCATAAAGCTGTTGATAAAAGTTTCTAATGATCCTTACTATTTCATTGGTGTTGGTTGTGATCTCTCCCCTTTAATTCATAGTTTTATTAATTTGGGTGCTTTCTCTATTCTTTTGAATAAGTCTGGCCAGTGGCTTATCAATCTTATTTATGCTTTCAAAAAGCCAGCTTCTAGTTCTGTTGATCTGCTCTACTGTGCTCCTGGTTTCTAATTCATTGATCTCTTCTCTAATCTTGATCACCTGCTTTCTCTTGCATGGGTTAAGCCTGTTCTTCTGTTCCAGCTCCAGCTTCTTGAAGTGAGAATATAAAAACTGCATTTTAGATTTTTCTATTCTCTTGAGTGAGGCTTGGATGGCTATGTATTTTCCCCTTAAGACTGCCTTTGCAGTGTCCCATAGGTTTTGGACTGTTGTGTTTTTATTCTCGTTGGTCTCCATAAATTGTTTAAATTGATTTTTAATTTCCTGGTTTACCCAATAATTCTAGAGCAGGATGGTTCTTAGTTTCCACGTGTTTGAGTTTCTTCCAAATTTTTCCTTGTGGTTGAGTTCCAATTTCAAAGCATTGTGGTCTGAGAATATGCAGGGAATAATCTGAGTTTTTTTGTATCGGTTGAGACCTGTTTTGTGACCCAGTATATGGTGTATTCTGGAGAACATTCCATGTGCATTTGAAAACAATGAGTGTTCTGTTGTTCTAGGGTGCAGTGTTCTGTAAATATCTATGAGGTCCGTCTGGTTCAATGTGTCATTCAAAGCTCTTTTTTCTTTGTTGATTTTCTGTTTAGATGATTTGTCTATTGCTGAGAGTGGAGTGTTGAGCTCCCCTATTTTTAATGTATAATATTGTCTATATGTCTCTTTATTCTGGTTGTGAGTTGGCTTGTGTATCTTGCTTCTCCCCTGTTGGGGGCGTAGATATTTATAATTGTCATATCCACTTGTTGGATACATCCTTTAAGAATAATATAGTGTCCTTGTATATCTCTAACTACAGTCTTTAGTTTAAAATCTAATCTGTCTGATATGAGAGTTGCTACCCCAGCTTTCTTTTGAGGTCCATTGGCATGAAAAATGGTTTTCCATCCCTTCACTTTCAGACTGGATATATCTTTAAGTTCAAGTTGAGTCTTTTGTAGACAGCAAATGGATGGGTCATGTCTTCTTATCCAATCTGCAACCCTGTGGTGTTTTATGGGAGAATTTAGGCTATTCACATTAAGAGTGATTATTGAGAGATATGATTTTAATGATGTCATGTTTCCTGTGAAGTCTTTGTTTCTATAGAATGTAAATTTCTGTTCTGTATCACTCTTGGGGCCTTTTTACTTGTATAGAACCCCCCCCCCTTAGTATCTCATGTAGGGCTGGTTTTGTGGTTACGAATTCCTTCAGTTTCTGCCAATTCTGGAAGGTCCTTATCTCTCCATCAATTCTGAATGATAGCCTTGCTGGATAAAGGATCCTTGGCTGCATGTGCTTCTCAGATAGAGCTTTGAAAATACGCTGCCAAACCTTCTTAGCCTGTCATTTCTCTGTAGACAGGTCTGACGTTATTCTGATATTTTTCCCTCTGTACGTAAGGATTTTCTTTCCCCTGGCCACGTTCAATACTGTATCCTTGGATCTAGTATTTGCGAATTGCACTATGACCTGACGTGGTGTAGGTCTGCGGTCATTGACCTTGGGAGGGTACCTCTCTGCCTCTTGGACATGAATGCTTGTTTCCTTTGCCAGATTAGGGAAGTTCTCAGCTACTATTTGTTCAAATATCTCTTCTAGACCTCTCTTTCTCCACCCCCTAGGGAATGCCAATGATTCTGACATTGGAACGTTTCATCGAGTCAGTAATATCCTGTAATCTACATTCTTGAGATTGGATTTTTTTGAGCCATGTTTCTGTTTTAACTTTGTTTTCTACCATCCCATCCTCCAATTCACTAATTCGTTCTTCTGCCTCATTTACCCTGGATGTCAGAGCGTTTAGTTTAGACTGCATTTGGTTCATAGCAACTTTAATTTCTGCCAGATTCACTCTCATTTCCGCCCTTAGAGATTCTATATTCTCATTAATATTTTCATTAATATTTTTTTCAAGCCTACACATCATGTTGACCATTGTTACTCTGAACTCCATTTCTGATAATTTGGTTATATCCATATCCATCAGTTCTGTGGCAGAGACCACAGTCTCTGTCTCCTTTCTTTTTGGGGGATTTCTCCTCCTCGTCATTCTGATGAGGAAAGGTTGTGGGGATGCCCAGAGCCCAAATTATTGACCAGGACCCAGGCAGTGTGCACTTGTTTTATAGGGACCTTAGGGATGTGGGCTTCTTGATTTTTCAGCCTGCCTTCTGGTGGAGGGGCCTGCCGCATTGATATTCAGGCAACCCTGTTTGGGTAGAGTCACTGTGTTCCCTTCAAGGGGGAATGGGGATGGGCACAATGTGAGCTGGTATTTCCAGGCTTTTGTTCTCTGGCGGCTTTCCCTGGCAGTTTTCTGTGACTTTACTGAGAGTCAGAGCAGCAGTGGCCATATCCTAGCCTCTGTCTCAGAACAAAGAGATCGCAGTCCACTCTCCACTGAGCTCTCCTAGCCACTTTAACTCTGTTTGTGTTGGTGCTGGTAAAAACCCTGCAGTGTCCCGGGTTGTGTGCCCCACAGCCACTCTCCCAGCCCTCACTTCCAGGGCTAGCACGTCTCTCTCCTTTGTGCTTCTAACACTGCCAGCCGCCCCCGGTTCCTGCGCGCTCCCGAGCTCCCTGTTCAAGTGTGGTTTGTGTGCGCTCTGGAATGCTGGTTTTCAGTCTGGTCGCGCGCACGCGTTCCCAAGCTCCAGTGTCAGTCCTGTTCCAGTGAGTGCTCTGGAGGTCCAGTTTTCAGTCTGGTTGCTTGTGCATTCCCAGGCTCAAGGTTTCAGTCTCCTTTCCTGTGGGTGCCTGTCCGGGAGTCCGGCCGCCTCCCCAGTGCAGGTGCCTACTGCCTCCCGGTGCCCGAGCACAGTGGCTCCCTCCCCCTTCCATTTATCTTCCGATATCTGTGCATGGATTCACAGCTCCCCGCTTCGTACCTCAATACTCAGCACTGGAGATGTTCATTTGTGGAGATCCAGATTTATCTTCCTGCATCTCAGGCTCATTTCATGGGTGTTCAGGATGGTCTGGTAGATAGCCAGCTCGACTCAGGGGACCAGCTGAAAAAGTGGGCCCCTACTCCTCTGCCATCTTTTCTCCCTCTTTTCTAATTTTTTGAGGGATGTTTGTATTGCAATGTACTTCCCCCTTAGGACCACCTTTGCTGTATCCCAAATGTTTTGAACAGTTTTGTTTTCATTATCATTAGTTTCCATGGTTTTAAAAAATTCTTTAATTTCGTGATTGACACATTAATTCTTCAGTAGGATGCTCTTTAACCTCTATGTGTTGAGTTCATCCAAATTTTCTCTTGTGATTGAGTGCCAGTTTCAAAGCATTGTGGTCCGAAAATATGCAGGGAGTGTTCCCAGTCTTTTGGTACTGGTTGAGTCCTTATTTGTGACCTAGTATGTGATCTATTCTGGAGAAAGTTGCATGTGCATTCTAGAAGAATGTGTATTCTGTTGCTTTAGGATGGAATGCTCTGTATATATCCTTGAAGTCCATCTAGTCCAGTGTGTCATTCAAAGCCCTTGTTTCTTTGTTGATCTTCTGCTTAGATGGTCGTCCATTGCTGTGAATGGGGTGTTGAAGTCCTCTACTATTCATATATCATTATCAATGTTTTCATTTTCTTTGGTTATTGATTGGTTGATATAATTTGTTGCTCCCAAATTAGTAGCATAAATATTTAAAATTTTTGATCTTCTTGTTGGGTAGACCCTTTTAGTATGATATAGTGTTCTTCTTCACCTCTCACTACAGTCTTATTTTAATACCTAATTTGTCTGATATGAGTATTGCTACCCCAGCTTTCTTTTGAGGTCCATTAACATTGTGGATAGTTCTTCACCCCCTTAGTTTCAATCTGGAGGTGTCCTTAAGTCTAAAATGAGTTTCTTGTAAATGGCATATGGCTGGGTCTTGCTTTCTTAACCAATCTGATACCCTGTGTCTTTTGATTGGAGTATTTAGCCCATTTACATTCAGAGTAACTACTGAAAGATATTAATTTTACTGCCTTTGCATTGCCTTTAAAGTCCCTGTTTCTGTAGATTGTCTCTGTTTCTTTCTGATCTATGTTACTCTTGGGCTTTCTCTTCATTTATAGGATCCTCCTTAATATTTCTTGCAGAGCTGACTTGGTGGTCACATATTCTTTCAATTTCTGTCTGTTCTGGAAACTCTTTATCTCTCCTTCCATTCTGAATGACAGCCTTGCTGGACAAAGTATTCTTGGCTGCATATTTTTCTCATTTAGTACCCTGAATATATCATGCCAGCCCTTTTTGCCCTGCCAAGTCTGTGTGGTAGGTCTTATGTCAGTCTAATGGTCCTACCTCTGTAGGTTAGGGACCTCTTGTCTTGATCTGCTTTTAGGATTTTCTCTTTATCTCTGAAGTTTTCAAGTTTCACTATTATATGGTGGGGTGTTGATCTATTTTTATTGATTTTGGGAGGGGTCCTCTCTAACTCTTGGACATAAACGTCTATTTCCTTTCCCAGATTACAGAAGTTCTCAGTAATGAGTTGCTCAAATATACCTTCTGGCCCTCTCTCTCTCCTTGCCCTCAGGCACCCCAATAATTCTGATGTTGATTCATTTTATGGCATCACTGATTTCTCAAAGCCTCTCATCATGGTCTGTTAGTGTTTTTTTTCTCTTTTCCTCAGTCTTTCTTTTCCATCAACTTGTCTTCTATGTCACCTACTCTCTTTTCTGCCTCATTTACACTAGCTGTTTGAGAATCCAATTTCAACTGCATCTCAGTTAAAGCATTTTTAATTTAAACCTGATTAGATCTCATTTCTGCACTAAGAGATTCACTAGTGTCTTTTATGCTTTTTCTAGCCCAGCTAGTAGCTTTATAATTGTTATTCTGAATTCCATCTGTGACATTTTACTTATATCAGTATTGATTAGATCTCTGGCAGAGAGCATTACCTCTGGTTCTTTCTTTTGTTGTGAATTCCTCCTTCTAGTCATTTTGCCTACAGATGACTGAACAAGTGAACAGAATCAAAAATATCAACGATGACCCAAGTTAAATACATACTAGACAAATCTGAAGAGGTCAGAAACCAAAACAGAAAAGCAAAAGAAAAAAAGGTGGGGGGGGGCAAAGAGAGAATATAATTTCACCGGGTGGACAAATCTGGTGGTCCACT
>NW_024423319.1:53741882-53745465 GCF_017311325.1 Ursus maritimus
TTATTCCTTAGTGTACTTTGGTCTCTGTGTTAGAAGACATTAAATCCCAATATTGTAAGGGAAGCAAAATGTAATAAATAAGAATATATTTATAAAATATAAATGTAAAAATGACAGTTAAAAAACACTTAATGAAAAGAATTGATAAAATAAGAAACTAGTTGTAAAGGGAAAAAAGAAAAAAAAATCAATGGGAAATTTTAAACTGAAAGATAAATGAATCATGAGAAAAAAACCTGGAGTTCTATATACTGTTTTCCCTTATAACTGGAAGTTTTTTTACTGTCTTGTGGGGTCCATTAACTTGCTGTGCTCCTGTTCTCCCAGCTTGTCTTCTGGAGAAGAGACCTGCTGTGCTGCTTCTCGGGTTTCTTTGCCTGTGTGGAGTTGTACCACACCTAGCCAGGGGGCCAGGCTCAGTGTAAGCTGGCCCTCTATGTGGCTTTTGTTCCCTGAATGCTTTCCAGGTCTCTTTAGAAGATCAAAATAAAAATGGCTGCACCCAAATCTCCAGACCCAGAGCCAAAAGATCTCGGTCCCTTCTATTCTGTAAACCCATAGGACTAAACAGTCTTCACTTTTGTGTGTGCCAAACTCTGAAGACTGCTGTTGGTGCATGCTCACACCGATCCCCCTGGGGAAGTCAGAAGGTCCTATGTTACTGCACTTCCTAGGGCCCTGTCCCTGACAGTGATCCCTGGATCATGTGCACATCTGCTCTGCCTTTCCCAGGGGAAGGTGGAAGTTTGCGTGGTACTGGCCTTTATCAGGGCACCTGCCCTGAGAGCTCTTGCCAGTTCATGTCCACACCCCACTCCACCCCTCCTGGGGGATGGCAGAGATTCCCAGTGTTCCAGTCTTCTTCAGGGTCCCCAGGCAGAGAGCAGTCACCCCATTGGCCCCAGCTCATGCTTTATGGTGAACAAAGCTGAGAACTTCCTTCTGGGCTCCCTGATCCTGTTTTCTCCACTCCAATGCTTTGGAACTCTACTGGCTCAGGCAGCCCAGTTAATTCTGGCTCTAGGGATCCTGAGACCACACTGTCCCACCTATAATTCTGCCCGTTTCAATACCTGAGCACCTTTCAGGCAGAGATGTCTTACTACAGCAGATTTCTAAGGGTTCTGACTTTGCCCTCCTGGCCTATATCACTTTCTGGTAGCTGGCTTACAGAGGCTTTCTTACCCCCCACCATTTATCTTCCAAAATCTCCCCTCAGATTCACTTCTGCACACCTCCTACCTTGCAAAAAGAGGTCGCTTTTCTACTTATAGAATTCCAGATATTCTTTTCTTACATCTCAGGTTGAATTCATGGGTGTTCAGAATGATTTGATAGTTATCTAGCTATATTCAAGGGACCAGATGAAAATGAGGTCCTCTACTCTTCCACCATCTTGCTTTCTCCCTCTCCCCTTGCTTCATATCTAACTAGAAATAAAACACTAGCCTTTTAATATTGTATAGTATGATACTTATTTATTGTACTCTTTATTTATCTCCATAGAATTTCTTTTTAATGACTATGATTACTTCTGAGTGATATATAACCATATGTTATAGATTGAATTTTGTCTCCTCCAAATTCACATGTTAAAGTTCTAACCGCTAATTGATTATATATGGAGATAAGACTCTTAAATAAGTGATTAAGATAAAATGAGTCACAAGTTTAGGGCTCTAATCCCTGATGTACTTATAAGTCCATAATTATCCCATAATAGGGAGTAGCTCAATATTCTTCATGCAGAGGCTAAAAGTAGAATAAATCAGAAAAAACAATCTGTTATTTAGAATTAAAGCCAAAAACAATGTTTTTTATTTCAAAAGGTTTAAATTTCCTTTTGAACTTTTAATTGGATATACATGACACAGATGAAATATTTTATAACACCTTTTTCATTTATTTTTATTGATTTTTATTTATTTTATTTTATTATTAATCATTTGTCTTTGCTTTTTTAGTTTCTATTTAAATTCCAGTTAGTTAATGTACAGTGTAATATGAATTTCAGATGTACAGTATAGTGATTCAATGCTTCCATACAGTTGGTGCTTATCACAACAATTGCACTCCTTAATCCCCATCACCTATTTAACCCATCCTTGACCCACTTCTCATCTGTTAACCATCAGTTTTACAACACTTTTTAAGGGTATATAGTAGTTCCTTGGATAAATGTTTTGCTATTACTCCAATTTTATTAATAAGGCACTTAACAGAGTTATGTCTTTGTGTTGATAATGTTGTGTTTACCATTGTTAGCTGGCGCAATTTAGAATTTGACATAGTAATAGAAAATCAATATTACACACTGTATTAGATCAAATTGGCTATTTTAATCCTCTAGACATTTAACAGTGCTTTTTGATTCAAGGAATTCATACATATAAAGATTATTTAATGACTTGTATTAAACTCCACCTTCAGAAACAGTTGCACTGTAACACCTTATTTTAAATATATAACAAAGAGGAGGCCCTTAAACTGTTAGAATAGCTATAACATGATCACTTATGTTCTACATTTCTATCCTTAGATCAATGAAGGTTTATGTTAACTTTTTAATCATATAATTAGAAATAATTGTTACAATCAGCATTACCACTGGTCAGTTTAGCTGGTGCCAAGATTAGAAAAAACACCACCTATGATCCAGCAATTGCACTACTGGGTATTTACCCCAAAGATACAGACATAGTGAAGAGAAGGGCCATATGCACCCTAATGTTCATAGCAGCATTGTCCACAATAGCTAAATTGTGGAAGGAGTCGAGATGCCCTTCAACAGATGACTGGATTAAGAAGATGTGGTCCATATATACAATGGAATGTTACTCAGCCATCAAAAAGAACAATTTCACAACATTTGCTGCAACATGGATGGCACTGGAGGAGATAATGCTAAGTGAAATAAGTCAAGCAGAGAAACACAATTATCATATGGTTTCACTCATTTATGGAACATAAGAAGTAGGAAGATCAGTAGGAGAAGAAAGGGAAGAAGGAAGGGGGGGTAAACAGAAGGGGGAATGAACCATGAGAGACTATGGACTCTGGGAAACAAACAGGGCTTCAGAGCGGAGGGGGGTGGGGGTAGGCCGGTGATGGGTATTAAGGAGGGTACGTATTGCATGGTGCACTGGGTGTTGTACGCAAGTAATGAATCATGGAACTTTACATCAAAAACTAGGGATGTACTGTATGGTGACTAACATAATATAATAAAATATTATTATAAAAACCCACCACCAAATTAGGTACACCAAGTTTATGGTGCTTATTTAAATATGTCCGTGTTTAGTTATCATAAAGAAATAAGGTACTTTAGAAATACTCCAAAGGTTATTAATATCACATTCATTTATTTTCATTTTTTGTTTTCCTTCTATATATTTATTTTTTAAAAATATCAGTTCCTTTTTTATTCAAGTATAATTAACATAGAGTGTAATAGTTTTAGGTGTATAATATAATGTTTCAGCAATTCTGGACATTTCAGTGTTCATCCAGATAAGTGTACTCTCAATCCTATTTATTTATTTATTTATTTATTTATTTATTTATTTATTTTTCATCTTTA
>NW_024423319.1:53749393-53749744 GCF_017311325.1 Ursus maritimus
GAATGCTTGTTTCCTTTGCTAGATTAGGGAAGTTTTCAGCTACAATTTGTTCAAGTATCTCTTCTAGACCCTTGGGGATGCCGATGATTCTGACATTGGAACATTTCATTGAGTCAGTAATCTCCTCTAACCTACATTCTTGAGGTTGGATTTTTTTGAGCCAAGTTTCTGTTGTAACTTTCTCTTCTACTAACCCATCCTCCAATTCACTAATTCACTCTTCTGCCTCATTCACCCTGGCCATCAGAGCCTCTAGTTTTGACTGCATTTGGCTCATAGAATTTTTAATTTCTGCCAGGTTTGCTCTCATTTCCGCCCTTAGAGATTCTATATTCTCATTAACATTTTCGT
>NW_024423319.1:53750619-53828220 GCF_017311325.1 Ursus maritimus
TGGGCTTCTTCTTTAAAGATTTTATTTATTTATTTATCTGAGAGAGAGAGAGAGACAGTCAGCAAGAATGGGAACAGAAGCAGGGGAGTGGGAGAGGAAGAAGCAGGCTCCCAGCGAAGGAGCCCGATGAGGGACTCCTTTCCGGAACGCCGGGATCACGCCCTAAGCCGAAGACAGGAGCTCAATGACTGCGCCACCCAGGCGCCCCGGGTTGTGGGCTTCTTGATTTTTCAGCCTGCCTTCTGTGTTCTGGGGGAGGGGCCTGCCGCGCCGATACTCAGGCAACCCTGTTTGGGTAGAGTCTCCGTGTCCCCTGCGAGGGGGGATGGGGATGGGCACGCTGTGAGCCGGTATTTCCAGGCTTTTGTTCTCTGGCAGCTTTCCCTGTCGGTTTGCTGTGTCTCTTCTGAGAGTCAGAGCAGCAGCTGCCGAATCTCAGCCTCTGTCTCAGAACAGAGGGACTGCGGCCCGTTCTCCACTGATGTTCTGGCCACTTTAACTCTCTTACTGTTGGTGCTGCTCAACCCTGCAGTGTCCCGGTATGTGCGCTCCACACCCAGCGTCCCAGCCCTCACTTCCAGGGCCAGCGCGTCTCTGTCCTTTGTGTTTCTAATGCCACCAGCCGCCCCCGCGTGCTCCTAAAGCTCCCGGTCTCAGTCTGAATCCAGTGAGCACACCGGGATTCCGGAGTTCCGCGAGATGCCTAGTGGCACGCGCTCCCGGCTCACGGTCTCAGTCTGCTGTTTCACGGGTGCCGGTCCGTGAGCTTCCGGCGCGCGAACGCGGCGGCTCCCTCCCCCTTCCGTTTATCTTCCGATATCTGTGCGTGGTTTCACAGCTCCCCGCTTCGTACCTCAATACTCAGCACTGGAGATATTCATTTGTAGAGATCTGGATGTATCTTCCTGCGTCTCAGGCTGATTCCGTGGTTGTTTGGGCTGGTCAGGTACCTATCCAGCTCGACTCAGGAGACAGGCTGAAAAAGGTGTCCCCTACTCCTCCACCATCTTAACTCCTATCTCTCATCTTTATAAATTTTTACTTGAGTAAAGTAGAACATCTTTTCATTTTGAAAAAAAGTTCACTTGTGTTTCTTTTCTGTGAGGTAATGCTCTCCCAGTGTTTTACCAGGTTGTTAACTTTTTAAAAATTACTTGTTCAGGGGTGTCTGGGTGGCTCTTTGGGTTGTGTGCAACTCTTGATGTTAGCTCAGGTCTTGATCTCAGGGTCATGAGTTCAAGCCCTGCATTGGGCTCCATGCCCAGCGTGGATCCTTGCACAAAAGAAATGTCAGACACTCTTTGGATTTGATTCAGATGATGAAAGTAAGTCTTCTATGTTCTCAATAGGTGTAGGTGCACCTGCGCAGCCCTCCGAGGCGCATTTTTGGAGGCTGGACTCCTGAGACTTCAGGGCTTCGCTTCCGGAACCAGGTCCTTTATGAAGATCGCTGTTCTCGGTGCAAACGCGGTTACGTCCCTAAAGTGAGATCCGTTGGATTCCCCTCCGTCCTGTCCAGCCCAGCCCAGAATCTCAATTCCTTTTATTTATTTCACCCATCTCACAACCCACCTCCCCTCTGGTAACCACCAGTTTCTTGCCTGTATTTAAGAGACTTTTTTTTCCTTTTCTTCCTTTCTTCCTTTCTTTCTTCCTCCCTCCCTTTCTCTCTTCTTCCTTCCTTCCCTCCTCCCCACCTCCCCTCCTCCCTTCCTTCCTTCCTTCCTTCCTTCCTTCCTTTCTTTTTCTTTCTTTCTTTCTTTCTTTCTTTCTTTCTTTCTTTCTTTCTTTCTTCTCTTTTTTTCTTTCCTTCTTTCTTTCTTTCTTCCCATTGTTTTGTTTCTTAAATTCCACACATAAGTGAAATCATATGATACCTGTCTTTGTATGACTTACTCTACTTAATGACTTATTTTACCTTCCAGGTTCATCCATGTTGCTGCAAATGGCAATAATTCATTTTTTATGGCTGAGTAATATCCTATTGTGTGTGTGTCTCTGTGTGTATATACATTGTCTATCTATCTATCTATCTATCTATCTATCTATCTATCTATCATCTATCTATATCTATCTATATCTATATCTATGTATGTATACACACACACACACACACACACACACACACACACAAATATACCACATCTTCTTTATCCATTCATCTATTGATTGGCACTTAGGTTGGTTACATCTTGCCTATTGTAAATATGGGTATAATAAACACAAAGATGCATATATCTTCTTAGATTAGTGTTTTTGTTTGTGGTAAATACCCACTAGTGGAATTACTGAGCCATATGGTATTTCTATTTGTAATTTTTTGAAGAACCTCAACACTGTTTTCTACAGTGGATGCATCAGTTTGCATTCCCCGCAACAGTACAAGAGGGTTTCTTTTTCTCCATATCCTTGCCAAAAGTTGTCATTTCTTCTGGCTTGATTTTAGCTGTCCTGACACGTGTGAGGTGATGTCTCATAGTTTTGATTAATATTTTCCTGGTAATGAGTGATATTGAGCATCTTTTCACATGTCTGTTGGCCATCTGGATGACTTTTTTGAAAAAAAAATGTCTGTTCAGAATTTCTGCCCATTTTAAAAAAATATGTATGTATGTATGTATTTCAGAGAGAGAGAGAGAGCATGAGTGGGAGGAGGGAGAGAGGAAGAGAGAGAGAGAGAGAGAGAGAGAAGCAAACTCCCTGCTGAGTTTGAAGCTCAATGAGGGGCTTGATCCCATGACCATGAGACCATGGCCTGGGCAGAAATCAAGAGTCAGATGCTGAACCGACAGAGCCACCCGGATGCCCTGCCCATTTTTTAAATAGAATATTTATTTACATTTTTTGGTGTTGAGTTGTGGATGGTCTTTATATATTTTGGATATTCACTTATTGGATATATCATTTACAAACATAATTTCCTGTTTAGTAGGTTTCCTTTTTGTTTTGTTGATGGTTTACTTCAATATACAAAAGATTTTTTTTTATTTTGATGTAGTGTCAATAGTTTATTTTTGCTTTTGTTTTCCATGCATTAGGAGACACATCTAGAAAAATGCTGCTGTGGTTAATGTCAAATAAATTACAGCCTGTATTCTGTTCTAGGATTTTTATGGTTTCAGGTCTCACACTAAGGCCTTTAATCCATTTAGAGATATTTTTGTGTATGGTGTTAGAAAGTGCTCCAGAGGTGCCTGGGTGGCTCAGTTGGCTAAGCATTGGACATCTCAAGTTTGTGGGATTGAGCCCTGCACTGGGCTCCATGTTGGACATGGAGACTGCTTGGGATTCTCTTTCCCTCTCTCCCTCTGCCCCTCAACACACTCTAAAAAATAATAAGAAGAAGAGGTGCTTCATTTTCATTCTTTTGCATACAGCTATCCACTTTACCCTGCACAATTTATTGAAAAGACTATCTTTTTTCCATTATAGATTTTTTCCTCCTTTGTCATAGATT
Organism: Ursus maritimus; assembly: GCF_017311325.1. Taxonomy (NCBI): domain Eukaryota; kingdom Metazoa; phylum Chordata; class Mammalia; order Carnivora; family Ursidae; genus Ursus; species Ursus maritimus. Next base: position 53,754,077 of record NW_024423319.1, read on the forward strand.
AATTATTTAAGTGTGGGGTTAGTTCTAAACTCTCTTCTGTTCCATTGATGTATGTGTCTATTTATAGCTCAGTACCATACTTAATTTGATTACTACTGCTTTTTAGTTCATCTTGTAATGTGTGATTGTAATGCCTCAAGCTGTTTTCATTTTTTCTTGATTTCAAGTTTTTATTTAAATTCTAGTTAGTTAACATATATGGCAAATTGGTGTCAGGTGTAGAATCTGGTGATTCATCACTTATGTATAACACCCAGTGCTCATCACAACATGTGACCTCCTTAACATCCATCAACATTTAGCCCCTCCAATGCCCACCTCCTCCATCAACCTTCAGTTTGTTCTCTATAGTTAAGAGTTTCTAATGATTTGCTTCCCCCATCTATATTTCCCCTTCCCCTACATTGGGTTTCTTAAATTCCACATATGATTGAAATCATATGGTATTTGTCTTTCTGTGACTGACTTATTCCACTTAGCATAATACATTCTAGCTCCATCCATGTCATTCCAAATGGCAAGATTTCATTCTTTTTGATACATATATACCATATACATATATCTATGTGTGTGTGTGTGTGTGTGTGTGTATACACACAGTATATATATATATATATATATATATATATATATACATATCTTTATTTATTTATCAATTCATTAGTTGATGGGTATTTGGGCTCTTTCCATAGTTTGGCTATTGTTGATAATGTTGCCATAAACATCAAGGTGCATGTGCCCCTTCAAATCAGTATTTTTGTATCCTTTTGGTAAACATCTAGTACTACAACTGCTGGATCATACATAGGCTATTTCTATTTTTCACTTTTTGAAGAACCTCCATACTGTTTTCCACAGTGGTTGCACCAGTTTGCATTACCACCAACACTGTAAGAGGGTTTCCCTTTCTCCACATCCTCACCAATGTCTATTGTTTCCTGTGTTGTTAATTGTAGCCATTCTTACAGGTGTGAGGTGGTATCTCATCGTGGTTTTGATATGTATTTTCTTGATGATGAGTGATATTGAGTATCTTTTCCTGTGACTGTTAGCCATCTGGATGTCTTCTTGGGAAAAATGTATATTCGTGTCTTCTGTTCATTTCTTAACTCTTTATTGGGTGTTGAGTTTGATAAGTTCTTCATAGATTTTGGATACTAACCCTTTATCAGGTATGTCATTTGCAAATATCTTCTCCCATTCTGTCAGTTGCCTTTTAGTTTTATTGTTTGCTTCCTTCACTGTGTAGAAACTAACTTGATGAAGTCCCAATAGTTCATTTTGCTTTGCTTTTGTTTCCCCTGCCTCTGGAGACGTGCCTAGTAAGAAGTTGCTATGGCTGATGTCAAAGTGGTTGCTGCCTCTGTTCTTCTCTAGGATTTTCATGGATTCCCGTCTCACATTTAGGTCTCATCCATTTTGAATTCATTTTTGAGTATGGTGTAAGAAAGCGGCAGTTTCATTCTTTTGCATGTTGCTGTCCAGTTTTCCCAACACCATTTGTTGAAAAGACTGTGTTTTTTCTGTTGGATATTCTTCCTGCTTTGTTGAAGATCATTGACCATATAGTTGTAGCTCCATTTCTTAGTTGTCAGTTCTGATCCATTGATCAATGTGTCTGTTTTTGCCAGTGCCATACTGTCTTGATGACTACAGCTTTGTAATATAGTTTGAAGTCCAGAATTGTGATGTCTCTAGCTTTGTTTTTCTTTCTCAAGGTTGTTTGAGTTATTCAGTGTCATTTCTGGTTCCACACAAATTTGAGGATTGTTTTGTTCTTCTGTGAAAATGCTGATAGTATTTTGATAGAGATTGCATTAAATGTGTAGATTGCTTTGGGTAGTATAGATATGTTAAAGGTATTTGTTCTTCAAATCAATCACTGAACATGAAATATTTTTTTCAATTTCATTGTGTCTTCTTCAGTTTCTTTCTTACGTTTTCTATAGTTTTCAGGGTACAGCTCTTTTTCTCTTTGGTTAGATTTATTTCTAAGTATCTTATGGTTTTTAGTGCAATTGTAGTTGGGATTGACTCCTTGATTTATCTTCCTGCTGCTTCATTATTGTTGTAAGGAAATGCAATAGATTTCTCTACATTGATTTTTTTAAACTGTGACTTTACTGAATTTGTGTAGTTCTAGCAATTTTTGGGGGGGACTCTTTTGGGTATTCTACATTAGGTATCATATCTTCTGTGAAGAGTGAATGTTTGACTTCTTCCTTGCCAATTTGGATGCCTTTTGTTTCTTTCTGTTGTCTGATTGCTGAGGCTAAGATTTCCATTATGATGTTAAATAACAGTGGTGAAAGTGGACATCCCCGTCTTGTTCCTGACCATAGAGGAAAATCTCTTTTTCCCTCATTGAGGATGATATTAGCTGTGGGGTTTTCATATATGGTCTTTATGATATTGAGGTGTATTCCTTCTATCCTTATTTCTGCTACTATTGAGAGGATCATACATTTTTTATCCTTTTTTTTAAATTAATGTGGTGTGTCAAGTTGGTTAATTTGCAAATATTGATCCACCCTTGCTGCCCAGGAATAAATCCCACTTTCTCATGGTGAATTATTCTTTTAATATACTGTAGGATTTGATTTGCTAGTATCTTGTTGAGAATTTTTGGATCTGTGTTCATCAGGGATATTGGCCTGCAATTCTCCTTTTTATTGGGGTCTTTGTCTGGTTTTGTAATCAAGGTAATGTTGGCCTTGTAGAATGTAGTTGGAATTTTTCCTTCCTTTTTTATTTTTTTTGAAACAGTTTGAGAAGAATAGGTATTAACTCTTCTTTAAACATCTGGTAGAATTCACCTGGGAAGACATCAGATCTTGGATTTTTTGTGGGACTTTTTGTCTTAGACTTTGTTGTTATTGTTGGGAGATTTTAAATTACTGATTCAATATATTTTCTGGTTATGGGTCTGTTCAAATTTTCTATTTCTTCCTGTTTCACATTTGGTAGCTTGTATATATTTTTTTAATTTATCCATTTCTTCCAGATTGCCCAGTTTGTTGGAATTTATTTTTTCATAATATTCCTCTTATAATTGTTTCTATTTCTCTGGTGTTGGTTGTCATCTCTACTCTCTCATTCATGATTTTATCTATTTTGGTCCTTTCTCTTTTCTTTCTGATAAGTCTGGTTAGGGGTTTATCAATTTTATTAATTCTCTCAAAAAACCAGCTCTTAATTTTTTTATCTGTTCTACTCTTTTTTCCTTGTTTCTTTGTTTCTGTATCATTTATTTCTACTCTTATCTTTATTATTTCCCTTCTGCTGTTTTCAGTCTTTATTTGCTGATCCTTTTCTATCTTCTTTAGTTGTATGATTAGGTACTGTATTTGAGACTTTTCTTGCTTCTTGAGGTAGGCCTGTATTACTATATACTTCCCTCTTATAATGGCTTTGCTGGATCCCAAATGTTTTGGATTGTCATGTTTTCATTTTCATTTGCTTCCATGTATTTTTTTACTTCTTATTTTCCTGGTTAACCCATTCATTTTTAGTAGGATGTTCTTTATCTTCCATATTTGTGTTCTTTCCAAATTTTTTCTTGTGGTTGACTTCTTTTTATAGCATTGTGGTCTGAAAATATGTGTGGTATAATCACAATCACTTTGTACTTGTCAAGGCCTGATTTATGACACAGTATGTGATCTATTCCAGAGAATGTTCATGTGCACTCAAAAAGAATGTGTATTTTTCTGCTTTAGGATGAAATGTTCTGAATATATCTGTGAAGTTCATCTGGTCTACTGTATCATTCAAAGCCATTGTTTCCCTGTTGATTTTCTGCTTGGATGATCTGTCCATTGCTGTAAGTGGGGTGTTAAAGTCCCTACTGTTATTGCAATATTGTAAATGAGTTTCTTTATTTTTGTTATTAATTGATACTCATATTTGGGTACTCCCAAATTTGGGGTATAAATATTTACAATTGTTAGATCTTGTTGGATAGTCCCATTTATTTTGATATAGTGACCTTCTTCACCTCTTGTTAAAGTCTTTGGTTTAAAATCTAGTTTGTCTGATATGAGGATGGCTACTCTGTCTTTCTTTAGATTTCCATTTGCATGATAAATGGTCTACATCTCCTCACATTCAGTCTGCAGGTGTCTTTAAGTTTACAATGAGTCTGTGGCAGGCAGCGTATAGATGGGTCTTGTTTTTTTTATCCATTCTGATACCCTATGTCTTTTGATGAGAGGATTTAGTCCATTTACATTCAGAGTGATTATTAATAGATATGAATTTATCACCATTATATTGCCTGTATAGTCCATGTTTTGAGTTTTTCTCTTCCTTTCTAGTCTTTGTCACTTTGGTCTTTCTTTCCCACCCAAAGAGCCCCCTTTAATATTTCTTGCAGGGCTGGTTTAGTGGTCATGAACTCTTTTAGTTTTTGTTTGTCTGGGAAACTCTATATCTCCTCTTCTGAATGAATGCCTTGCTTCATAAATTGTCTTGACTCTATATTTTCCCCAATCAGCTCTTTGAATATATCATGACACTCTCTTCTGACCTATCAAGTTTCTGTGGAGAGATATGGTGCAAACCTTTTTTGTCTTCCTTTGAAGGTTAAGGGCATTTCTCTCCCCTTGCTGTTTCAGGATTTTTTCCCTTACCTTTGTATTTTGCAAATTTTACTACAATATGTCTTGGTTGGCTGTCTTTATTGCTTTAATGTACATTCATACCTCCTTGGATCCTTGGATTTTGATTTTTTTTCCTTCCCCAAATTAAGGAAGTTTTCAGGTATAATTTGCTCAAATAAACCTTCTGACCCCATTTCCCCTAATCTTCTGGGACTCCTATGATGCAAATGTTATACTTTATGGAGTCATTGGAGTTCTGTAAGTCTACATTTGTGGTCCAACATTTTTCTTTCCCTCTTCTTGTCAGCCTCATTATTTTCCATATTTTTTCTTCTATATCACTCATTCATTCCTCTGCTTCACCCATCATTATTGTTAGTACATCCTGTCTGTATTTTATCTCAGTTAAAGCAATTTTTATTTTGTTCTGACTAGTTTTTTGTTCTTTTATCTCTGCAGTAAGGACCTCCCTAGTGTTCTCTCTGCTTTTCTCAAGTCCAGCTAGTATCATTATATTTGTTGCTTTAAATTATGTATCAGGAATATTATTTATATCTGTTTTCATTATATCTCTAATTGTGATCACTTCCTATTCTTTCTTTTGGGATGAATTCCTCTGTCTTGGCATTTTGCCTAGATATCTTTCTTCTGTGTGTTAGGAAAGACTGTTATGTTTCCTGCTCCTGAAAATCATGTTTATATTAAGAAGATGTCATATACTGCCCAGGGCCTGATGATTCAGGAAATTTTTTTGGTGTATATTACATGCACTCTGCTGTTGTGTTTTGGCTGCTCTTTTCCTCAGATCAGTGCTTTGCAGTTCCTTCTTGCCTAAAGTGGGGAGTGTTTTGACTTTGTCCAGTGTGTGGCAAGTTTTAAATAGGTTTGTTTTTCATTTGCTTGTTAGGAAAGTATAGATCCTGTTTCCTCTAGAGCTGCAGCTTTGCAGCACTCTATGATCAGATTTGGTGTGTGGGGGGGAGGTACCTTCTGTGCTGGTTCTCAGGCCAACTTGCACTAGTAAAAATGCACCTGCATGGCACAGTGGGGTAGGACTTGGTGTATGTGGCTCCTGCCTTCACTGGGGGTGCTCTTTTCTTCTCTGAAATCTGTGGTGATGGGAATGGGGGGAATGGTGTCACTCTGCTCTTTCATCACTGGAGAGGGGAGTTCACACATACTATTTTGCAGGAAGTCCTCACAGAATGAACACACTTCCCCCTTTTGTCCCAGCCTGCCATCAGAACTTTGTCTTCACCTTGTCTGTGTCTGAACTGATTGCCTGCCTGGTGGCACAGTGCTCCTTTGTTTTTACCTAGGTGCACAGCTGAGATTCAAAACTCCAGATTTTAGGGACCCAGGATGGCACAGACTCACACTGATCCACACTGTCTGCTGCTAGGCCTCTGCCCTCCTTCTTCACAGGAGCAATGCTAAGCTTGTCAGGCATGACCCCAGAGATGGCATGGACTTCTAAAACTTTAGACTTTGAGCTCTGTTGCTTGTAAAAAGTTGTGATAATCAGCCCTCTCTTTTTCTCTGTCAGTGGTTTTGGGGAAGTATCTTTCTTGTGCAATCCCCTGCATGATTGTTTTTTCCTCTTTCTCTACTTTCCCCATGGTCAGGGCTTCTTCCCCTCCATAGTGTTCACAATTCTTTTCTCCCACAAATCAACTCTCTGAAGCTCCTACCTTCCATAATATGGCCATTTTTCAACTTCTAGATGTGCAGTTTGTTCTCTCAGTCATTAGAGTGATTTCTTGGGTGTTCAGAATGGTTTGATATTTGTGTAGCTGTATTTGAGGGGTGAGGCCAGCATAGGGTCCCCTACTACTCCACCATCTTAACACTTTTCTTCATTTTTTCAAGATTGATTTGGGTATTTGGAATTCTTTGTCGTCCAACACAGATGTTACTATCATTTGTCCTAGTTCTGTGAAAAATGTTGGCATTTTGATAGAGATGCATTAAACCTGTAGATTGCTTTGGGTAGTATGGACATTTTAACCATATCTGTCTTCCAGTACATGAGCATGTAATATCTTTCCATATTTGGTGTCATTTTTCTTTTCTTTTTTAAAGATTTTATTTATTTATTTGATGGAGAGAAAGACAGCCAGTGAGAGAGGGAACACAAACAGAGGAAGTGGGAGAGGAAGAAGCAGGCTCCCAGCGGAGGAGCCTGACATGGGGCTTGATCCCAGGAACCTGGGATCACGCCCTGAGCCAAAGGCAGACGCCTAATGACTGAGCCACCCAGGCACCCCAGCATTAGTTTTTTGATTTATGGCTACCATAAAGTTCATATATAACATTTTACGCATTTAACAGTCAACACGAAGTTGATGGTCCCTTAAATTTGAACCCATTCTAAAGGCACTAAATTTTTACTCTCCCTGTTTTATGTGTATGATGTCATATTTTACATCTTTTTATTACGTGTTTCTCTTGACTGATTTTTATAGATATAATTTATTTTACTGCTTTTGTTTTAACTTCCATATTGGTTTATAAGTGATTAATCAACTACTTTTATTATGTTTGTATTTTTCTGTGAATCTTTTTTTCCTTTCATACTTTTCTTATTCCTGATTATATCCTTTTCTTTCCACTCAAAGAAGTCTCTTTAACATTTATTGTAAGACTGGATTAATGTGATTAACTCCTTTAACTTTTGTTTGTCTGAGAAATTCTTTTCTCTCCTATTCTGGTCGATAATATTTCCAGGCACAATATTCTTGGTTGCAGGTTTTTGTTTTGCTTTGTTTTGTTTTTTCCTTTCAGTACTTTGAATATAACCCTCTACTTTCTGCCCTGCAATATTTCTACTGAAAAAAAATGAGCTTATAGCACTCTGAGGTTTCCTTTGTATGTAACTGTTTTCTTTTTTTCTTACTGCCTTTAAAATTCTCTTTTTATCACTACTTTTTGCCATTTTAATTTTTGTGTTTTTTGGTGTGTAATTCTTGGGTTGATTTTGGCGGGGGGCTATCTGTGTCTCCTCAATCTGGATATCTGTTTCCTTTTTCAGATTAGGGACATTTTAAGCTATTATTTCTTCAAATAAATTCCCCACCTCCTTTTCTCTGTCATCTCCTTCTGGGATCCCTATGATGCAACTGCTATTATGGTTGATGGTATCACTGAGTTCCCTTAACCTATTTTCATTTTTTTATCATTCTTTCTGCTGTTCAGCTTGGTTGTTTTCCATTACTCTGTCTTCTAGCCCACTGAACCATTCTTCTGCCTCCTCCAACCTCTCCTGATTCCCTCTCATTTATTTTTAATTTCAGTTACTGAGTTCTTCATCTCTGATTTTTTAAAATATTTTCTTTGTTGAAGGTCTCACTGAGATTATGACTACTATAAGTGATAAATTTGAATTCTTTATCAGATATATTGCTTATCTCCATTTCATTGAGCTCTTTTTGTGTGTGTGGGGGCATATTCCTCTGTTTCATTTTGGCTAAATTTCTGTGTTTGTGTCTATATATTAGGAAAGTCAGTAGCATCTCCTGATCTTGAAAGTAGTGGTTTTTTATTAAAGTAGGCTCCACACCCATAATGGAGGCTACCGTGTGATCTGAACTCACGACCTCAAGATCAAGACCTGAGCTGAGATCAAGGGCCAGATGTTCAACTGACTGAGCCACACTTGTTCCCCTTGAGAGTAGTGGCTTTATGAAGAAGAGGTCCTGTTGTGCTCTGTAGTGTAATGTCCCTTGTTCAAAAGGACCAGGCATTTCAGAGGTGTCTTCTATTTGGGTGTCATGCACCCTACTGTTGTTGCTGAGAAATGTTTGCCTTCAGTCCAGTTAGGTGCAATGTCCCATACTGTATGGTGTAGGCAGTGTTTAATTCTTGGGTTGTTAAGAGGCTAACGGAGCAACCCTGAACTTGTAGTTTGGTTGTGTCAGCAGTCAAGGCTTTTGTTGGTGGATAGGGCCATCTTTCAGATCAAATGCCTGCCCCCAGTCTTTCTGCTAAAGCTTCAGATGCACTGATTAGAAGGACACTCTCTCTTCACTGCCAGTTATAAGGTTTAGCTGTTGGGACTGTGAGTGCACTGGTGTGTGTGGTTATCTTACCTTCTCCCAGTCCAGGAGTCATTTTGGAGTGGTGCTGGTCCCTGCTGGGGATTCTTGCAAGATGTGTTGTAGCAGGAGCCACTTTGGAGAATACCAGCTAAATGCAGCATGTTAGAAGGGGGAATCTACAGGAAAATCTCTAGGCAGAATGAATGGTATTAGCAAGATAAGTGGATATTGTTCATGCTTGTTCCTGCAAATGTCTGGCTATCTAGGCTGGGGGAAGGAGGGAATGTTGCCTGCTAACTCTTTGGATTTGTCTCTTGTTGGAGTCTCCTAAAAGTCCCTGTCCTTCTAATTCACATGCTAAGATTAGTAAATAAACATTCATGCATACTCCAGGCACTTTTCAAACTGTTGCTTCTATACTGTATAGAATAGTGCTGAGTTATTTGTTACACTGTCTCATTAAAGGTGGGGACTCAATTTCCTATTCCCTCTGGCTCTTTCAGAGCTAAGCCTGTTGATTTTTTTTTCTCTAATTTTTTATTTGAATTCCTGTTAGTTAGCATACAGTTTAATATTAATTTCAGGTGTAGAATTTAGTGATTCATCACTTACGTACAACATCCAGTGCTCATCACAAATGCCCTCCTTAATACCCATCACCCATTTAACCCATCCCACCACCCACTTCCCCTGTAGTAAGTATCAGTTTGTTCTCTATAGTTTAGAGTCTGTTTGTTGGTTTGCCTCTTTTTTCCCACTACGTTCATTGTTTTGTTTCTGAAATTCCATTTATGAGTGAAATCATATGGTATTTGTCTTTCTTTTTTTAAGTTTTTATTTATTTGTCAGAGAGAGAGAGCATAAGCAGGGGGAATGGCAGGAAGAGGGAGAAGCAGGCTCCTTTCTGAGCAAGGAACCCAATGTGGACTCATTCCCAGGATCTTGAGATCATGACCTGAGCCAAAGACAGACACTTAACTGACTGAGATACCCAGTCATCCCAGTGTTTGTATTTTTCTGACTGAATTATTTCACATAGCATAATACTTTCTAACTTCATCCATGTTATCACAAATCCAAGAGTTCATTCTTTTTATGACTATATAATATTCCATTATGTATAGCTATATATACACACCATATCTTCTCTATCCATTTATCAGTCAATGGACATTTGGGTTGTTTCCATAATTTGGCTATTGTTGATAATGCTGCTATAAACATTGAGGTGCATGTATCCCTTTGAGTCAGTATTTTAGTATCCTTTGCCTAAATACCTAGTAGTGTAATTGTTGGATCATAGCATAGTTATACCTCCATATTTGTGTGGCCTAATATATAACCTAATGGCATTAAAGAATTATTTGGTAATTGTTTTTTCTTCTTTCTCCAGAAAATAGTTCACAGCAGAGCAATGCAATTTTTAAATTGTAGACCTTTAAAATGCAAGAAAAAAGTGAATTCTCAATATATTTATTCATTGACTAATATATTTAAAAAGTTTTTCCTAATCTTGAGACTTGAGGCTTTAAAAAAGTTTCTACTCCAAATTTTTGCATGGAGTAGTTATAAGGATTAGGGTACATTTATAAAAACTGACTCTAATGAGGGTGGTGGCATCCAACTGTAATCTGGAATTGTGCTTTTATTTGTACTGAAACTTCTAGATCTGGCAAAGCCCTTATACTGGAATATCACAAACTTTGTAGGGTTGTAATTTCTGTAGATAAGAAAATGGGCATCATATAGACACACATTGTTGACAATGTACCCTGTCACAGCAGTAGCTCTTTGGCACAACAAATGGCAACAGAATTACCTTTGTACTACCCAACTGAGGGATATAATTTATCTAGCCTGAAAACTGTTGTGATAGGTAATACATTCAGTGCTGCACATGTTCTGTATTCAAACACAAGTTATATGTTCACTAAAGATAATTTTAACAATGAAACTCTGTTGTTACTTTGACAAATCATGAGGTTTTGTTTTGTGGCAAAATATCATTATGCACTACAATCACAATGACTAAAAAAAATTGGAATAGCATTAACTTGATGGATAGTAGAGGGGAAGAGCCTCAGCTTTGTTAGCTGAAAGCAGCTAAGTTAAACAATTTCCTTAAATTATTCTACACAATGTTTGATTTAATGTATTTGATACCTTGTTTATGATATGGCTAACATTTTAAGCAGTTTCTTGCATTCAGTTGATCAGTCACTTTATCAAATAAAATTATGACCAATTTCTTTTAATACCATGTAGTGTTTATACAGGAAAAGTGACTTTTAGATTATGTTCTGAGGTCCATATATGTTTATGACAGCTGCTTTTAGAGTTCCTTGGTACTTCGGAATCTAGACATATTTGGCTTGAATCCTTGCAATCATTTTCCTTATTAATGGTCAAGTTCTTCTGTAAGATTTTTATGAAATACCTAAGGGCTGTAAAAATCTATGAACACCTTATCAAATGAAATTATTTCATGGTGAAGTCTCTACTAATACTCTGTGTTAATTTGGAAGTAGAGCTTGTCCTCTTCTTGGATTCTCCTTCTCTCTCTTTCTCTAACACACACACACCTGATATCATTCAAACATGACATCGTCCTTTTGTTTAGTAAACTACTTAATATGTGGTTGTTAAAAAAGATTTAGAGGATTTTTAACATCACCTCAGATGTTTCTATTAGAAGTCTATCACTTCATAATTTTGTATGCTACTCTAATTTAATAAAATATTCTGGTTGTGTAATTTTAATTTTAGATTCTTATTAATATTCTCAATGTTTCATTAAGTATATTGCACAGAAGTTAATGATAAATTAATGATAATGAAAATTCAGAAAACAAAATATTTTTAAGGGAAGATAATTAAAGTTTCTATCATGACATATAATTAATAATAATGTTCATATAAGGGCTTTATATTTAATTTACATTAGCATGCACAAAGGATAGTTTTATTATTTGATATATTTAATAAAATTTATCATTGATTTTAATAAATTCATATTCTTTTTTTATATCACATCTTCAATAGCTAAGGGGAAAACTTTAGGATTATTTAGGCTAACTTTGTAATAAAAAGGGAAAAACTTTTACATTTTCTAAAGGATAGTAATAATAACAACTAAAAACAATACATCGTAAAAATGTATCACACTACATTGTGAGCCAGAATTTTAGTATCTGAAATCTCCTTTATATACATATATGAGTAAATATCCCATAAAAAGCAGTCCCTCTAAAAGCAGCTCTCATAAACATATATGGACCTCATCAGTATAACAAGGAATTGTAGGTAAAAAAAACTTTATAATATCTAGTAGAAAAACATTGGTCACCCATCGTTATTGTCTTTTTCACATAATAGAGTAAAAACTTACAAGCTCCAACTGTCAACAGTATCATTGTTCTAAAATATGTTTATAACACTTCCAATTTGCATTTTATAGACAGCATTAAGAGCTATTCATAATTAGTCTTACAGACTCTCCAGCTTGGCATTCTGCCTATACATGTGATAGCAAAAACTATATTGTGAAAGGGCATAGTTGGCCTCATGATTTCATCTTTAATGGTTTCTTCCAGTAAATGTTATCTTTCCTTTAAAATTGATCTTGGATTTGCTATTTATGATTTTTGAAGTCCTTTTAGATTATGTTTTAGGGTGTACCAATTCTTGAGGTTCGAAAACCACCAAGCAATCATCCATAACTAGTTTTAAAGTTGACTATAATTAAATTATATATCTTCTTATGTGAAAGACCACATTATTTGATCTAGCAATTTTTTTTTACTCACTCTGAAATATATGACTGTTTTCTAACATTCTGGGAGTCAGAGGCTAAATCCATACTTACCTTGTTCTTAATATCCTTATTTTAGCATAATGAACTAAAAAAACCAAAAGGTGTAGCACATATTTTTAATGATAAACACATAAATAAAGAAGCATTTTTCAGGAAAAAAATGATACACGTGTCTGGGTCCTTAAAATATGACAGATAAAATATGCATAACAGGTAATATAAATCAACTGTAAGTATTAGGAAATATTTGAAAACCAAAAATAGATGCTTTAAGGAAGTGACTTAAAGGAAAATTACTGGAATTGTTTAACCATGGTATATAAAGTACACCTTTGCTGGCTGGAGAGATTAGTATATAGATTTAATATATTTGTCTTAGTCTTCACTGAATCAAATATCCAGGAGAATTTCACTCCCTTGTTATCTTTTCAAAGAGATGGACTACACATATTAGAACACATTCCTTCTATATCCCCCTGAATCCACGTATACTTTAGAAATGTCAACAAACTTTAGTCTTTCAAAAATAGCAGTTTGGGAATATGGGCCTGTTTCTTTCATGGTAAAATGCAAAATTATAATATCCAGAGTAATAGCTGTGATTATCATTTTTTAAATTTTTTATGTTTTTTTTTAAAGATTTTATTTATTTATTCGACAGAGATAGAGACAGCCAGCGAGAGAGGGAACACAAGCAGGGAGAGTGGGAGAGGAAGAAGCAGGCTCATAGCAGAAGAGCCTGATGTGGGGCTCGATCCCGGATCGCCGGGATCACGCCCTGAGCTGAAGGCAGACGCTTAACCGCTGTGCCACCCAGGCGCCCCTAATTTTTTATGTTTTAATTTTTCATTATGTTAGTCACCATACAGTACATCCTTAGTTTTTGATGTAGTGTTCCATGATTCATTGTTTGCGTATAACACCCAGTGCTCCATGCAATATGTGCCTTCCTTAATACCCATCACACTGGCCTATCCCAATCACCCACCCCTCTCCCCTCTGAAGCCCTCAGTTTGTTTCCCAGAGTCCATAGTCTTTCGTGGTTCATCCCCTCTCCTGTTTACCCCCCTTCATTCTTCCCTTCCTTCTCCTACCGATCTCCCTGCTATTTCTTATGGTCCATAAATGAGTGAAACCATATGATAATTGTCTTTCATGAAGCTACCCTATGACCCAGCAATTGCACTACTGGGTATTTACCCCAAAGATACAGATGTAGTGAAGAGAAGGGCCATATGCACCCCAATGTTCATAGCAGCATTGTCCACAATAGCTAAATTGTGGAAGGAGCTGAGATGCCCTTCAACAGATGAATGGATAAAGAAGATGTGGTCCATATATAAAATGGAATATTACTCAGCCATCAGAAAGAACGATTACACAACATTTGCAGCAACATGGACGGGACTGAAGGAGATCATGCTAAGTGAAAAGAGTCAGCAGAGAAAGACAATTATCATATGGTTTCACTCATTTATAATTGTGATTATCATTTCTTAAAATATTTAAAGAAGGTAAAGTTTGTGTATTGAAAATTTCCAGTAGATAGCAATATAAAAAAATCAGGCCAAGAAGTAGAACATGATCTATTTCACATCAGGGCAGGAGCAGTAACTGGAGCTAGAGTCTAATTTCTAACCTCATATTCCTCATGTTTAGCTCCCTAAAATCAGAGAAGCTAAATTACAGCTTTCTGGAGAAATAGCCTTCTGTTCCTATTGAAATCTGCCTGTACTTGAGGCGTGGAAATATATATCTCTACAGGACAGTAGAATTATTTCCAAGTGGGAGCTGCCTGAGGTTTTTGTCATTCCCACCTCCACCTTTACCAATCCAAAAATTTAATAAACATAAATCTTTAAAAAAATTGATTGTTTTTCTTTTATTTTTTCCTTATTTTTAAAGTTATCTTTCTCTAGTTTTGTTTCTTCTGGGGAATTTTTGATCAGTTTTTCTGCCTTATTTTTATTATTTTTGCTTTTTTCTTCTGATGCTAAGAATTAAAAAGGATGAAAAAATTTTCTCAGTTCCCATCCAAGATGGTAACATAAGAAGACTCTGAACCCATTTCTCCCATGGAACACCCAAATCACACCTACTTATAGAGCAATTCCTCCTGAAGAAAAACTGGTTTTATTGAACATCTTGTCTGCAACAAAAGGGTGAACTTCAAAGAAAACAAGAAGATAGAGACGTGGTAACAAAGGGCTACTTCATTCCTGACACTGTGAACTACAGGGGGAGGGATAGTACTGAGGGACCCAGAGAAGATTCATCTGTCCCTGGGCACAGAAAAAAAATCATTTAAAAAAGCAACTAGTTTATAAAAGAGCCAGCCCCAGAAATTTACCAAATGGTGGAAGAGCTGCTGGAACTCTCTCTGGGTCAGAGGGAGTGGAAAGCCACATGATTTATACTTCCCCTCAATCTTGAAAGTGCAGACCAGAGCAAGGTCCAGTACCATAGTCACCTTGCTACTTCAGCAAGCCTCAGGTCCCCTAACCCACACCAATACCAGACATGCTGCAGCACAGAAAAAAAACAACAAAAAAAATCCCTTGTCTAAAAGAGCAACTAGCATATAAAAGATCTAGTTTTAGAACTCCACAAAATGACAAGGGAACTACTGGAATGCTCTCTTGGAAGGAGGGAGTGATGGACATGGTTTATGCTCCCCTTCCGACTTAAAAATGTAGACCAGTGCACAGTCCTGGTGCCCTAACTGGTCTGCCACCTCAGTGAGCCCTGGATCCCTAGCCCACACTAGCCCCAGTGATCCCACCAAGGTGGCCACAGGGAGGTGCACACCAAGATACTTCTGGTTAACATTCATTATAGTTCCTGCCTTTGTACCTGAAGGTATGAAGCCCTCCAAAACATTCCACGCTTATACCCCTTTGGCATCAGGCTGGTTGCTAGAGCATCCCAGCACTAAATACTCTTGTACCTTCCAGGCTGATGTTTGCTTCAGACCCAGCTACCCCACCAGGGAGCGCCCTATGTAGAACTCCCCAGAACCACAGAGCCACAGATTCAGTCACCCAGCCAGGGGACCCACTATACTGAACACCCTGGGAGACCCTGGTTTGCAACCACTTCATCTTCAGCTGTCTTGCCAGGACATATTTGCACAGAGAACCCAGAGACCACACTGGCCCATGTCCACCTTATATTTAGCTGTCTTGCCAGGAATCCTCCTGCACAGAGTGCCTTAGGACCCCCTGGTCTGTAACCCACCTTGGCTCCAGTCACCCCTTTAGGTTACCTTCTATGTGGAGAGTCTTGGAACACTCCAGTTTATACACACTTCAGCTTTAGCTATCCTGCTCAGATTCCTTCTGTGTGTAGAGTCATGGGACATTTCAGCTTGCACCTATTTCAGTTTCGGTTATCCTTCTAGGGAGAGTCCAGGGATCTCCTGGCTCACACACTACCTCAGTGCCAGCTACCCCACTAGGGATCTCCCTCCATAGAGTGCCCTGGAGTAACCCAGCTTGTACCCACCTCAGCTTCAGCTATCCTGCCAGGGTGCCCTCAGCACATAGAACCCCAGGACATCTCAGTCTTTGTCCACTTCAGCTTTGGCTGTGATGCCAAGGTGTTCACTTCAAGAAAAGCCACAGGATCCCCCAGCTTGTACCCACATTAGCTTCAGTTGTCCTGCCAGGGTGTTCTCTGTGTGGAGAGACCCAGAACCCCCCAACCTGCACACCACCTTAGCTCCAGCTACTCTGCTAAGGCAACCCTATCAGGGAGCACCCTAAGATCCCCCAGCTTGCACTCAGTTGAACTTTAGCTGTCCTACTAGGGTACCCTTAGAATGAAGAACCACAGGCCCTCCTAGCCCGTCCTAGCCTGCACCTACTTTAATTTTAACTGTCCTGCCAGGGTGCCTTCTGCATGGAAAACACTGAGACCTTCAAACCCACTCCCTGCCTTAGTTCTAGCTGCCCTGCCAGGGTACACTCTCCATTATAGTGTCTGGAAAACCCAGCTTACACCCACTTCAGCTTTAACTGTTCTGTCAAGCCACTTAATGTATGAAGAACTACATCAACTATGATCATTTAAGTTTTAGCTCTCCTTCCAGGGTACCCACTGTGGAAAGCCCCAGGATACCCA
Source organism: Ursus maritimus (assembly GCF_017311325.1). Classification (NCBI taxonomy): domain Eukaryota; kingdom Metazoa; phylum Chordata; class Mammalia; order Carnivora; family Ursidae; genus Ursus; species Ursus maritimus. Next base: position 53,770,651 of record NW_024423319.1, read on the forward strand.
GCTCATGCCAGCTACAGCTCCAGCCAGCAAAAGTCACCAAGCACACAGAGTGTGCTATGTAGATAGGGGATGACCATACACAAAACCATTCATTCAAGTTTAGAAGAAGTAGCTGTTCCACCTAACCCATAGAAACAAACACAGAAAGTCAAGCAAAATTAGGAGACAAAGGAATATGTACCAAAAAAGCACAAAACCTCCAAAATACCTAGATGAAATAGAGATAAGCAATATGCCTGGTAAAGAATTTGAAGTAATGATTGTAATTATGGTCACCATGCAGGAGAAAAGACAAGAACTCAGTAAGATATTCAATAAAGAGATAGAGAATATATTAGTAGTGTTTCTATACGATAATAAAAAGTAGCAGAAAATGAAATTAAGAAAACAATTTTCTTTACAATTGCCTCAAAAGGAATAAAATACCTAGGAATAAACTTCATCTAGAAGCTGAAAGATTGTATTCTTAAAACTATAAAACATTAATGAAAGGAACTGAAGACAGCACAAATGGAAAGGTATTCAGTTTTTGAATTCAAAATTATGATAGGAAGAATATTCTAAAAAACGTCTATAATACCCAAAGCAATCTACAGATTCAAAGCAATCCCTATTAAATACCAACAGCAGTTTTCACAGAACTAGCTCAAGTAATACTGAAATTTGTATGGGGACACAAAAGACCTTGAATCACCAGAGCAATCTTGGGAAAGAAGAACAAGGGTGGAGGTATCACAATTCTAGGTTTCAAGCTATACAACAAAGCTGTAGTAACCAAAACAGTATGGTACTGGCACAAAAAATAGACACATAGATCAATAGAACAGAATAGAGAGTTGAGAAATAAACCTGCACATATACGGTTAATTAATCTATGACAAAGGACATAAGGCCATACAATATGGTAAAGACAGTCTCTTCAACAAATGGTGCTGGGAAACTGGAATGCTACATGCAAAATAATGAAACTGGATCACTTTGTAGCACCATACACAAAAATAATCTCCAAATGGATTAAAGACCTAAATGTAAGACCTTAAACCATGAAAATCCTAGAAAAGAACACAGGTAGTGATTTGTTTAGCATTAGCCATAATAACATTTTTTTTTTTAGATGTATCTCCTAGGGCAAGGGAAACAAAAACAAAAATATAGAGACTACATCAAAATAAAAATCTTTTGTACCATGAAGGAAACCATCAACAAAACAATAAGGCAACCTTATTGAATGAGAGAAGATATTTGTGAATGATATATCCAATAAGGAGTTAATATCCAAAATATATAAAGAACATAACACAACTCAACATCAAAAAATACCCTGATTAAAAAATGGGCAGGGGATCTGAATAGACGTTATTTTTCTAAAGAATATAGATGGCTAACATATCATAATAATAATAAAAAAAGAGTGCACAATGATACTGGGGACCAAGCCATGAAAAAAAAAAAAAAAGAATATAGATGGCTAACAGAAACATGAAAAGTTGTTCAACATCACTAATTATCATGGAAATGCAGATGAAAACCACATCAAGACATCACACTACATCTGTCAGAATGACAACAAAAAAAAAAAGAAAAGAAATATAAAAACAAAAATAACAAGTGTTGGTGAGGATGTGGAGAAAAAGGAATCCTCATGCACTCTTGATGGGGATGTAAATGGGTACAACCACTCTGAAAAACAGTAACAAAAAATTACAAATAGAAATACCATATGATCCAGTAATTTTACTACTGGGTATATACCCAACAAACATGAAAACACTAATTCAAAAAGATATATGCACACCTAGGTTTATTTCAGCATTATTTACAATAGCCAAGCTATGGAAGCAATCTAAATGTCTTTCAATAGACAAAGGGATACCGTAACAAAGAATAAGATCTTGTCACTTGCAACACATGGACAAAGATGGTATTATGTTAAGTAAAGTAAGACTGAGAAAGATAAATACCACATGATTTCACTCATATCTGGACTCTAAAAAGCAAAACAAATGAATAAACAAGCAAAAAGCAGAATTAGGCCTATAAATACAGAAAACAAACTGATGGTTACCAGAGGTAAGGGGCAACGGGCAAAAGGAGTAAGGGGGAATGGGAGTACAGACTTCCAGTTATGAAATAAGTCATGAAATAAAAGGCACCATATTAGGAATGTAATCAATGATGTTGTAATAGTATTGCATGGTAAAGGTTGGTAACTACAATTGTGATGAACATAACATATAGAGAAATTGAAGCACTATATTGTACACCTGAAACTAATGTAACATTATGTGTCAACTGTACTCAAATTTAAAAAATGTTTAAAAAATAATTTTGTATTTTATTCTAAGGACAATAAGCAGCAATTGAAATGTTAAATACATATGTAGATATTTAACATTTAACATATTTAAATGTTAACATGTTTTATATTTAACATATATATATTACAACTATTTCCTGTTATGTTTGGGCCCCCCCAAATTCATATGTTGAAATTCATGTTTTGAAATCATACCAAAGGTGATAGTATTAGAGCTAAGGCTTTGGAAGGAGCTTAGGTCATAAGGGTGGAGCCCTCACGAATGGGGTGAATGCCCTTATAAAAGATGCTCCAAGGAGGTCTAGTCTCTTTAATCATACAAGGATCCAAAGTGCTGGCTATGAACCAAGAGGAGAACCCTCATAATAATGTGATCAAGTTGGTGTGTTGATATTGGACTCCCAGGCTCCAGAACTGTGAAAAATAAAATTGATGTTTAAGCCCTTCAAAAAACTCCTACATTGTTGGTGGGAATGCAAGTTGGTACAGCCACTCTGGAAAACAGTGTAGAGGTCCCTTAAAAAGTTAAAAATTGAGCTACCCTATGACCCAGCCATTGCACTACTGGGTATTTACCCCAAAGATACAGACGTAGTGAAGAGAAGGGCCATATGCGCCCCAATGTTCATAGCAGCATTGTCCACAATAGCCAAATGGTGGAAGGAAACGAGATGCCCTTCAACAGATGACTGGATTAAGAAGTTGTGGTCCATATATACAATGGAATATTACTCAGCTATCAGAAAGAACGAGTTCTCAACATTTGCTGCAACATGGACGGCACTGGAGGAGATAATGCTAAGTGAAATAAGTCAAGCAGAGAAAGACAATTATATGATTTTTCTCATCTACGGAACATAAGAACTAGGAAGATCGGTAGGGGAAGAAAGGGATAAAGAAAGGGGGGGTAATCAGAAGGGGGAATGAAGCATGAGAGACTATGGACTCTGAGAAACAAACTAGGGGCCTCAGAGGGGAGGGGTGTGGGGGAATGGGATAGACTGGTGATGGGTAGTAAGGAGGGCACGTATTGTATGGTGCACTGGGTGTTATACGCAACTAATGAATCATTGAGCTTTACATCGGAAACCAGGGATGTACTGTATGGTGACTAACATAATATAATAAAAAAAAAACATTAAAATAAAAAAAAAACAAAATAAAAATAAATAAAAAAGTATTCTCTAAAACTAACTATACCGCAACTAACAGCAGAAAATTACCATGTAGAATTTTCCTATCTCTACTGCATATTTTGCACTAGTACACCAAATAAAATCACACCCTTATCTGTAACATGTTTATGAATTCACTGTATTTTGACCCTCTTGCTTACTCCCTGCAGAAATTAGCTACTCCTTAAGATTGTCAATAAACTATACAAAAGAAAACATAAAGTTGATATTTTCACAAAAACACCACCATTAAAATGAGGCCAGTGCTGTTATAGTCATCTTTTATAGAGCCTTTCTTTTCCATTATTCATTCTAATCAACAAGGTAAGTTAGAGAGAGGGAGAAAGATTGGTGATTTGGTATCTGTAGCAGTCCTAGGACCAAAAAGTCCATTTAGAAAAGCCAAAGCAAGGCTTCTGAAGATGTGTTAGCACCCTGTCTAGTCTCAGGTGTGTTGGATTGATTGTCTAACGCTTTTAAACCTAGCAGGAAGTAGAAGTAGAGAAGATATCTCTACTTTACTGTTAATCATGATGACAAGTCCATTTGGAAACACTGAAGCATCTAGCAGAATTGAGTCCCAATAGCTAGGGATGGTTCTCCTAAAACTCCTAGAAAGAAAAAATGTCTCTATAAAAGGTAAAACTATGAATTAGTTGGGGGAACATAAATGGATCTACCACTGTAGACAAGGGACTGACTACTTGAATTTTGGGGGGGATGTTGGATATCATGGATTGGGCTCTTGCTTCTTCTGTAGCTCCAGTTCTGCAGCCTTTTGCACTGCTGCATCAACCAGCAGCTGGAAGCTGCTGAAATCCTTGCACTCCTCTGTTAACACAGGTTGGGGAGATGTCATAAGCAAGGGTTCACTAGTGGAAAGCTTGACCTTTTTTTTCGGCTGGGCCTTTGGGGTGAGCTTCTGACCTGGAGACAACTCTGAATCTAGCAGCTTCTCCCCTGACTTCTGGCCCATTGGAAGAAGGCTAAAGGGCAGGCACTGCATTTTGACTGGATCTCTGGGCCCTGACCTGGCCTGTATAGATGAATCTGTGCTCTGCTCATGGGTCACATCAGCTGCCTTGCCTTTTTGGTGGTACATGGTGATCTGGTTGGGGTCATTTCCATCCTGTTGAAGCATTTCTGGAAGAACACGTCTGCGGGCATTGATAAACCAGTTAGAGATCTGCAAGAAAGACAAATTAGTCTGCTTGGACAGCATTCGTTTCTCTGCTTCTGAAGGGTAGGCCTTAAACCGGTGTTCATACAGCCAATCTCGGAGGATCTTCACTGACTCAGTTGGCAAGTACCCTTTCTGCTTCCTCTTACCCTTTAGTAAGGCAAGAACTTTATCTGCACCAGTGTCACTATTCAATGTGACTGAGGTGCCTGGAGCCAGGCTTTGGTTCTCTGTTGGGCTTTCTTCAGTGGCTTCCATATTCATGAAGCCTGTCTTCACTATTTTGGGAATCAGGAATGGCTGAGTTATGGCTAATGTGGATCTGGAAGAGCCAGTGAAGAAGGCATGGTCCAGTCTCTAAGGAGAAGTCTCACCTTTTGCTTCCCAAGCACATAAACAGTGCTGATAACTGCTTTGAGCCAGTGGGCTTTGTGATGTCACATCCTTTCTGCCCTGTGTGCTGCCCCTCCCCCCATTTCCTGGTTCCTCCTTTACTTGCTTTTTTCTCATAGATTCAAACACACTTGTTTTTACCTCATCAATTTAAAGCTCTCCAGACTTTTCTCTGCTGCTATCACCAGTTTCTACTAACTAATGAATTCTAATTCTATTGATTAAATCTGGCTTTGCATAAGCCTCATTTTCTTCCTTTATGACTTTACTCTGATATGTTCTTCCTTCTTTTTCCTTATAATTGCATTATTGGCTCATCTACATATATCTGAAGCAACTTATCTATTAAATATTAACCTCAACAAAAGTAGAGTTTAAGTGGTGTATCCTTCCATATTTAAAGCTGATTTAAGAGTAATTTTTAACTAGACAGTTATTTTTGACACCCTGCCCCTTCGATTTTTCTTCATGGCCTTGAAATTTTCAGCTTTGACATGACTTCACTGTGCCACCAGGATCTTTATGTCTGTACTTTGGGCTCCGACATCCAGTTGTGATCATTCTCTTCAAGGCTTCAGTCAGAATTCAGGGGTCTTTTAAAAACCTGGAACAAGATAGGACTCAAGAAATAATGATCACAGACTTAAATTACTTAAATCTTTCTTGATAGTGTAAGTACATAGAGATTACCCTGGAATCAGATGAAAATAATTTGTAAATTGTACATTTTAATTTCAGATAGCTGAAAAAAAGAGTTGGTTCTTTTAAGAACACTATGATCCACTTAGAGGAAAATCATGGACTCTTGACTTCTTAAGGATACTGTATGGTATTACTGATTGCTAATTTCAGAGATTTTTCTGGAGGAAACTCCAGGTCATCATCTTAAGTATCATATATTATCTACAGTTTCTATTTGGAAGGGCAATGTCATTTTACCCTTAAGAATTCTTAATTGGTGTCACTGGTCTGGACTTCAGAATGTTATCTACTGATCCTTTGGTTGTTGGTAACCTTACCATGCTGACCTTCATAGCTTAAAACTTATTGTAAGGGGGGGGGGTCAATTGAAATACACAATCAAATCTAATGGTCATTTTAGCAAAGCTCCCAACAACCAGAGAGTACATATGTTGGCTCAAATCAGAGGTCTAATACTCTGTGAGTGCTACTATTTCCATCAGTCTTTTGGGTGACTAGAACACAAAAGATAATGTTTTCTATTCATAGTGGAAACTCATTTCTTATAATTATTTCCCATTGATACATGCATGGCCCGTGCTCACTGAAACTACTCTTGTCTGTCAGTAAGGATTCTAGTAACAGATCCTCCATCATTTGTTGCTTCTATAGTCTCTTTGTATTTCTGGGATTCAGATTTCTGCTGAAGGATTGACAGAATTGTACATATTTAAATCACTGATTTATTCTAAATAACATGATCTAGGTTCTTAATTTTTAATGACTCCTTTATTAATCCTCCTTGAAAAGGAATATCATGGTGGTTCAAAATCATTGCTGAGTAATTGGGAGAATTTTTTCCCTTTAATCCCAGCTATAGAGACATAGAAAAATCTGGCAAGTAGGTGAATTTAGTAAGAAATCCTTTAGTATTGATCCCATAAAACATGGTTTTGTTTCATGATGTAACAATAGAAACACTGCATAAAACCTGCTTTACCTTTCTTTAAGTTTTTGAGGATGCAAAATATGAATTAAAAAGACACTTAAGCAATGATGTATTCTTTCCATCCACTTCTTTAAAACTTCTAAAGAGCTCAAATTTTCTAAATAGTTTCTATCAGATTTCTTTTTCTTTCATTGTTTCTTCTAACATAAAATATCATGGGATCTTATTGAGAATAGTGTTGTATACTTACAAGCATTGATTTATTTACATATGACTCTGAAAAGTGTCTTATCATGATTGTATAATGAGTGAACATGGTATTATACTGTAATATGCACCTTAATTTTCAAATTTTGTAAAGCATGACAAGACTAAAGTCTTTTATACCTCGTTGCTTATCGTTTCTAGTAAGCTACTCACAATTGAATATCAGTTTGAGTATTATATTTTCCAAATTGCTAGTCTGTCTATAGAGTTAAAAAAAAGAAAAACTTAAATTTTGACTTCCAAGAAATGAAATAATGCAAAAGAAAATTGAAAACAACAACAACAAAAAGCCAAAAACTAAAACTAAAGCAAAAAACATTTCCTCAAACAAAACACAGTGACTTAATACAGAAGCAAAATTGATGCTCTGGTATTGGAGCTTTGTCAAGTCTGAAAATAGAGAATATTAAGTGCATAGAGTTTATCATATTGTAAAGTACCTGGATAATTTCTGCCAGATACTTTACACTTTGAAATGAATTGAAGGAACATTCAGGAAGCCATCAAAAAACTCCCCAAATTGAAGGAGTGGTGACAAGTTAGGAAGAGAAAATGTAGAAAATTCTGGTAACTAATGCTTCCTTAACCTAACTCAGATTCATAAGGAGATAAAATCACCAATACCCCAATTCATACATAATAGTAAAAAAAGAAAAAATGATTCTTTTTATTTCATGAGCAAGGCAAAGTTGTCTATATTCACTACAGAAACATTGTTTAGACACTTGAGACAATGGAATTAATAAAAATATATAAATGTATAAAGAAAAGGAGGTAAAATAGTATGATTTCTTGATGGAATGATTAGCCATTTAGGAAATATTCAATATTTAAAAATCAAGTGAGAAACTATTAGAAATAATGAGTTAAGTGATGTAGCCAGTTACAAACCAATACATGATAAACTTTAACATGCACCAATAATTATTGTTTAGAAAATATATTGGGGAAATTATCTAGTTCATAATCATAACAAAAATAAAGATATAAAATGTCTAGACATAAAATTAGAAAGTATTATGCAAGGATCATACTGAAACAAATTTTAAGTTCTATTTAAGAACATAAATGAGATTTTAATAAATGGCAAAATCATTTGTTTCTTGGATAGGAATTTTCAATATTGTAATGATGTCAATTTTCTTTGTGTCTTTTTTCTATCAAAATATAAGCATTGTCAACATCCTATATCCTCTAACCTTACAATACCTGTTGAAAAACATTTCTAAAATTAATATGGAGGGATAAATGTGTGATATACCGTGCCACTTTTTGGAAAAAAAAAAGAACTAATGTGGAAACATTTCTCCTACTAGATAGTATATTATATTTTAAAGTAGAAAGTAATTAAAACATCCTAATAAACAGGTAAGCATAAACAGATCAATGAAACAAATAGAATATGGAAACGGTCTCAGGGACTTAATGGTACTGTGTATATGATTGGTACGACTTTTCACAGTATTGATGAAAGACAAAGCTCCTATACCAGAGCAATACTGAAAATAAGGAATGTTGCCAAAAATATACCACAAACTTCGGATACTTTCTGGCAGACACATTAGTTTTAAATAAATTGAAGAAAAAAAAAATAAAATTAAATAAATAAATTGAAGAAACACACAGGGAGCCATCCTTAAAGTCATTATATTGGAAGAAAGTGTGGAAAATCCTGGCAAATTAATTTAATACACTTTAATTAGGAGGAATGAAGATGAGGGTGACCAGACCATGGAAGAAAGGATAAGTTGGGACAAGTGACTGACCTGTGAAAAAAAGGAACAGTTTTGCTTTACCATAAAGTATGAAGTTGGGTATTGGGGATTTTATCTATTATGCACACACACGCGCACACACACATTCATGCACAATTGAGGAAAAGGTATCACAAGTGTAAAGACTATTGGATGAAATTACATAATAATATTAATTAGAAACTTCTGTATGAAAAATCCCAACCTGCAGGCAAATAAAAACTTTCATAAGCACACATCTTTTAAATGACAATTTTAAAAAATATATTTGCAATGTATATGGCAGGCAAGTTTTTAGTATATTCATCATTTTCATGTCCCCTACAAATCAATAAAGAGTGGGTCACTCAAATAGAAAAATGAACAAATAATATGGGAAATTTAACAAAGAATAAATACAAATGACCAATAAATAAATTAAATTTTGATTAACTTTCATAGGAATCAACAGTATGCATATAAAATAACATTTGGTGTGGTTTTCTCCCATCAAATAACCGAAGACCAAGTAGATTCTAATGAGCACATTGTTGAGAGTCTGTATGTTGTAATAAGTATATTGATATACTTCTGGTAGGAGTATAAAAGGGTAGAGACTTTTTAAAGCTGTTTTGATAGGATGAATCAAAGAAAAAAAAGTGTACTGTTTAATCTAGGAATGTTACTTTAATAAACTGATCATAAGGAAATTATTTGATGAGATTATGGAGATTAAATATACAAAACAGTTTTTACAGAATTAAATACACTTGTGAAAAATTAAAAACAGATTTCCAACATTATGGGATTGGTTAAATAAAAAGATACTTCTTTACAATTGACAAGAATCTAAGCAATTAAGTTTTATTTCATAGACCTACATTAATGTGGATGAGTTTGAAATGTGAAAAGAACAATTAAAAATGGCATGCTAATTATTAGTCAATTTTTTGAAAAAGAAAAGGAAGAGAATCAAAAGAAAGGATATACGTACATATAAACATGCAGCGTGCTTGTGTCTGCGTATGTGTGTTTTTGTGGGTATAGAAAAAAATAAAAGTTTAAATCCTCATTATCTTGGGAGATAAGAAGACCACACACTTCATATAAAATCAACCTTTTTGGGAAATCCTCAAATATATGATGAGGGATCAAGAAAGACTTTGCACACTTAAATGTTATATTCCCAAATAGGTATGAAGAGTGAAGCATTAAGAGACTAAAAGCATGAAATCCCTTAGTTTCCCAACACTTTGCATCAGGAAGAGTGGTCTGTACAGTGGGACTAAGAACTCTCTGAATCATTTTACTCCTATCAACAAAGGTGAAAAGGGTCTTGGGAAGTTACTGTGACTCTTGACTGACTCAGGAATCCTCAAGTGCATCAATAAGAACATGCACATGTGGAGTAAAATTGCCTATTTCTCAGCATTGTTCAAAATTTGGCTAGTGAAAGGAGGCTAATACCACTTCTGTCCTAGGATTCTACTCCAGTCTCAGAATAAAGAGAAAACACGAAGACAACTACCCTCCCAAATATTCAACACAATCTTACCATCATTATCTGCTTTGAATATTTGGAATTAATTTTATTATGTCATCCACCCCTGTATACACAAGCAACTACAATAAATCGGTAAAATCTGAATAAAGTCTGTACTTCAGTTACTAGCATTATACAAATGTCAGTGTCTTCATTTTGATAATGTGCTATTATTTCTAAGATGTTATCATTAGGGAAAACTGAGTTAAATGCACACAGGAACTCTGTACAATTTCACAAATTTCTTTAAGCCTAAAGTTATTTAAAAATAAAGAAAAAGTGGGCTGTTTTCCAAAATAGTTGTACCATTTTACATTTCCATCAGCAGTTTTTGGTGGATCCATTTGCTCTATATCCTTGCCACCACATGGAATGGCCAGTTTCTTTAACTTTCATTATTTTATGGAGTATGAAGTGGTATCTAATTTTTAAAAAATGTGTTTACTTTCTGAGTAATGATGTAAACAAGGGTTGCCAAACATTTTCTGTAAATTCCCAAATAGCACATATTTACATTTCCATCAGCAGTTTTTGGTGGATCCATTTGCTCTATATCCTTGCCACCACATGGAATGGCCAGTTTCTTTAACTTTCATTATTTTATGGAGTATGAAGTGGTATCTAATTTTTAAAAAATGTGTTTACTTTCTGAGTAATGATGTAAACAAGGGTTGCCAAACATTTTCTGTAAATACCCAAATAGCACATATTTTTAGCTCCGGGAGTCATAAGGCCTCTTGGGCAATACTCAACTCTGTAATTGTAGTGCAAACCAGCCATCATTACTAAGTAAACAAATGAGCATTTCTATGTACCAATATAACCTTATTTATGAAAATAAGCTTTTTTTTTGGCCCAAAAGCCATAGTTTGCTCTCCTAGAAGTAAACCTTTGTTTCTTGTCCTTTGTTATCATCTGTATATATTTTAAATGTTTCTGTTCAAATATTTCATATACTCAAAAAATTCTACCTTTATTATCATTGAATTTTAATGTGTTTTTATTTCATTGAAATGTAAGTAGTTTAGCAGATATCTGATTTGCAAATAATTTGTTAAATATATTTTTGAAAATATTTGACTCAGTATCCATTTTTTAATGTTGTATTTACATAACATTGTCCTTTTAACTGCAAAAGTGTTCAATTTTTATGAAACCTAATTCATTGATTTTGTTTTTTATTTACTTCATGCTTTATATGTGTCACTTAAGAAATGTTTGCCTACAGGCACCCGGGTGGCCCAGTCGGTTAAGGGTCCAACTCGATTTCAGCTCAGGTCATGATTTCAACGTTGTGAGATTGAACCCTGAGTTGGTCTCCACACTGGGCATGGAGCCTGTAAGAGTCTGTCTCTCTCTCTCTTCCTCGGCCCCTCCCCCTCTCCTTTTCTCTCTCTTTCTCTCTCTCTCCCTCTCAAAAAAGAAGAAAGAAACTTTTGCCTAGGTTTAAATTTTTAGATATAGATTTAGGTACATTTGCCATTTAGAGTTATTTTTTGGTGCATGGTACATAATAATGTTGAAGTTTTTTATTTATTATGGTGATTTATGATCAGTGACCTTCAGTGTTACTATTGTAATTGTTTCAGGGTGCCACCAACTGTGCCCATATAATGGTGAACTTAATTGATAAATGTATGTATTCTGATTACTCCACTGACTGGTTATTCCCCAATCTCCCTCTCCCTGTGATTTCCTGTTCTCTCAGACACAGCAGTATCAAAATTTGGACAATTAATAACCTATAATGTCTGCTAAATGTACAAGTAAACATTTCACTTAAATGATTAAGTTTAATGAAGAAGGCATGAAAAAGCTGAGATGGTCTTCAAGCTAGACCTCCTATGCCAGTTAGCGAAGTTGTGAGTGCACAGAAGAATTTTTTAAAGGAAATTAGCAATGCTACTCTAGTGAACATATGAATGATAAGAAAGCAAAACAGATGTATTGTTGACATGGAGAAAGTTTTAGTGGTCTGCCTAGAAGATCAAACCAACCACAACATTCTATTCAGCCAAAGTTTAATCCAGAGCAAAGCCCTAACTCTTCAATTCTATGAAGGCTGAGAGAGATAAGGAAGAAAAGTTTAAAGCCAGCAGCAGTTGGTTCATGAAGTTTAAGGAGAGAAGCCATCTCCATAACTTAAAAAGTGCAAGGTAAGAGACATACAGTCTTCTAGTTATGAAAAAAATAAAGTGCAAATTGAAGCAGCAAGTTCTGATGTAGAATCTGTGGCAAGTTGTCTAGAAAATCTAGCTAAGATAATTAAAATGGTCATACTAAGGGTGCCTGGGTGGCTCAGTTAGTTAAGCATCTGACTCTTGATTTCAGCTCAGGTCGTGATCTCAGGGTCATGAGCCCCACATGGGGCTCTGTGCTCAGCGGGGAGTCTGCTTGAGATTCTCTCTCTCCCTCTCCCTCTGCCCCTCTTCCCTGCTCTCATTCTCTCTCTCTCTCTCCTCTCTCTCTCTATATATATAAATTAATAAACATTATATTTTTAGGAAGGTGGTTACACTATTTTTAATGTTGATGAAGCAGCCTTCTGTTGGAAGAAGATGACATCTAGGATTCATAGCTAGAGAGGAAAAATCAATGCCTGGCTTCAAAATTTGAAAGAACAGCCTGACTCTCTTGTTAGGTGTTAATGAACTTGGTGCCTTTAAGTTGAAACAAATGTTTATTTACCATTCTGAAAACCCTAGGGACCTTAAGAATTGTACTAAATCTACTATACCTGTGTTCTATGAATGGAACAAAAAATTTGGATGAAAGCCCATCTGTTTACAACATGGTTTACTGAATAATTTAAGCCCACTGTTAAGGCCTACTGCTCCAAGATTCCTTTCAAAAATTACTGTTAATTAACAATGCATTTGGTCACTTAATGGCTCTGATGTAGATGCACAATAAGATTAATGTTGTTTTCATGCCTTCTAACACAATCTCCATTCTGCAGCCCATGGATCAAGCAGTAATTTTGAGTTTCAAATCTTTTTTATAAAATACATTTTGTAAGGCTATAGCTGCCATAGATAGTGAATCTTCTGATGGATTTTGGAAAGTAAAATGAAAACCTTCTGGAAAGGATTCACCATTCTAGATGCCATTAAGAACATTTGTGATTTAAGGGGTAAGGTAAAAATATTAATAATACAGGAGTTTGGAAGAAGTTGATTTTAACCCTCATAGATGACTCTGAGGGGGCCAAGACTACAGGAAGCAGCTGCAGATATGGTGGAACTAGGAAGAGAAATAGAATTAGAAATGAAACCTAAAGATATGACTGAATTGCTTCCATCTTATGATAAAACTTTAATACATGAAGAGTTGCTTCTTATGGATGAGCAAAGAAAGTGTTTCTTTCTTTTTTTTTTAAAGATTTTATTTATTTATTTGACAGAGAGAGAGACAGCCAGCGAGAGAGGGAACATAAGCAGGGGGAGTGGGAGAAGAAGAAGCAGGCTTCCAGCTGAGCAGGGAGCCTGATGCAGGGCTCCATCCAAGGACCTGGGATCATGCCCTGAGCCGAAGGCAGATGCTTAACGACTGAGCCACCCAGGCGCCCCAAGAAAGTGGTTTCTTAAGACAGAATGTATTCCTGATAAAGATGGTATGAAAATGGTTGAAATGACATTGAAGGATTTGAAATATTACACAAACTTAGTTTATAAAGCAGCAGCAGGATTTGAGAGAATTGATTCCAATTTTGAAAGAAATTCTACTGTGGGGAAAATGCCACTAAACAGTACTGTATGTTACAGAGAAATCATTCATGAAAAGAAGCATCAATCAATATGGCTAATTTAATTGTTGTTTTATTCTAAGAAATTACCAGAGCCACTTCAACCTCCAACAACCATGCCTCTCAGTCAGTAACCAACTACATTCAAACAAGTCCCTCCAGCAGCAGAAAGGTTACAACTCCCTGAAAGCTCAGATGATGATTAGCATTTTTTAGCCATAAAGTATTTTCAAATTAAGGTATGTACAGTTTTTAGACATAATGTTATTACACACGATAGATTACAGTATAGTGTAAACATAACTTTTATGTTCACTGGGAAATGAAAAGTTCATTTGACTCACTTATTGTAATATTTGCTTTATTGTGGTGGTCTGGAACTAAACCTACAATATTTCTAAAGTATGCCTGCAATTTCTAAAGTATGCTTGCAATTTATTAGAACAACCAGCTGCATTTTTATCAGGTAGCTGTACATTGAATACTGTACATTAAGTATTGAGTAAATGAAATAACTGATAGAAATATACTGCTCAGAAATATAATGGTTTCCATATAATACACAGTTTCATTTTTCAAAATCAGTGGCTAAAATGCCAGAAAATTAAAAAGCAGTTAATTCTCAGAGAATATAAAAAAATGCTAAAATTGTATTTCATGTATGCTGTTTTTTTCTTTCTTTTCCAAGAAAACTTCCAAGTACTGCATTAAGTCTCTTGAAACAACCCTTCATGTCAAGTTAACATTTTTCTGTTTTATAAGTTTACTAATTAAACTTTATTAAGTTTTCAAGGAAATCAAGTTATATTACCAGTTTATTTTTGTTTCAAGTAAGACCTTAAAACTCAAGTGTCTGAGTCAAATTATACTGAGCATGTGTTATCAAAGACATATACAAGAAGTCGAAATCCAGCAGTTATAACTTGTCATCACACCCTGTTCTAATTTTATAAAAATTAAAAATGATTTCAATTAATATTTGTACTCAGTACAATACTTACATCTCTAGGTTTCACTTAAAGATTTAAAATAAGTTAGAAAAAGACCTTTATTTTTCTTTTAAGATTTTACTTATTTATTTGTCAGAGAGAGAGAGAGAGCACAAGCAGGGGGAGAAGCAGGCAGAGGGAGAAGCAGGCTCCCCCTGAGCAAGGAGCCCAATGGGGCACTTGATCCCAGGACCCTGGGATCATGACCCAAGCTGAAGGCAAATGCTTAATGACTGAGCCACCCAGGCACCCAGAAAAAGATCTTTAATTATGATTTTGACACAGGGAACTGGTGATAACTTTAAAACATGAGAATATTTATTTTAAAATTAATATTTCAATTTATTTTGTAAATTTGAATTATATATCCAATTCCCCTTTTGTGGTTAGGTTGCTTCTTTGTCCCTGAGTTTTATAAATAATTGTTATAAGGGATATTAATAGTTTACAACAGAAAGCTTAGGTTATATGAATTTTAAATTTAAAATTCACAATAACAACTAAAGAAAATGATTAACCTTTTTTGGGGGGTGAGGGGGTGCCTGGGTGGCCCAGTCAGTTAAACATCTGCCTTCAGCTCAGGTCATGATCCCAGGGTCTGGGATCAAGCCCTACATCAGTTCCCTGCTCAGTGGGGAGCCTGCTTCTCCTCTCTCTCTGCTGCTCCCTGTGCTTATGCTCTCTTGCTCTCTCTGTCAAACAAATAAATAAAATATTTTTTTATTATTATATTATGTTAGTCATCATACAGTACATCATTAATGCTTGATGTTGTACACAAACAATGGATTGTGGAACACTAAATAAAATCTTTAAAAAAATAATCTTTTCTTCTTCACTGGATGAGGCCATATAAAATCAAGAAATTTGCTTAGTAATATCAATTTCAATGTATTAAATTTATATAATATGATTTTTCTGCCTTTCTACAAATCCCAAAGAAACCTTAATATAACTCTAAGAAAGAAATGTGAAGGCTCCCCCAAAAATGAACACAATTAAAATAAATTACAAATTCATTCTACATGTTTTGAAATACATCTAAAAACAGCAGTGGTAACATATTCAGTTGCTAGTTACAATGTCATTTGTGAAATACTGCAACTCCAAAGAATAAGATTGTTTTGTATCTGTTGATATCCAAAAATGTCTGTGAAATAATAAAACTAAAATTAGGATTTATATATGCCCGTTAATAATATTGCTTTGAATCTGAAGGCAATATATAATACATAAAATATTCTTAATTTTAAAAAAAGTTTGTATTTGCTTGTAGATCTCCCAACTTCTTTTAATGTCTGCTGTATTGTAAAAAAGTAATAATCACTATAGAAATTATTATTTGATCTCTTTACTCTAATGGAAAACAATATAAATTTAATTAATACAGAGGACACTTTTTTTTGGTATGGGCACATATTTAACACTAACTCAGCTCTAAGACAATATATTTCTTCTAAAATCATATTTGATAAATTGTGTAACTTGCATTGCTTGTTTATTTTTTATATCCTCGAAGCTATTTCTAGTCTCATTAAAAGCTTGTCAATGTTTTGTTTGGCAAAATTTTCATTTTGAAAGATTACACTTATGACTGGTGGTCAATCTTCCCTTTAATTTCTCCTTAGGATTTTAAAAGCTGGGTTTGAGCAAATTTGGCCATGTTTTTTCTGAACTTCTGCTGTGGCAAGACATAGCGTAAGGTTTAAATATTTTTTTCTCTGTATAAAAAGTTATTCTGAGGTTAGAGAGACAAAAATACTGGACATGTAGAGAGTTGAGACAAGTAATAAAGAGTATTGATAGAAAAAATGATAGCGTACTGACCATTATTTGTTCTCCCCCTTGTCATATTTTGATTGGTTTCAAGGTTCCTGGGATATTTCCAATAAATTCGCTTTGTGCCTAAATTTTGTTTTCTGTCACTTGCAATCAAAAGTCCTTGAAAATAGGAGCACCTGGGCAGCTCAGTCACTCAAGTGTTGGACTCTTGGTTTTGGCTCAGGTCATGATCTCAGGATTGTCAGATTGAGCCCAAACTTGCACTCTGCACAGAGTCTACTTGAGATTCTTTCTCTCCTTTTCCCTCTGCCCCTCCCCCAATGTGCATGCATGTTTGCTCTCTCTAAATAAATAAATAAAATCTTAATTAAAAAAACTTAAAAATAGAACAGAAAAGCTAAGATGGCACTATACATAGTTCTGGTGTTTTCATTCTGAAAACATTTTTTTTAATTAAGCGATAGTAAAGTTTATTGAATGATAGAGTACAAAGCTCCCAAAGAGAGAGGGGACCAAAGAGGGTTGCCCTAGAAACAATTTTTGAAAAAATAAAACAGCTCTTATGACCAGGCCTTATCTTAAAACTTTATATTAGCATATTAATAGAGCTGTCATCACCACCATTAAAAATCCCTTAATAGGTTGGAAATCCCCATTCTTTCTTAGATAACTTAGCAACAAAAATGAGTGAATTGAAGGAAAGACTGACCCAGTTAAGGCAAGTTGCTCACAAGAAGGAACAACAGACCTCTAGTAAGGTTTCAGCTCAACACAAAACAATATGGATTGTCATAGGGAGATGGACAGTTCCCAGCAGAAAAAGATTTTGTTTCTTTTAAAGAAAACATTGGGGTAAGAGGTTAAGCAAATAAAATCTCTGTCTATTAAAGTCACGTAATACTTTTGAATATAAAATATGAGATCTAATTGGTAGAATATTGTTAAAGAACAACCAGAGCTGGGCAGTAGTTTAAGTGATATAAACAAATATTATTCATGCCTATTATAATAAGGGAAAAGAGATTTCAGCACAGTAGTTTCCCCTTATCTGTAGGGGATATGTTCCAAGATCCACAGAGGATGCCTGAAACAGAGGATGATACTGAACCCTATATATACAGTTCTTTCATATGCAGATATTCCTATGATAAAATTTAATTTTTAAATGAGGCACAGTAAGAGATTAACAACAATAACTAATAATAAAATGAGAAAAATAGAACAATATTCTTTAATAAAAGTTATGTGAATATGGTCTCTCTCTCAACATATCTTATTTTACTGTACTCACCCTTATTCCCATGATAATGTAAAATAATAAAATGCCAATGTAATGAGATGATATGAGGTAAATGACATAGACATTGTGGCATAGTGTTAAGACTACTATTGACCTTCTGACAATATGTCAGAAAAAAGATCATCTGCTTCCAGACCAAAGTTGACTGTGGGTAACTGAAATGAAGGAAAGCAAAACCATGGCTAAAAGGGGACTAGTATATAGAACCAGGCTCAATTCAAGTAAAATATGGGCAAGTGGGAATTTATACCTAAGTAGCACAATGGGAATTGGTGGCTGGAAAATTATTAAAAGGAAACATCAGGGATAAGGGGGGATTCTGGCTAAACTGACCCAACAGGTTTCTTGCTGAAGGGTGATCAGAAATCAACTGAGGAAAGATAGAGAATGAGGAACCTGATTTGATATTGAGGGTGGTAAGATATGGAGGATGGGAGATACTGGCTAAAATGACTTAGCAGAATGCTTGCTAAAATTGGGCAATGCATAGATGAATGTGGAAGTCCAAAAGCCTAAAATGTGAGGCCTAGTTGAAAAAGAGTTCAGGGGACCCTCGGTAAAGTTTGGCTAAGAAGAGAAAATATACTTGGTCAGCTATATTTGTTTCAAAAGCATAAGAGTAAGAGATCAGGGAGTCTTCAACATAAGCATCTATGTTGCTTTGATAATTGTGTTTGTAAGTAATTCCTAAAAAAAACTATGAAGCTATTAAATAAATCTTTAGAAATTTATTTCTTCACCAGAGCAAATGAAGAAAACTAGTGAGCAAATGAAGATTCCATTTAACTTTAACAAAAAGAAAAAAAAGTTTTTAAAATTGGCTAATAATTAATAAATGCTCTATTGAGTTACAAAAAGAAAATAAATGAGTACATAGAGCAAATAGAATAGAACAAATGTTCCTACAAAATGCTTTTCAACTTTTATTCTAAAGAAATAACTCAAAAACAAATCAAAGGATGTAATTAGTCATACTCAAAGTTAACATAACTATAAGCTAAACCTATTTTGTTTTTTCTTTTTCCTCCCTGGTTTTAATTATGCCATGACAACTTCAAACAGGTAAAATAAATTGTTTTGGATATTGCTGCCATGCACACACATGCTTTAATTCTTTAAGTGAGTTTAAAAGATTTTTCATAAGAAATAAGAAAAAAAGTTACTTTTTATAGATTTACATCTAAGAACAATGAGAAAGATAATGAGTTTTTTTGAAATTTATTTTAAAAAAATCAGTTTATTTTGACGTACTTTATGTTGGCTACTTGAACATAATAATAAAAAATAAATTAAAAAATAAAAAAGCCATTTAAAGCATAATATTCTTGATTTTAATAAATATAAAATTCATGTATCATAGATTTCTATTTTTAAAAAGTTTCGTAATTAGGAAATCAGATCATTAATTTTTAGGCCTAATGACAAACTGTCCTATGTCTAACCCTGCCCATAACATTATATACAGAGTTAAAAAAAAAACACACTTGTGAATTAATTAATACATCACTACAATTATCTTTGTGAAGACAAAGTGAGGCATAATAAAACTTAACATACCTATCACATAAAACCTATCTGACTACAAGTCGCTCTTTAGTTGTAGGACAAATGACTGCAGAATGGCAGTGTCAAAGTATGACACACTTAGGCCATAAAATGCTAATGAAAAGTCATTCATTTACCTCTCAACAACATCTAAATGGTAATCTGATTTCACACCTTGAGTGCTTGCAGCCCATTTCCACCAGAGAAAGAAAAAAAAAATTCAGTGAATTTTAAAAAATGAACCCAGCAGGGCTTTCAAATACATAATTTACTATTTTGAATGGTTATTAATGGATAATAATAAGCTCCTGGCTGAATGCAATCTCATAAATGCAGGATCAAAAATGGGAAGTACCCCATAAGATGATAAATAGGCAACTTTATGGTACTAATTTTCCTCTAAGTAATTACAGTGGAAAAAAAAACACCTGTAGCTATAAGAATAGCAATTTTGACATTCTGCTCGTGCAGAGCAAGGTTTTTATAGAGAAGGAATCTTTGGAAATATAGTTGCCCATACTTCTGTAGCAATGCTATATCAGCAATACTTAAGTTGCTGCTTAGGTTGGATGGACTTCAATGGGTAATATATTTTCATAGTTACTTTCATTGTTATTTGCTTTCTTTATATATTTATAACCCTCAGGTAGGTATCTATTGACTTGCTATGTTGATCAAGTCATAAATATGGTTACTGGCCATATGAGGCTAGATATCATGGAAGAGGTTTGGAGATGAGAATGGCAAATGCAAAGGTAACTGTAAGCAATGTCTAAGGCCAGGACAAACCTCATATTTTTCAAAATGTTATTGATTTAGAACAAAACTTATTTCAAATTTTTATCCTTCATTATTTCTTTTAATGTAGAACTGGCAAATATTTCTTCATAATGAATTTATAAAAAATGGATATTCGTTCTGCTTTTGTTTCTTTCATTATAATAGTGTCAAAATGGAAATTTACTAAACTGAATAAAATATTCAGTTAACATCTTCAAATCTTTGTAATATTCATCTGCCCAGTTACCTAGTGAAAATCTGCATTTGGATGTGGAATGGACATCTCAAACTTAAGTGAAACTGAGCTCCTGTTTTCCTCCTTTATTTTTTCTTAATAATAATTTTTTATTATGTTATGTTAGTCACCATACAGTATAGCCTTAGTTTTTGATGTAGTGTTCCAGGATTCATTATCTGCGTATAACACCCAGTGCACCATGCAATATCTTCACAGATGACATGATACTCTATATGGAAAATCCAAAAGACTCCACCCCCAAACTACTAAAACTTATAGAGCAATTCAGTAATGTGGCGGGATACAAAATCAATGCTCAGAAATCAGTTGCACTTCTATACACGAACAATGAGACTGAAGGAAGAGAAATTAGGGAATCCATTCCATTTACAATAGCACCAAAAATCATATGTTATCTTGGAATTAACTTAACCAGAGAGGTAAAGGATCTATATTCTAGAAACTACAAATCACTCTTGAAAGACATTGAAGAAGAGACAAAAAGATGGAAAAATATTCCATGCTCATGGATCAGAAGAATTAACATAGTTAAAATGTCCATGCTACCCAGAGCAATCTGCACTTTCAATGCCATCCCAATCGAAATACCGATGACATTTTTCAAAGAACTAGAACAAAGAGCCCTTAAATTTGTGTGGAACCAGAAAAGGCCCCAAATCGCCAAGGAATTTCTGAAAAGGAAAAACAAAGCTGGGGGCATCACATTGCTGGATTTCAAGCTATACTACAAAGCTGTGATCACCAAGACAGCATGGTACTGGCACAAAAACAGACACATAGACCAATGGAACAGAATAGAGAACCCAGTAATGGACCCTTAGCTCTTTGGGCAACTAATCTTTGATAAAGCAGGAAAAAACATCCAGTGGAAAAAAGACAGTCTCTTCAATAAATGGTGCTGGGAAAATTGGACACTACATGCAAAAGAATGAAACTTGACCACTCTCTCACACCATACACAAAGATAAACTCCAAATGGATGAAAGACCTCAATGTGAGACAGGAATGCATCAAAATCATAGAGGAGAGCATAGGCAGGAACCTTTTCGACATTGCCCACAGCAACTTTTCTCATGACACATCTCCAGAGGCAAGAGAAACAAAAGAAAAAATGAACTTGTGGGACTTCATCAAGATAAAAATCTTCTTCACAGCCAAGGAAACAGTCCAAAAAACTAAGAGGCAGCCCATGGAATGGGAGAAGATATTTGCAAATGACACTACAGATAAAAGACTGGTATCCAAGATCTACAAAGAACTTCTCAAACTCAATACACGGGAAACAAATAATCAAATCAAAAAATGGGCAGAAGATATGAACAGACACTTTTCCATTGAAGACATACAAATGGGTAACAGACACATGAAAAAATGTTCAAAATCATTAGCCATCAGGGAAATTCAAATCAAAACCACATTGAGATACCATCTTACACCAGTTAGAATGGCAAAAATTGACAAGGCAGGAAACAACAAATGTTGGAGAGGATGTGGAGAAAGGGGATCCCTCTTACACTGTTGGTAGGAATGCAAGTTGGTACAGGCACTTTGGAAAACAGTGTGGAGGTCCTTTAAAAAGTTAAAAATGGAGCTACCCTATGATCCAGCAATTGCACTACTGGGTATTTACCCCAGAGATACAGACGTAGTGAAGAGAAGGGCCATATGCACCCCAATGTTCATAGCAGTATTATCCACAATAGTCAAACCATGGAAGGAACCGAGATGCCCTTCAACAGATGACTGGATTAAGAAGAAGTGGTCCCTATCCACAATGGAATATTACTCAGCCATCAAAAAGAACGATTTCACAACATTTGCAGCAACATGGATGGGACTGGAGGAGATAATGCTAAGTGAAATAAGTCAAGCAGAGAAACACAATTATCATATGGTTTCACTCATTTATGGAACATAAGAAGTAGGAAGATCGGTAGGAGAAGGAAGGAAAGAATGAAGGTGGGCAAACAGAAGGGGGAATGAACCATGAGAGACTATGAACTCTGGGAAACAAATTGAGGGCTTCAGAGGGGAGGGGGATGGGGGACTGGGATTGTTTTCCCCCTTTAAATCTGCCTCTTCTCACTGTTTGTTTTTCTCCTCAGTAAATGACAATGCCATTATTTAGCTGAGGCAAAAACTTGAAATTCATTTGTTTTAGTTAGAAACTGAGCTAAGACACAAGTAACTGAGTAAACTTAAGCATTATTTTTCTAAAATATTTTTAGATATGGGCAAGTCCTATGATTCATTAAAGGGCTTAAGATGTGTTTTTTACAAGCATCTTAGCCTTTTCTTCCCCCCAAATTCCAGTAGCAGAAAGAAGAAAAGGATGAGGTCAGTAAAGTATACTCTCAGTTGAGAGTTGAGCCTATTTCCTTTTAAAGTGCTTTTCTTGAAGATCCATTCAACATTTTTTTTAAAGATTATTTATTTATTTATTTGACAGGAAGAGACAGCCAGTGAGAGAGGGAACACAAGCAGGGGGAGTGGGAGAGGAAGAAGCAGGCTCCCAGCGGAAGAGCCTGATGTGGGGCTCAATCCCAGGACTCTGGGATCATGCCCTGAGTCGAAGGCAGATGCTTAACGACTGAGCAACCTGGGTGCCCCCCACCCAACAATTTTAATCTTGCAAGTTCTTGACCACTTCCATTTGAATGAGAAGATGGAAAATATAATTTCTCCTCTTCCTCCACTCTCCCCTCCTCATTCTCCTTTGATTAACCTTAACAAATTGCCACCTCCAATGAGATTTTGTTATTAAGGAAGAAGGGGGAAATGGTAAGCAGCCAGCAGTCTTTTCCTTACTATCTCTGATGTCTTTCTTTTTCTTATGCTGTACTTCCAGTCCATAAGAAAATCTTGTAATTTCTTCTATAAAAAATGCATCTAAAATATGACCACTTTTCACCACTTTATCTGCTACAGCCTTGCTGCAAGCCATTATCTCTCATCTGTATTATGCCAATAGCTTCTAATTAGTCTCTATATTGGCCACCAGCTGCACTTTCTTGGCACTGAAGCCATTTGATCATTCCAAAAGGCTTGACATAATTCTGCTCAAAATTTTCCAATGTGTTTCTATTCTACTCACAGTAAAATTAAAAGCATTTGCAATGGTTTAAAAGGACCTATTGTCAGACCCTCTATCTTTAGCACCTACTGTTTTCTCTGTTGATTACTTAGCTCTACCTTAACTTACCTTCTTCCTGTTTCTCTAACATGCCATGCATATCCCTGTTTTAAGAGCTTTGCGCTGGTTTTTCCCTTCTACCTACCCTGTACCTCTACCTTCCCTTTATTTATACCTACCTTCTACCTTTTCATCATAAGGTCTTTATGCTAGTTCTCCTGCTACCACTCTCCATCTTTTTCTTACCTTTCTTCTCTATATTTTCCCCTATGGCCTTTTTAGATGCTTTTGTTGATATTATTATCCTTACTCTCTACCTACTGTTCAACTCTTCTTCTAAACTTCCATATGGCTAACTCCACCTCTTTCAAACCGTTGAACATCCTATTGAAAATTGAACATTGCAAGACCCCCATTTCTGATACCCCTTACCTTGCTATGCCGTCATTTCCCCCATACTATTTATCACCTAACATTCTATATTGCTTACATATAACTTATGTTTATTATCCCTCCCCCTTTTAGAATGTGAGGACTATGAGGGCATTTTAAAAAATAATTCATACATAAACGTCTTAATATTTTGACAAAATTACCTTCTTTCAATTACTAAATTGACATGCAACATTAATCAAATTATCATAATTACCCCTTACAACAATATTACATCAACAATTTTCAGTCTCTCAATTCTAAATCGTATACACATAATTAGGAAGAATAAGAATTTGTCTATTTTAATATACAGTATATTTATAACCAGGAGAGACCAAGAAACCCACATCCATGGAACATGTAGCAGAATGACTTATTTGAAAGAGTTCTCATTTTTTAATATATGATTTTCTCCTTCCTCACATTAAGCCAGAGGCACCCACTGCATCAAAGAATATGAAGATGGTTCTAGAGACAATATTGAGAAAAAAATTTTTAAATACTCATTTCTGAACTCCAAAATAGACTATTTTTAAAACCAAAAAAATGGATACAATATTTATAAAAATCCTCACTCTTAATTTCAAGAGCTGGATAATTGAAAGAGAAAAAAATATGTTTTTTTCAGAATTGTTCAACTATTGTGCTTCAAAATTTCTATGACTAAGGTTGGAAGACTAAAATATAAACTTTATGAAAGTTTACCATGAATTAAAGAAGGAAACTAAATGTGGTACAAGGACAATGTCTACCATGGAGGGAGGCAAGAAAAACACTATACAGGTATAAGAAGGAGATAGAAAATTTCAAAGCAGACAAGAGTAGGTCTCTGGTTATATGGAAAAACAGAATTCTAAGATTGGTGGTGTGAAGAACAGAATAGGTTTTTGCATCACTTCTTATTAAGAAGGGAACCAGACATTTCCACATGATCTAAAAATGTAAATTTTTTTAAATAGAGGAAATGTTTTTAAATGCCCCCAAATTATAAAAGTGTTGAGAGAGCTAATGGCTAAAACAGGTTGGGCCTAAGGCAAAGAGAGCTCAAAGTATATTGTCCTTAAGAATAGAGGACATGGCAAGGTCCAGAAATGCCAGCAGTCAATGTCAGCACATGATCAAGACAGGTGTGGTCAGTTGGAACAAAGTAGATAAGGCAGGGGTAGAGGTTGGCACTACAAACGAAATGTGGTAAGTTACTAGCAGAGATCAGTCATGTTCCAGAGGATAGTATATACACTCTTCCAGTGTCTTGAGATTTCTCCTGCATTCAAGCCAATCAGAAACCAGAATATAGGGCCATAATTTGATATATCTTATATATTATGCTGTATACACTTTGTAATTTGTTCACTAAAAGTCAAAGGTGAAGAAATACAACTTCCTATATTTTCTTTACAAATAACCTCATAGATGGCCATGACAAAATAGAAAAGTGGAGAGAAGAGGAAGATTATATTCTGGAATCACATATCTTTCTGTATCATTTAAAGTTCTTTCAGAACTCAGGATTTCACTAGTAAAGGAGCAACACTTTTGGCTAAGGAAAGAAAAAAATATACATTGTTCTTTAAGGAACTAAATGTTAGGCCTCCAGGGGATGCCTGAATATTAATATGAGAAATTTTGAGCACGGTGATGGTTTTCTAAAAATGCTACCTGCTAATTTTAACATTTCTTTATACAAGTAAAATATATTTACAAGTTAAAAAAAAGCTCTGTATTGATACAATTTACATCAAACTTTAAGGCTACCTCCCCTGGCTACTCTTTCTAGATAGAAAGCCTGTCCCTAAATGGCAAGATAATATATTTGGTACAATTTTCCCAGGAAACAGGAGACCCACTCAGCTGAGAATTTGAGATAACTCAATGAAGGAAGTATTCACAGTTTTGTGGCAACAAAAGACCGACAAGACAGATTGAAGAACCTGGAAATTAGAAACAGAAGGAAGTAATTGCCACCATGAGATCTGAAGGTGCAAAAAAGAAGAAATGGTAATATTGAAAGAGAGCTGGAGCCATGGAAAGACTTCCAAACAGGAGCTATCATCATTTTTTTAAATTTTATTTTGACATAAACCCCTTTGTCAGTAAAAATATATGAATCCCATCTCAGAATGCTACTTTTTATTAAGAATATTTTATTATGGTAAAAGCATGAAACATACCCTTTTACCACATTTTAAGTGTACAATGCTGTTTTTGACTCTAGTTACGATGTTGTTCAGCAAATCTCTAGAACTTATCCACCTTGCTTAACTGAAACTTTGTGCCGATTGATTAGTAATTCTCTATTCTACACCCCACTGCAGCCACTGGCAACCACCATTCTACTCTTTCATGTTGTGAGTTTTACTCATTTAGATACTTCATATAAGGGTAGTCATGCAGCATTTGTCCTCCGTGACTGGTTTTTTCACTTACCATAATGTTCTCAGGTTTATCTATCTTATAGCATATTGCAGAATTTCCTTCTTTTTAAAGGCTGAATAGCATTACATTGCATGTGTGTAACACACTTTCTTTATCCATTCATCCAGAGATGAACATTTAAGTAGTTTCCATCTCTTGGCTATTGTGAATAATGACACAATGAACAGGGGAGGTCTAACATCGCTTCCAGATCCTGATTTCAATTCTTTAAAAAATCACAGAAGTGGGATTGCTGAACCATATAGTAGTTCTACTTTTAATTTTTTTGAGGAATCTCCAAACTGTTTTCCATAGAGGCTGTGAAGTGACATCTCAATGCAAGTTTTTGTTTTTGTTTTGTTTGTTTTGTTTCATTTTAGTAGACTCCACACCCAGCATGGAGCCCAATGTGAGGCTTGAACTCATGACCCTGAGATCAAGACCTGAGCTGAGATCAAGAGTTGAATGCTTAAAAGACTGAGCCACCCAAACGCCCCTCATTGTGGTTTTGATTTTTTTTTTTTCTGGTGCTTAATGATACTGGATATTTTTATTTTTAGGTAGTCCCAAATGTCTTCTTACATGTACTTTTGGTGCCTTTTTAATGAAATCATTACCAAGACAAACACCATGTACCTTTACTCGTATGTTTTATTCTGGGAGTTTTATAGTTTCAGGTCATATGATTTCTTTTTAACTTATTTTGAGTTGTTTTTGTGTCATGTGTTGTAAACTATGGGTCTAATTTCACTCTTTTGCATGTGGAGATCTGGTTTTCATAGCACCATTTGTTGAAGAGATTATCCTTTTCCCATTGGCATTCTTGTCAAAGTCAGTTGACTATATGTACATGAATTTATTTGTGGACTATTTATTCTGATCCACTGGTTTCTTTTTTTTAAGATTTTATTTATTTGAGAGAGAGAGAGAGAGCATAAGCAGGGGGAGGGGCAGAGGGAGATGGAGAAGCAGAGTTCCCTGCTGATCAGGGAGCCTGATGTGGTGTTTGATCCCAGGACCCTGGGATCAGGACCTGAGCCAAAGACAGACACTTAACTGACTGAGCCACCCAGGTGCCCCTGATCCACTGTTTTCTATCATTTTTTAAAGTTCCATACCATTTTAATTACTGTGGCTTTATAATTTATTTCAAAACCAAGAAGTATATGACTCCAGTTTTGTTTTTCTTCCTGAAGATTGATTTGGCTATTCATGATGTTTTGTGCTTACATACAAAATTTATTTTTTTCTATTTTCATAAAAATGTAATTGGGATTTTGATAGGTATTGTATTGAATCTGTAGATAATTTTTGTTAGTATGAACATTTTAACAATTTTAAGTCATTCAATTCATAAACAGGATGTCTTTCCATTTGTTTGTGTCTTTAATTTTTCATCAGTGTTTTGTAGTTTTCAGTATACAAGTTTATTCCTAAATTGTTGCTTTCTTTTTTTTTTTTTGGTATGGTTGTAAATGAAATTATTTTCTGAATTTCTTTTTCATATAGTTTACTATCGCTTTATAGAGATGCATCTAATTTTTATGTTAGTTTTTGTATCCTGAAACTTTACTGAAATTACTTTTTAGTTCTAACAGTTTTCTTAATGGAATCATTAGGCATTGTTTAATATAAAATTATGTCATCTGAAAACAAGGACAGTTTTAGTTCTTCTTTCTGAAATTGATTTTTTTTCTTGCCTATTGGCTGCAACTAGACTTCCAGTGCTATGTTGAACAGAACTGATGAGAGCAACGAACTTTGCTTTGTTCCTTATATTAGAGGAAAAGCAGTCAGTCTTTCACCATTTATTATGATGTCAGCCATGGGCTTTTTATATATGGTCCATGTTATACTGTGGTTAGTTACCTTCTATTCCTAGTTTGTTGAAAATTTTTATCACAAGAGGGTTTTAATTTTTGTCAATTTTTTTCCTGAATCTATTGAGATTATTATGTGACTTTCATGCTTTATTCTTTCCATGTGGCATATCACATTATTATTTTTTAATGTTGAACCATCCTTGCATCCAAGTGATAAATCTCACTTGATCATTGTGTAAGACTCTTTTAATGTGTGAACAAATTAAGTTTACTAATTTTTGGTTGAGGATTTTTGCATTTATGTTCATTGAGTGTATTTGCCTATGGTTTTCTTTTTTTGTGGTGTTTCTGACTAGCTTTGTTATAAGGGTAATGCTAGTTTCATTTTTAAACAAAAGTTTGGAAATGTTCCTTCCACTTCAACATTTTTATAAAGTTTAAGGATTAGCCTTAATTCTTTAGATGTTTTGTAGAATTTACAAGGGAAATCATCTGGTCCTGGGCCCTTCGCTGTGTGAGATTTTAGATTATTAATTTAGTACCCTTACTAGTTATATATCTGTTCAGACATAATAACTTTTAATTATTCTGTCTTGGTATGTTGTATGTTTCTGTTAATTTATTAATTCCTTCATGAATATCCAGTTTCATGGCATACAATTATAATAGTTTCACATGATCCTTTTTATTTCTGTGTTTCTAAGTTAGTGTATCTAAAGGTTTGCCAATTTTGTTCATTTAAAAAACTCTTAGCTTAATTTTGTAATTATTTTTCTGTTTTATATTTCATTTATTTCTGCTCTAATATTTATTTCCTTCCTTCTAACTCAGAGCTTAGTTTGTTCATTTTTTAGCTCCTTGAGTTGTAAAATTAGGGTTTTCTGTTTGTTTGAAAGGTTTCTTCTTGGGGCACCTGGGTGGCATAATAAATTAAGCATCTGACTTTTGGTTTAAGTTCAGGTCATGATCTCGGGGTCCTGGGATCAAGCCCATGTGGGGCTTTGTGCCCAGCATGGAGTCTGCTTGGGATTCTCTCTTCCCACTCTCTCCGTAAAATAAATATTTTTTTTAAATGAAGCTTTCTTCTTTTTAATGTAGGTATCTGTTTCAGTACACTTCCATCTTAGTAGTATTAATGAAGAATTCCATAAGTTTTGGGATATTGTATTTTTTATTATTCTTTGGCCCAATGTTTGTTCAAGAATGTGTCATTTAATTTCCACACATTTGTGAATTTTCCACTTTTCCATTGATTTTTAGTTTCATTCCATTGTGGTATATTTTGATTTAATTTAAATCTTTCTTAAATTTGTTGATTAGTTTTGTCACCTAACATGATATATACAGAAATAAATTCCATGTGTACTTGAGCAGAATCTGTATTCTTCTGTTATTGGGTGGTATGTTCTGTGTATGTCTCTTAGGTCCATTTGGTCTATGGTGTTGTTCAAGTTCATTTCCTAATTGATCTTCTGTCTAGTTTTTCTACCCATTATTGGAAGTGGAGTATTGATGCCTTCTGCTATTACCATATTGTCCATTTCTACCTTCAGTGACTTCAATGTTTCCTTTATGGATTTAAGTATTCTGATGTTGTGAATATATATTAATAATTATTATATCTCCCTGATAGATTGACACTTTTATTATTACATAAGATTCTTCTTTGTGTCTTAAGCCAGTTTTTGATTGAAAGTTTATTTTTTTCTGATATAAATATAGCCAGTTGTCCTCTCTTTTATTTATCACTGGTATAGAGTACCTTTCTCCATCCCTTCATATTCAGCTTATGTGTTTCTTTAAGTCTAAAATGAATTTCTTTGGAGAAGATAGAGGAAGATGGCAGCAGAGTAAGAGGAGCCCAAGCTCCCTCTTCCCATGAACAGAGCTACATCATTTTAACTCATCCTAAATACCCCAGATGTAGACTTGAGAAGAGACAGAACAAACTCCACAACTAAAGGGAGACAATAGGCCACATTAAAGAAGGTATGAAGTTTGGAGATGAGGTTATGGAAGAAACAGACCACTTCAAGTTATATTACAAAGCAGTAGTGATCAAAACAGTATGATGCTGGCATAAAAATAGACACATGGGGCGCCTGGGTGGCACAGCGGTTAAGCGTCTGCCTTTGGCTCAGGGCGTGATCCCGGCGTTGTGGGATCGAGCCCCACATCAGGATCCTCCACTATGAGCCTGCTTCTTCCTTTCCCACTCCCCCTGCTTGTGTTCCCTCTCTCGCTGGCTGTCTCTATCTCTGTTGAATAAATAAATAAAATCTTTAAAAAAAATAGACACATAAATCAATGGAACAGAATATAATACCTAGAAATTAACCTATAACTATATGGACAATTAAACTTTGAAAAAGCAAGGAAGAATAATGTGAAAAAGGCTGTCCCTTTAACAAATGGTGTTGGGAAAACTGGACAGCCACATGCAAAAGAATGAAACTGGACCACTTTCTTACACCACACACAGAAATAAATTCATAATGGATTAATGACCTAAATGTGAGAATTGAAACCATAGAAATCCTAGAGGAGAACATAGGCCTAAACCTCTTGGACATTTGCTGTAGCAACTTCTTTCTAGATAGGTCTCCTGAAGCAAGGGAAATGAAAGCAAAAATAATTAGGACTTTGTTGAAATAAAAAGCTTCTGCAGAGAGAAGGAAGCAACTGACAAAACTAAATGGTGACTTACAGAATGGATGAAGATATTTGCAAATGACATATATGATAAAGGGTTAGTATCCAAATATATAAAGAACTTATAAAGCTCTACAATCAAAAACTGAAAAATCCAATTAAGAAATGAGCAGAAAGCATTAATAGATATTTTTCCAAAGAAGACATACAAGTGGCCAACAGACACATGAAAAGATGCTCAACATCACTCATCATCAGGGAAATGCAAATCAAAACTACAATGTGATATCACCTCATACCTGTGAGAATGGCTAAAATCAACAAGACAAGAAAACACAGGTGTTGGCAAGGATGTGGAGAAAGGGTAACCCTTTGGCACTATCGGAGGAAATTTGAACTGGTGCAGCCACTTTGGAAAATAGTATGGAGATTCCTCAAAAAGACAAAAATAGAACTACCCTATGATCCAGCAATTTCATTACTAGGTATTTACCCAAGGATACAAAAATATGAATTTGAAGAGGTACATGCACCCCAATGTTTATAGCAGCATTATCAACAATGGCCAAACTATGGAAACATCCTAAGTGTCTGTTGGTTGATGAATGGAGATAGATATAGATATAAAATATGTATAAGGCAATATTACTCAGCCATAAAAAAATGAAATCTTGTCATTTGCAACAACATGGATGTGGTTAGAGTATTATGCTGAACAAAATAAGACAGTGAGGAAAAGACAAATACCATATGATTTCACTGAAATGTGGAATTCAAAAACAAAACAAATGAGCAAAGGGGAAAAAAGATATAGGTAAACCAAGAAACAGACTCTTAACTATAGAGAAGCTGATGGTTACTAGAGGGGAAATGGGTAGCGGCATGGGTTAAACAGGGATGGGGGTTAAGCACTTGAGATGAGCACTGGTTGATGTATGGTCATGTTGAATCTCTATATTGAACAAGTGAAACTAATATTATATTGTATGTTAACTAACTCTAATTTAAATGGAAACTTAAAACTATATAAGTACTTGGAAAAATAAGATGATTTTCTTTTAGAACATCCATATTGGGCCCATTTAGCTTTTTTAATCATTAAGTGATTCTTAGTCTTTTGATCGGGGAGTTTAATCTATTTACCCTTAAAGTAATTATTGATAGAGAAAAATGTATTATTGTTGTTTTGAATTGTTTTCTGTTTATTTTGTAGTTATGTAGCCCTTTTTATCTCTTTTGCTGATCCTTCATGTTTGGTTGACTTTTTTTGGTATTGATATTCTTTTTTTTAAAGATTTTATTTATTTAGTTGACAGAAAGAGAGAGCACAAGCAGGGGGAGAAGTAGAAGGAGAGGGAGAAGCAGGCTCTCTGCTGAGCAGGGAGCCCAATTTGGAGCTCAATCCCAGAACCCTGGGATCATGACCTGAGCCGAAGGCAGACACTTAACCATCTGAGCCACCCAGGTGCCCCTGTATCCATATTCTTTGATTCATCTCTCTCTTTTTTTGTGCTACTTGTATAAATATTATTCTGTGTGGTTATTTTGGAGGTAAATATCTTAATATAAAAACATATAGTTATGACAGTCTACTTTAAGAAGATAAAAACTTGGGCGCCTGGGTGGCTCAGTCAGTTAAGCATCAGCCTTTGGCTCAGGTCATGATCCTGGGGTCCTGGGATGGAGTCCTGCATCAGGTTCCCTGCTCAGTGGGAAGTCTTGCTCCTCCCCCCTGCTCATGCTCTCTCTCTCTTTCTCTGTCAAATAAATAAAGTCTTTTAAAAAAGGAGATAAAAACTTCCATTCAGTTGTATACAAAAACACTACTCTTTAATTATTCCCCCATATTTTATGTTGTCTCAATTTTCATTTATTTATATTGAATATCTTTTAATATATTTTATTTGTGGTTATGATAATACTTGTGTTTTTTTAAACTTTTATCCTAGAAATAAAGTGATACGCCCACCACCATTACAGTAATACAATATTCTGTGTTTTTCTTTGTATTTATCTTTACCAATGATTTTTGCACTTTCCTAGTCTACCACATTGGAGTTTAGCATAATATAATTTCAACTTAAATAACTCACTTTAACATTTCTTGTAAGACAAATCTATTGTTGTCAAATTCCCTGAAAATTTGTTTGACTACGAAAGTCTTTATCTCTTTTTCATATTTGAAGCACTGTTTTGCCAGGTAAAGTATCATGGTTTGGTAGTTGTTTTTTGTTTGTTTTGTTTTGTTTTAAAATTTAAGTGCTTAGAGTATGTTATCTCAGTTCTTTCTGGCCTGCAAGATTTTTTGCTAAAAATTTTTTGCTGATTTATGAGTTTCCCTTGTCTGTAACAAGTCACATTTTTCTTGATGCCTTCAAATTGTCTTCAAACTTTGACAATTTGATGCTTCATTGTGGATTTTTTTGGGTTATTCTTATTTGGAATGTTTTGAGCTCCTTGATCTGGCTGTCCACTTTGTGTTGAGATTTTTAGAAATTTTCACACATTATTGTGTCCAATAAACTTTCTGGTACTTTATCTCTCTTATCCTTCTGGGACTCCTATAATGTATACATCGATTGTCTATATGGAGTTTTATAAGTCCTTAAGCCTTCTGAATTCTTTGTCATTTTCTGTTTTTGCTCCTCTAAATAATTTTTCCCAGTAACATGTTGCTAATTTTACTTATTATCTCTTCTGCTTGATCTGATTTGCTGTTGAACCAACCTCTGTAGTATATTGTTTGGTTTGGTTATAGTGCTCTGCTCCATTATTTCTTTATGGTAATTAAAAAATATTTTCACTTTCTTGATATTCTCACTTTGTTCATGCATTATTTTCTTGAACTTGGTGAGCATCTGTATGACAGTTAATTTGAAATTTTTGTCAGATAAAGAATATGATTCATTTCATTAGATTATATTTCTGAGATGTATCTTCTTCCTTTCTGGAAATATTTTTACTTGATTCTTCATTTTCTCTGACTTACTCTGTCAGTGTTTGCTCATCAGACAAAGGCCAGCAGAAGATGACAGCATACCAGGAAGACCCTAGGCTCATCTCATCTCTTGAACACAACTGAATAGCTATCAAATCATTCTAAATACCCCCAAAAACAACCTGAAGACTGACAGAATAAACTCAACAAATAAAGGGAAGTAATAAGCCACATCAAATAAAGTAGGAAATGAGATGATGTGGTTTGAGGGAGAAATAGA
This sequence comes from Ursus maritimus, assembly GCF_017311325.1. Taxonomy (NCBI): domain Eukaryota; kingdom Metazoa; phylum Chordata; class Mammalia; order Carnivora; family Ursidae; genus Ursus; species Ursus maritimus. The sequence continues at coordinate 53,804,965 of NW_024423319.1, forward strand.
TCATGGGTGCAGCAGAGGGGAGGGACCTGTGGTCACAGAGAAAGGCAAGAGAGAGGAGCACAGAGGGGACCACAGAAAGAGAACACTTCCCCAAAATCATTGGCTGGGAAAATGAGAGGGGCTGATTTTTGTGAGTTCTTGCAATGAGCAGGGCTTAACGACTGGAGTTTTAAAGCTCAGCAGGCTTGTCTAGGATAGAGGCCCAAGGGCACTGCCTTGTTCCTAGACAGAAGGCAGGCAAACAACTCGCAGGCAGAGGGCATGGAAACAGTGATCCGAAGAATACATGCAGCACACAGGGGAGATTTTTAGCTCTTTTTGAAGTACAACTCTGATAGTTAGCATTTACAGAGATGCCTCTCTGGGGACAAACGAACTGGCTGCTACAGTTTCTTTCCCCTGCCCCTCAGCATAAATATAGAGCCACCTGTAGAAAGAAGCTGAGCATGGACACTAGCTGGTTGACCTGCTTATACCAAGTTCCATACTCCTGCACTCTGGCAAACTATCCTTCTCTGTCAAACCTGCCCCAGTGTGGAGAGACCCTTCCCCAGAAGACCAGTGCAAGCCCCTCCCCATACCATGTCCCTAAAGCCTAGAGTTTGAAAAGTCAGCAGGCTTGCCTGGGATAGATTGGAGGGCATTGCACTGTTCCTGGAGAGAAGGCAGGCAAACAATGCAGAGGCAGATAGTGTGGAAGCAGTGATCTAAAGAGCATACAGATGGGTTTGCAAATGTAATTACATTTGCAAACTATAGAGATAAAGAAACAAAAATCTGTATGCTGCTTATAAGAAACTCATTTTAGACTTAAAGACACCTGTAGATTAAAAATGAGGGGATGGAAGAAATACTTATCATTCAAATGGGCCTCAAAAGAAAACCAGAGTAGCAAAACTTGTGTCAGACAAACTAGAGTTGAAACCAAAGACTGTAAATAAGAGATGAAGAAGGGAACTAATCATAATAAAAGTGACTATCCAACAAGAAAATCTAATAATTGTTGGATTTTTGGCACCAATATATTTATGGCACCAACATGGGAGCCCCCAAATGTATAAAACAATTAATAACAAATATAAAGGAACACATTGATAACAGTGCAGTAATAGTAGGGGACAGAAGGGGGAATGAACCATGACAGACTATGGACTCTGGGAAACAAACTGAGGGCTTTAGAGGGGAGAGGGTGGGGGAATGGGATAGGCTGGTGATGGGTATTAAGGAGGGCACATATTGCATGGTGCACTGGGTGTTATACGCAAGTAATGAATCATGAAACTTTACATCAAAAACTAGGGATGTACTGTATGGTGACTAACATAATATAATAAAAAATATTATTATTAACAAAAAAATAGTAGGGGACTTTAACACTCACTGACATCAATGGGCAGAACATCTAAGAAGAAAATCAACAAGGAAATGAGTGACACACATGAGTGACACACTCGACCTGTTGGACTTAACAGATATATTCAGAATATTCCAACCTCAAGCAGCAGAATATACATTCTTTTCAAGAGCACAAGCAACATTCTCCAGAATAGATCACGTACTACATCACAAATCAGGGCTCGACAAATACAAAATATTGAGATCATACCATGTATATTTTCTGGCCACAATGCTATGAATAGAATGAAACAGTAGCTGAAAATGGAATGACCATAATTAGATGGATGTTAAACAACACATTACTAAACAATAAATGGATCAAATGGGAAACAAAAGAAGAAATTTAAAAATACATGGAAACAAACAAAAATGAAAATATAGCAGTCCAAAACCTTTGGGATGCCACAGAAGTGTTTCTAAGAGGGAAGTTTAAAGCAGTGTAGGCTTACCTCAAGAAGCAAGAAAAATCTCAAATACAAAACCTGTCCTTACACCTAAAGGAGCTAGAAAAACTACAACAAATTAAGTCAAAGCCAGCAGAAGAAGAGCAATAATAATGTAACAGCATAACTAAATGATATAGAAACTAAAAAAATACAGAACAGATTAATGAAACCAGGAGGATATTCTTTGAAAAAAGAACAATAAAGTTGATAATGCCCTAGCTAGACTTATCCAAAAAAAAAATGAGAATGGTCCCAAATAAATAAAATTTCAAATACGAGAGGATAAAGAAAAACCAACATCACAGATATACAATTGTAAGAGAATATTATGAAAATCTATATGCCAACATAGTGGACAACCTGGAGGAAATGCATAAATTCCTAGAAACATACAAACCACCACCAAAACTGAAACAGGAAGAAATAGTAAATTTAACAGACCAATAAACAGCTGAGACATTTAATCAGTAATCAAAAATTTCCCAAAAATAAATGTCCAGGGCAGGATGGCTTTCTACATGAATTCTACCAAACATTTAAAGAAACATTAATACCTACTCTTTTTTTAATAATAATATTTTTATTATATGATGTTGGTTCACCATACAGTACATCCCTGGTTTTTGATGCAAAGTTCCATGATTCATTAGTTGCATATAACACCCAGTGCACCATGCAATACGTGCCCTCCTTAATACCCATCACCAGCCTATCCCATTCCCCCACCCCCCTCTCCTCTGAAGCCCTCAGTTTGTTTCCCAGAGTCCATAGTCTCTCATGCTTCATTCCGCCTTCTGATTACCCCCCTTTCTTTATCCCTTTCTTCTCCTCCCGATCTTCCTGCTTCTTATGTTCCATAAATGAGTGAAACCATATGATAATTGTTTTTCTCTGCTTGACTTTTTTTTGCTTAGCATTATCTCCTCCAGTGCTGTCCATGTTGCAGCAAATGTTGAGAAATCATTCTTTTTTGATAGCTGAGTAATATTCCATTGTATATATGGACAACATCTTCTTAATCCAGTCATCTGTTGGAGGGCATCTCGGCTCCTTCCACGATTAGCTATTGCGGACAATGCTGCTATGAACATTGGGGTGTATATGTCCCTTCTCTTCACTATGTCTGTATCTTTGGGGTATATACCCAGTAGTGCAATGGCTGGATCATAGGGTAGCTCAATTTTTAACTTTTTAAGGGACCTCCACACTATTTTCCAGAGTGGCTGTACCAACTTGCATTCCCACCAAGAGTGTAAGAGGGATCCCCTTTCTCCTCATCCTCTCCAACAATTGTTGTCTCTTGCCTTGTCAATTTTTGCCATTCTAACTGGCATAAGGTGGTATCTTAGTGTGGTTTTGATTTGAATTTCCCTGATGGCTAATGATTATGAACATATTTTCATGTGTCTGTTAGCCATTTGTATGTCTTCATTGGAAAAGTGTCTGTTCATATCTTCTGCCCATTTTATGATTTGTTTATTTGTTTCTTGTGTATTGAGTTTGAGAAGTTCTTTGTAGATCTTGGATACCAGTCTTTTATCTGTAGTGTCATTTGCAAATATCTTCTCCCATTCCATGGGCTGCCTCTTAGTTTTTTTGACTGTTTCCTTGGCTGTGCAGAAGCTTTTTATCTTGATGAAGTCCCACAAGTTCATTTTTTCTTTTGTTTCTCTTGCCTTTGGAGATGTGTCATGAAGAAGGTTGCTTTGGCTGATGTCATAGAGGTTGCTGCCTATGTTCTCCTGTAGGATTTTGATGGATTACTGTCTCACATCGAGGTCTTTCATCCATTTGGAGTTTATCTTTGTGTATGGTGTGAGAGAGTGGTCAAGTTTCATTCTTTTCCAGAAAAGCCTACAGCAAATATCATTTTCAATGGGGAAAAGCTGGAAGCCTTTCCCTAAACATCAGGAACATGACAAGGATGCCCACTCTCCCCATTATTATTCAACATAGTACTAATACCTACTCTTTTCAAAGTATTCCAATAAAATAGAAATGGGAAGAAAACTTCCACATTCATTCTATGAGGCCAGCATCATCTTGATACCAAAACCCGATAAAGATTCCACTAAAAAATTAAACAACAGGCTGTTATCCCTGATGGATGCAAAAATTCTAAAAAACAAAAACAAAAAACTGGGATACAGCACATTAAGATAATCATTCGCCATGTTTAAGTGTGATTTGTCCTGGTGCTTCAAGTTCAATATTTGCAAGCCAATCAACCTCATATACCACATTAGTAAGAGGAAGGATAAGAACCAATATAATCCTTTTAGTGGGTTCAGAAAACACATTTGACAAAGTACAGCATCTCTTCTTGTTAAAAAAATAAAAAAACTTGGGGTACCTGGGTGGCTCAGTCGTTAAGCTTCTGCCTTTGGCTCAGGGCGTGATCCCAGGGTCCTGGGATCGAGCCCCATATCAGGCTCCTCTGTTGGGAGCCTGCTTCTTCCTCTCCCACTCCCCCTGCTTGTGTTCCCTCTCTCTCTGGCTCTCTCTCTCTCTGTCAAATAAGTAAATAAAATCTTTAAAAACAAAAAACAAAAAACCTCAACAAAGTAAGGATAGAGGGAACATACCTCAAAATAATACAGGCCAGATACAAAAATCTCACAGCAAATACCATCTTCTATGCACAAAAACTGAGAGCTTTTTTGCTTTATGTTCAGGAATAAGACAGGGATGTCCATTCTCACCACTCTTATTTAACATAGTACTGAAAGTCCTAGTCATAACATGCAGACAACACAATGAAATACAAGGCATCCAAATTGGCAAGGAAGAAGTCAAAATTTCACTATTTGCAGATGACATGATATTCTATATACAAAACCTGAAAGCCTCCACCAGAAAATTGCTAGAACTGATACAGAAATTCAGTAATGTCACAGGATACAATATAAGGTACAGAAATCTATTGCATTTCTCTACACTTATAATGAAGCAGCAGAAAGAGAAATCAAGGAGTAGATCCTATTTACAAGTGCACCAAAAACCATAAGATATCTAGAAATAAACCTAACCGAGGTAAAAAATCTGTACTCTGAAAACTATAAAACGCTGATAAAAGAAATTGAAGATCACACACACACACACACACACACACACACACACACACAATGGAAAAAGATTACATTCTCATGGGTTAGAAGAACAAATATTGTTAAAATCTCTATATTACCTAAAGCAACCTACACATTTAAAGCATTGTCCCCAAAAATACGGCCAGCATTTTTTCACAGATAGAACAAACAAACCTAAAATTTGTATGGAACCACACAAGACCCTGAATAGCCAAAGCAATCTTGAAAAAGGAAGGCAGCTATGCTCACCACTATACCACCAACACTGAAAAAGGAAAGCAAAGCTGGAGGCATCCCAATTCCAGACTTCAAGTTATCCTGCAAAGCTGTAGTGATCAAGACAGTATGGTGCTGGCACAAAAATAAACACATAGAATAATAGAACAGAATAGAAAACCCAGAAACGAATCCACAACTAGTTGGTCAATTAATCTTGGACAAAGTAGGAAAGAATATCCAATGTAAAAAAGACAGTCTCTTCAACAAATGGTGCTGGGAAAACTGGACAGCCACATGCAAAAGAATGAAACTGGACCACTTTCTTACACCATACACAAAAATAAATTCAAATGGATGGAAGACCTAAGTGTGAGTCAGGAAACTGTAAAAATCCTAGAGAAGAATGCAGGCCATAACCTCTTTGACATAGGCAGTAGAAATGTCTTCCTAGATATATTCCTGAGACAAGGGAAACAAAAGCAAAAATAAACTATTGGGACTCCATCATAGTAAAATCTTCTGCACAGCCAAGGAAACAATCAACAAAACTAAAAGGCAGGCTATGGAATGGGAGAAGACCTTTGCAGATGACATATCTGATAAAGGATTAATATCCAGCACATATCCAGTTAACAAAAGGCAGAAGACATAAATAGACATTTTTCCAAAGAAGACATCTAGATTCTCAACAGACACATGAAAAGATGCTGAACATCACTCCTCAACAGGGAAATACAAATCAAAACTACAATGAGATATCATCTCACATCTGTCAGAATGGCTAAAATTAGCAACATGGAAAAAACAGGTATTAGTGAGAATGTGGAGAAGGGGGAACACTCTTACACTGTTAATGGGAATGCAAACTGGTACACTCATTCTGGAAAACAGGATAGAGATTCCTCAAAAAGTTAAAAATAGAGCTACCTTACAACCCAGCAATTGCAGTACTAGGTATTTGCCCAAAGGATACAAAAATACTAGTTTGAAGGGATGCATGCACTGTGATGTTTACAACAGCATTATACACAATAGCCAAATTATGGAACCAGCCCAAATGTCCATCAACTGAGGAATGGGTGAAGAAGTGGTATATATATACAATGGAATATTACTCATCCATAAAAGTAATTAAATTTTGCCATTTGTAATGATGAGCTACTATAATAAAGTACCATAGATTGTGTGGCTTCAACAAAAGAATTTTACTTTCTCATGCCCTGGAGGCTAGGAATGATCAAGTTCTCATGAGGATTTGTTCCTTTTGAAATCTCTCTTTTTGTAGAAGATTGCCTTCTCCCTGTGTCTTCACATGGTCTTCTGTTTATGCATGTCTATGTTAAAATTTCCTCTTCTTTTTTTAAATTTTATTTAAAATCAATTAATTAACACATAGTGTATTATTAGTTTCAGAGGTAGAGTTTAGTGATTCATCAGTTGCTTATAACACTCAGTGCTCATTACATCAAGTGCTCTCCTTAATGCACATCACCCAATTACCCCACTCACCTTCCCTCCAGCAACCCTGTTTGTTTCCGACAGTTGAAAGTCTCTTATGGTTTATCTCCCTCTCTGATTTCGTCTTATTTTATTTTCCATCCCTTCTCCTATGTTCATCTGGGTTTTTTTCTTAAATTCCACATATGAGTGAAACCATATGATAATTTTCTTTCTCTGATTGACTTATTTCACTTAGCATAATACCCTCTAGTCCATTCATGTCATTGCAAATGGTAAGATTTCAAATTTTTGATGGCTGAGTAATATACCATTCTATATTATGTTATATACTTATCTGCTGTTGGACATTTGGCATTAGGGCTCTTTCCATATATTGGCCATTGTGAACATTCCACAATAGCTAAAATTTCCTCTTCTTAAAAAGACAACAGTCATATTGATTTAAGGCCCACCCTAATGACCTATTGTTAATTTTATCACCAAATTCAATCATATTCTGAGGTACTAGGTGTTAGAATTTCAAAATAAAAATTTTGAGGAACACAATTCACCTTTGAAGAGGGGGAATCAATAGCAAAACCATTTGCAGGTATATTTAAAAAATAGCTTTTAGTGTGAAAAGTTTTTTTTTCCCTCTTGTGACTTAATTATCTAATAAATCTATGTGTGCTGGACTGAAATTGACTATTTGAAGACAAGGTCTTTAAAGTGGTAATTAAGCTAAAAGAGGTCATTAGGGTGATCCCTAATCCAATATGACTTGTGTCTTGGTAAAAAGAGGTAATTTGAACAAACACAGTAGAGAGAAGACTATGTGAGGATATAGGGAGAATGCAGCCATCTACAAACAAAATAAGTAGTCATCAGAAGAAACACTGCTAACATACCAGTCTCAAATGTCTAAACTCCAGAATTGTGAAAAAATAGGTTTCTGTTGTTTAAGCTACTAGTTTGTGATACCTTGTTATGGCAGACTTAGCAAACAAATACAGATGAGCAAAGGGCAGGGTGGGGCGGGATGGCGACAGGCAAACAAGGAAAGAGACTCTTAACAGTAGAGAACAAACTGATGATTACCAGAGGGGAGGTAGGTGGAGGGATGGGTCAAATAGGTGATGGGGATTAAGGAGTGCACTTGTGATGAGCACTGGGTGTTATATGAAAGTGTTGAATCACTATATTGTACACCTGAAACTAATAGTGCACTGTATGTTAACTAACTAAAATTAAATAAAAACTTTTTAAAAAGTGATTCTGCTAATAGTTCAGAAAGAAAAGAGAACTTTTGAGAAAGTTTTTATCATCTTAGAGAATACATATATCATCATGAATATAATGTTAATAGAAATATGAACATTAATGATGCTTCTGGTGAGATCACAGTCATAAATGAGAATCATGTTATTGGGAACTAGAGGAAAGGAGAGATCCTTGTTATAAAATGGTTTGTTGTTTTGGGTATACTAATGGAAAGCAACCTGGCCATGTTCTGTGTAAAGTAGAACTTGTAAGTGATAAACTCGGATGCTTAGCTAAGGAAATTTCTAAGCAAAGTGGTGAAGGTGTAATCTGGTTTTTCCATGATGCTGATAGTAAAACGCAGAAAAATTGAGATAAATTACATGCAGTGCTATAACATGCAATGTATTATTATTCATTGTTTTATGTTCTAATATTGAATTGTTCTAATGTTCTAATTTTAAACTGTTAATCATTTCTCACTAAAAATTGGTGAAAAGCATACTCTAATCCAGCTAAGGGAATTATCTCATCTGGTACAAATTCCAATTTATCTAGTTTCTGTTAATTCTTCAGATTTTCAGGTTGCACTTATGCTACATCATTCTGCTGGGCCCTTATGCACAGTTGTAGAAAATACTGTGCCCATTAGCAATTCCTCAAATTTCACACAGGTCTCAGGAACAATATATAGAGTGTAGTTTTCATTCAGAGTGTTGGGGTAAATGCCTGTTTCCTGTTTCCTATTTCTCCCAAATGAATTCTCCCCGAATTTGATAGATGCTTCTATTTTCTAATTTTCCAACTGCTGCCTCTGTGGTCTGAATAGTTACATAAGTAGAAGCTGCTTACATGTCTCAGCTGTTTCGTAAGAAAGGGTAATTTTCATGCTACAGTGAGTAAAAATGAGTACAAAAGACAAGGCCGCTATGGCACTCCCAGGTTTGTAATACTAATAAACACTTCCCTCTACCTATAGCAGTCCTAGTTTAAGTATTTTTTAATCTACGATTTGTTGGTTGTATTTAAACCCAAATAAAATAAAAATTGTATTGATAATTTATCTTTGTCTTTTTTGTTTCCTCATGTGTGTTCTCCTAAGTCACCAAAATATATGAAAACAAAATGATTTATTACGTTTATTTAGTAGTGTTTTAGGATGCCAGTTCTAAACACTTATTTTTTAAAAAATTTTAAAAGATTTTTAAATTTATTTATTTGACAGAGAGAGAAAGAGAGAGAGAGAGCGAGCATAGGCAGAGGAAGAAGCAGGCTCCCTGCTGAGCAGGGAGCCTTATGGGGACTCTATCACAGGACCCTTGGATCATGACCTGAGCTGAAGGCAGGCACTTTACCGGCTGAGCCACCCAGGCATCCTGCCAGCTCTAAACATTTAGAATAAACTCAAAATGTGTTACATTTTTGTTCTAAATCACAAGTTTCTAATTTCACTATTTTGTATATATTGTATATTATGTATATATATTGTGGGGGCGCCTGAGTGGCACAGCGGTTAAGCGTCTGCCTTCAGCTCAGGGCGTGATCCCGGCGTTATGGGATCGAGCCCCACATCAGGCTCCTCCGCTATGAGCCTGCTTCTTCCTCTCCCACTCCCCCTGCTTGTGTTCCCTCTCTCGCTGGCTGTCTCTATCTCTGTCGAATAAATAAATAAAGTCTTAAAAATATATATATATTGTGTATATATACATGTATATATGTATGTATATTGTGTATATATAATATATATACATATAGTATATATATATATCCATTCTTTACCTTTACCTTTCATCTTCTTTATCCATTCATCTCTCAATGGACATCTCAGCTCTTTCCACAATTTGGCTATTGTGGACATTGCTGCTATAAACATTGGGGTGCAGATGCCCTTCCAGATCACTACATTTGTATCTTTGGGGTAAATACCTAGTAGTGCAATTGCTGGGTTGTAGGGTAGCTCTATGTTTAACTTCTTAAGAAACCTCGATACTGTTATCCAGAGTGGCTGCACCATCTCGCATTCCCACCAAAAGTGTGAGGGTTTCCCTTTCTCTGCATCCTCATCTTTTTCTGACTTAATTTTAGCCATTCTGACTGGTGTGAGGTGGTATCTCATTGTGGTTTTGATTTGTATTTCCCTGATGGCAAATGATGCTGAGCATTTTTTCATGAGTCTATTGGCCATTTGTATGTCTTTTTTGGAGAAATGTCTGTAAGGTTTTCTGCCTATTTCTTGATGGGATTATTTGGTTTTTGGGTGTTGAATTTGATAAGTACTTTATAGATCTTGAATACTAGCCCTTTATCTGATATTCCATTTGCAAATATCTTCTCCTATTCCGTAGGTTGCCTTTTAGTTTTGTTGACTGTTTCCTCTGCTGTGCAAAGGCTTTTTATCTGGATGATGTCCCAATAGTTCATTTTTCTTTTCATTTCCCTTGCCTTTGAAGATGTGTCTAGCAAGAAGTTGATGTGGCCTGTTCTCTTCTAGGATATTGATGGATTCCTGTCTCATACTTACGTCTTTCATCCATTTTGAGCCAATGTTTGTGTATGGTTTAAGGAACTGATCCAGTTTCATTCTTCTGCATGTGACTGTCTAGTCTTCCCAACATGGTTAGTGGAAGACACTATCCTTTTTCTACTGGATATTCTTTCCTGCATGTGGCTGTCTAGTTTTCCCAACATGGTTGGTGGAAGAGACTATCATTTTTCTACTGGATACTCTTTCCTGCTTTGTAAAAGAGTAGTTGACCACAGAGTTGAGGGTCCATTTCTGGATTCTCTATTCTGTTCCATTGATCTATGTGTCTGTTCTTGTGCCAATACCATACTGGCTTCATGATTACAGCTTTGTAATACAGCTTGAAGTCCTGCATTGTGATGTCACCAGGTTTGGTTATCTTCTTCAACATTCCTCTGGCATTTGTCTTTTATTTGTGCTTCCATATAAATTTTAGGATCATTTGTTAAAGCTCTGTGAAAAATGATGGTTGTATTTTGATAGGGATTGTGCTGGATGTGTAGATTGCTCTGGGTAGAATGGACATTTTAGTAATATTTATTCTTTTAACCCATGAGCATGGAATGTTTTTCCATTTCTCTGTGTCTTCCTTAATTCTTTTCATAAGTTTTCTGTAGTTTTTTAAGTACAGATCATTTACGTCTTTGGTTAGGTTTATTCCTAGGTATCTTATGGATTTTAGTGCAATTGTAAATGGGATCAATTCCTTAATTTCTCTTTCTTCAGTCTCATTTTTAGTGTATAGAAATGCAACTGATTTCTGTGCATTGATTTTATATCCTGCCACATTGCTGAATTCCTGTATGAGTTCTAGCAATTTTGGGTGGAGTCTTTTGGGTTTTCCACATAAAGTATCATGTCATCTGCAAAGAGTGAGAGTTTGACTCCCTCTTTGTTAATATGAATGCCCTTTATTTATTTTTGTTGTCTGATTGCTGCAGTTAGGACTTCTAGTAGGATGTTGAACAACAATGGTGAGACTGGGCATCAGTGTCATCATGTTCCTGGCCTTAGGGGGAAACAGAGAATGATATTTGCTGTGGGTTTTTCATAGATGGCTTTTGTGATATTGGCATATGTTCCTTCTATCCCTACACTGTGGAGAGTTTTAATCAATGAAGGATGCTGTATTTTCTCAAATGCTTTTTCTGCATCAATTGAGAGGATCATATGGTTCTTGTCCTTTCTTTTATTAATGTGATGTATCACATTGATTGGTTTGTCACTGTTGAACTACCATTGCATCCCAGGAATAAACCCCACCTGGTCATGGTGAATAATCCTTTTAATGTACTGTTGGATCCTATTGGCTAGAATCTTGTTGAGTATTTTGGCATCCATATTGAACAAGGATATTGGTCTGTAATTCTCCTTCTTGGTGGGGTCTTTGGTTTTGGGATCAACATAATGCTGACCTCATAGAATGGGTTTGGAGTTTTCCCTGCATTTCTATTTTTTGAAACAGCTTCAGAAGAATAAGAATTAATTCTTAAATTTTTGATAGAATTCTCCCCTGTTTGTTAGGAGATTTTTGATTACTGTTTCAATTGCTTTGTTGTTTATGGGTATGCTCAGGTTTTCTACTTCTTACTGTTTTAGTTTTGGTTACTTACACATTTCTAGGAATGCATCCATTTCTTCCAGATGCCTAATTTGTTGACATTTGGTTACTCATAATATGGTCTTAAAATTGTTTGTGTTATCTTGGTGTTGGTCATGATCTCTCCTCTTTCATTCATGATTTTATTAATTTGGGACCTTTCTTTTTTCTTTTTGATAGGTCTGGAGGGGTTTATCAATCTCATTAATTCCTTCAAAGAACCAGCTTCTAGTTTCATTGACATTTCCTACCATTCTTTTGGTTTCTATTTCACTGATTTCTGCTCTAATCTTTATTATTTCTCATCTCCTGCTTGGTATAGCCTCTATTTGCTGTTCTTTCTCCAGGTCATTTATGTGTAAGGTTAGCATGTGTACTTCAGACTTTTCTAATTTCTTGAGAAAGGCTTGTGTTGCTAAGTACTTCCTCTTAAGACTGCCTTTGCTGCATCCCAAAGGTTTTGAACAGTTGTGTTTTCATTTTCATTTGTTTCCATGAATTTTTTTAAATACCTCTTTAATTTCCTGGTTGACTGATTCATTCTTTAGTAAGGGTGCTCATTATCCTCCAAGTATTTGCGTTCCTTCCAAATTCCTTCTTGTGATTGAGTTCATGTTTCAAAGAATTGCATTCTGAAAATATGCAGAGAATAATCCCAATTTTTGGTACTGTTTGAGATCTTATTTTTTACCCAGCATTGATCTCTTTTGGAGAATGTTACATGTGCATTCAAGAAGAATGTGTGTTCTTTTACTTTAGGATGGAATGCTCTGTATATATCTTTGAAGTCCATCTGGTCCAGTGTGTCATTCAAAGCCCTTGTTTCCTCGTTGATCTTCTCCTTTGATGGTTTGTCCATTGCTGTGAGTAGGGTGCTAAAGTCACCTAATTTTATTGTATTATTATCGATGTGTTTCTTTAATTTGGTTATTAATTGGTTTATATAATTGGCTTCTCCCAAGTTAGGAGCATAAATATTTATAATTGTTAGATCTTGTTGGATAGACCTTTTAAATATGATATAGTATCCCTCTTCATCACTTACTACAGTCTGGTTTAAAATCTAAATTTGTCTGATATAAGGATTGCTACCTCAGCTTTTTCTGATGTTCACTAACATCCCCTCACTTTCAATCTGGAGGTGTCTAAAGGTCAAAAATGAGTCTTTTTAGACAGCGTATGGATGGGTCTTGCTTTTTTATCCAATCTGATACCTTGTGTGTTTTGATTGGAGCATTTAGCCCATTTACATTCAGAGAAGCTATCAAAATATATGAATTTAGTGCCATTGGATTTCATGTAAAGTCCCTATTTCTGTAGATTGTCTCTGTTCCTTTCTGGTCAATGTTACTTTTGGGCTAACTGTTTGCTTACAAGATCCCCTTTAATATTTATTGCAGGGCTGGTTTAGTGATCACAAATTTTTTCAGTTTATGGTTTTCCTGGAATCTCTTTATCTCTCCTTCCATTCTGCATGACAGACTTGGATAAAGTATTCTTGGCTGCATGATTTTTTCATTTAGTACCCTGAATATATGATGCCAACCCTTCCTGGCCTTCCAGGTCTCTGTGGATAGGTCTGCTGCTAGTCTAATATTTCTACCTTTGTACCTTAAGGAACTCTTGTCTAGAGCTGCTTTCAGGATTTGCTCTTTATCTCTGAAATTTGCAAGCTTCACTATTATATGTTGTGGTGTTGGTCTATTTTTATTGATTTTGAGGGGACCTCTCTGTGCCTTTTGGACTTGAATGCCTCTTTCCTTCCCCAGTTTGGGGAAGTTCTCAGCTATGATTACTTCAAATATACCTTCTGTCCCTCTTTCTCTTTTTCCTCTGGTACCCCAATAATTCTAATATCATTTCACTTTATGTATCACTGATTTCTCAAAACCTCCCCTCCTGATCCATTAGTTGTTTTTCTCACTTTTCCTCACCTTCTTTCCTTTCCATCAACTTGTCTTCTATGTCACTGACTCTCTCTTCTGCCTCACTTATCCTAGCCATCAGAGCATCCATTTTAGACTGCATCTCAGGTAAAGTGTTTTTAATTTCGGCCTGATTAGATTTTATTTCTGCACTAAGGGATTCTCTAATGTCTATGCTTTTTTCAAGTTCAGCTGGTAACTTTGTAATCATTATTCTGAATTCTCTGTCTGACATTTTACTTTTATCAATATTGATTAAATCTATGGCAGATAATATTACCTCTCATTCTTCCTTTTGTTGTGAATTTCTCCTACTGGTAATTTTGTCCAGTTTTTTTCAAGTTCAGCTGTTAACTTTGTAATCATTATTCTGAATTCTCTGTCTGACATTTTACTTTTATCAATATCGATTAAATCTATGGCAGATAATATTACCTCTGATTCTTTCTTTTGTTGTGAATTTCTCCTACTGGTAATTTTGTCCAGTTTTTTTCAAGTTCAGCTGTTAACTTTGTAATCATTATTCTGAATTCTCTGTTTATACACTAGACAAATAAAAGAGATCAGAAACCAAAACCAAACCAAAACAAAAAACAAAAAGCAAAAAAACCCCACAAAAAAATAAAAAAACAGGGAGGGGGGACAGAGAGACTATAATCTAGCAGACACTTGATCCCAAAATTGTAAGAAAAGAAAAACATATATAAATTGAACACAGTAAAAGGAAGCCAAAAATATCTATAAAATAGAACATATCTATAAAATAGAAATGCAAAAATGAAAATTAAAAAAAGACTGAATAAAAGATTTGATAAAATAAACTAGTTGAAAAGGAAAACAAGAAAAAAAGATAAAATTTTAAACCAAAAGACTAAAGAATCATGAGAAAAAACTTCAAATTCTATATATTATTTACCCTTAGCACGGGAGGTTCTCAGTTCTGTGTGACCCATAAACTTGGTATTCACCTGATGTTCTTACTGGTCTTCTGGGGGAGGGGCTTGTTGCACTGATTCTCAGGTGTCTTTCTCTGGGCAGAGTTCCACCTCCCCTTGCCATGGGGCGGGACTCAGTGTAAGCTGCTTTGGGTTGCTCTCCAAGGCCTTTATTCCCTGAAGTCTTTCTGTGCTGATTGAGAGAATGAAAAAATAAATAAAAATGGTGGCACCCTGATCACCAGTACCAGAGCTGAAGGATGGAGGCCTCCACTCTTCAGTGCACCCTCAGGGAGAAGCAATCAGTCACTCCGTGTGCACCAAATTCTGCAGACTCCTGATATACACACCTGCACCAATACTCCCTGGGGGAGGAGGGCAGGGGTCTCACAGCAGCTCTGCTGTTTTCTGGGCCCCTGCTCCTGGAGTGGTTGCTTTATCCTGTGCACACATGTACTGCTCCTCCCAGGGGAAGGAGGAGGGCTGTCCACTTGCAGGGCCCCCGCTTAGAGAGTGGTCCCCAGATCTTGCCATGGTTAGTGGTTTATGGCAACACCTAGCTGAGAGCCCACTCCAGGGCTCACTAATTGTAGCCAGCTTCCCTGCTTCAATTCCTGGGATCTCTACCACACTCAGTCATCCCCATTCTTTCTGTGACCCCAGGGATCCTGAGATCACACTGTTCCACCTAAGATTCTGCCCTGCTTCACCACCTGAGCACATTTCAGGCAGGAATGTCCCTCACAGAAGCAGACTTCTAAAAGTTCTGATTTTGCACTCTGTTGATATGTCACTTTCTGGAAGCCAGCTTACTTAGGCTACTTCCTCCTGAGGTTTATATTCGGATATATCCCCTCTCATTCAGTTCTCCACACCTCCTATATTGCATGAAGTGGCAGCTTTTCTATTTGTTATATTGCAGCAATTCTTTTCTTAAATCTCAGGTTGAATTCACAGGTGTTCAGAATGATTTGATATATATCTAGCTGAATTCAAGGGACCAGATGAAATGATGATTCCCTACTCTTCCTCCATCTTCCCTCCTCCCCCAGTTCGATGACATTTTGTTGATTTTTTTCTTTTTCAAAATTTTATTAAAATTCTATTGATTTAACATATACTATGATATTGGTCTCAGGAATAGAATTTAGTGATTCATGACTTACATATAAACCCAGTGCTCAACACAACAAGTGTCCCCCTAAATATCCATCATCCATTTGGCCCATCCCCCACTCATCTCCCCTCCATCAGTCCTCAGTTTTTTTCTGTACAGTTGAGTCTCTTATGCTTTGCTTCTCTTTTTTTTCTCTTCACTTATGTACATCTGTTTTGTTTCTTAAATTCCACAAATGAGTGAAATCATGTTATTTGTCTTTCTCTGACTGACTTATATCTCTTAGCATACTACATTCTAGCGATATATATACACACACACACATATACTACATCTTCTTTATTCATTCATTAGTTGATGGAGATTTTAGCTCCTTCTATATATTGAATATTATTGATAATGCTGCTATAAAGATCAGGGTACATTTGACACTTTGAATTGATAGTTTTGTATCCTTTGGGTAAATACCCAATAGTGCAATTGCTGGCGTATAGCAGTTCTATTTTTAACTTTTTGAGGAACTTCCATACTGTTCTCCAGAGTGGCTGAACCAGTTTGGATTCCCGCCAACAATATAAGAGGGTTCCGCTTTTTCCACACCACCAACATCTGTTGTTTCCTGTGTTGTTAATTTTAGCCACTCTGACAGGTTTCAGGTGATATCTCATCATGGTTTTTATTTGTATTTCCCTGATGATGAGTAATGTTGGGCATTTTGTCACGGGTCTATTGGCAATCTGGATGTCTTCTTTGGAAAAATGTTATTCATGTCTTCTGCCCATTTCTTAAATGGATTATTTGTTTTTTGGGTGTTGAGTTTGATATTTTCTTTATAGATTTTGGATACTAATGCTTTATCAGATATTTCATTTACAAATATCTTCTACCTTTCTGTAGGCTGCCTTTTACTTTTGTTAATTGTTTCCTTTGCTGTGCAGAAACATTTATCTTGATGAAGTCATAAGAGCTTATTTTTACTTTGTTTCCCTTGACTCCAGAGTCGTGTCTGGAAAGAAGTAGCTATAGAAAAGGTCAAAGTTGTTGCTGCCTGTGTTTTCCTCTAGAATTTTGATGGTTTCCTGTTTCATATTTAGGTATTTCATCCATTTTGAATTTATTTTTGAATGGTGCAAGAAAGTGATCTAGTTTCATTCTTCTGCATGTTGCTGTCTAGTTTTCCCAACAACATTTGTGAAAGAAAGTATCCTTTTTCCACTGGATATTATTTCCTGCTTTATAGAACAGTAGTTGACCGTATAGTTGTGGGTCCATTCCTAGGTTTTCTATTCTACTCCCTTGATCTATATGCCTGTTTTTGTGACAGTACCATACTGTCTTGTTGACTACAGCTTTGTACTACAGCTTGAAGTCCAAACTTATGATGCCTTCAGATTTGTTTTTCTTTTTAAAGATTGCTTTGATGATTTGGAGTCTTTTCTGGTTCCATACAAAGTTTAGATTGCTTGTTCTAAGTATGAGAAAAATGCTGGTGGTATTGGGTACATGGATTCCACTAAGTGTGTACATTTCTTTGGGTAGTATAGATACTTTAACAATATTTGTTCTTCCAATCCGTAAGCATGGAATGTTTTTTCCATTTCTTTGTGTCATCTTCAATTTCTTTCATACGTGTTCTATAGTTTTATTTTTTACAGTAATTGCATATTTATTTATTTATTTTTATAATTTTTATTTTGTTATATTAGACACCATACAGTACAAGCCCAGTTTTTGATAAAATGTTCCATGATTCATTATGTGCATATAACACCCAGTGCACAATGCAATATGTGCCCTCCTTAATACCCATGACTGGCCTATCCCAATCCCCCACCTGCCTCCCCTCTGAAGCCCTCAGTTTGTTTCCCAGAGTCCACAGTCTCTCATGGTTCATTCCCCCTTCTGTTTACCCCGCCTTCATTCTTCCCTTCCTTCTCCTACCGATCTTCCTATTTCTGATGTTCCATAAATGAGTGAAACCATATGATTGTCTTTCTCTGCTTGACTTATTTCACTTAGCATAACTTCCTCCAGGCCAGTCCATGTTGCAGCAAATTTTGGCTAATCATTCTTTCTGATGGCTGAGTGATATTCCATTGTATATATAGACCACATCTTCTTAATCCAGTCATCTGTTCAAGGGCATCTCGGCTCCTTCCACAATTTAGCTATTGTGGACAATGCCGCTATGCACATTGCGGTGCATATGGCCCTTCTCTTCACTACATCTGTATCTATGGGGTAAATACCCAGTAGTACAATTGCTAGAACATAGTGTAGCTCAACTTTTAACTTTTTAAAGGACTTCCAAACAGTTTTCCAAAGTAGCTGTACCAATTTGCATTCCCACCAACAGTGTAAGAGGGATCCCCATTCTCCACATTCTCTCCAATGTTTGTTGTTTTCTGCCTTGTCCATTTTTGCCATTCTAACTGGCGTAAGGTGGTATCTCAAAGTGGTTTTGATTTGAATTTCCCTGATGGCTAATGGTTTTGGACATTTTTTCATGTGTCTGTAAGCCATTTGTATGTCTTCATTGGAAGTGTCTGTTCATATCTTCTGCCCACTTTTTTGATTTGATTATTTGATTCCCACGTATTGAGTTTGAGAAGTTCTTTGTAGATCTTGGATACTAATCTTTTATCTGTAGTGTCGTTTGAAAATATCTTCTCCCATTCCATGGGCTGCCTTTTAGTTTTTTTGACTGTTTCCTTGGTTGTGCAGAAGCTTTTTATTTTGATGAAGTCCCACAAGTTCATTTTTTCTTTTGTTTCTTTTGCCTTTGGAGATTTGTCATGACAAAATTTGCTCTGGTGATGTCATAAAGGTTGTAGCCTATGTTCTCCTCTCAGATTTTGATAGATTCCTGTCTCATATCGAGGTCTTTCATCCATTTGGAGTTTATCTTTGTGTATGGTGTGAGAGAGTGGTCAAGTTTCATTCTTTTGCATATAGCTGTCCAATTTTCCCAGCACCATTTATTGGAGAGACTGTCTTTTTTGCATTGGATGTTTTTTCCTGCTTTGTCAAAGATTAGTTGCCCATAGAGCCGAGGATCCATTTCTGGGTTCTCTATTCTGTTCCATTGGTCTATGTGTCTGATTTTGTACCAGAACCATGTTGTCTTGGTGATCACAGCTCTGTAGTATAGCTTAAAATCCGGCAATGTGATGCCCCCAGCTTTGTTTTTCCTTTTCAACAATTCCTTGGCGATTCGGTGCCTTTTCTGGTTCCACACAAATTTAAGGGCTGTTTGTTCCAGTTCTTTGAAAAATGTCATTGATATTTTGATCAGGATGGCATCGAAAGTGTAGATTGCTCTGGGTAGCATAGACATTTTAAGTATGTTAATTCTTCCGATCCATGAGCATGGAATATTTTTCCATCTTTTTGTGTCTTCTTCAATGTCTTTCAAGAGTGATTTGTAGTTTCTAGAATATAGATCCTTTATGTCTCTGGTTAAGTTAATTCCGAGATAGCGTATGACTTTTGGTGCTATTGTAAATGGAATGGATTCCCTAATTTCTCTTTCTTCAGTCTCATTGTTTGTGTATAGACGTGCAACTGATTTCTGAGCATTAATTTTGTGACCCGCCACATTACTGAATTGCTCTATAAGTTTTAATAGTTTGGGGGTGGAGGCTTTTGGGTTTTCCATATACAGTATCATGTCCTCTGCGAAGTGAGACAGTTTGACTTCTTCTTTGTCGATTTGGATACCTTTTATCCTTTTTTGTTGTCTGATTGCTGTTGCAAAGACTTCTAGTATTCTGTTGAATAACAATGGCGAGAGTGGGCATCCTTGTCGTGTTCCTGATCTTAGGGGAAAGGCTTTCAGCTTTTCCCATTGAGAATGATATTCGCTGTAGGCTTTTCATAGATGGTTTTATGAAATTGGGGAATGTATCCTCTATCCCTAGACTCTTAAGGGTTTTAATCAGGAAAAGATGCTGTATTTTGTCAAATGCTTTCTCTGCATCAATTGAAAGGATCATATGATCCTTTTTTTTATAAAGATTTTATTTATTTATTTAACACAGATAGAGACAGCCAGCGAGAGAGGGAACACAAGCAGGGGGAGTGGGAGAGGGAGAAGCAGGCTCATAGCGGAGGAGCCTGATGTGGGGCTCGATCCCATAACGCTGGGATCACGCCCTGAGCCGAAGGCAGACGCTTAACCGCTGTGCCACCCAGGCGCCCCAAGAGGATCATATGATTCTTCACTCTTTTCTTGTTGATATGATCTATCAGCTGATCGATTTGTGAATGTTGAACCAAGCTTGCATCACAGGGATGAATCCCACTTGGTCATGATGGCTAATCCTTTTAATGTACTGTTGGATCCTATTAGCTAGGATATTTTTGAGAATTTTGGGGTCCATATTCATCAGGGAAATTGGTCTATAATTCTCCTTTTCGATGGGGTCATTGCCTCGTTTGGGGATCAAGGTAATACTGGCTTCATAGAATGAATTTAGTAGTTTTCGTTCTTTCTATTTTTTGAAACAGCTTCAGGAGACTAGGTATTATTTCTTCTTTGAATGTTTGGTACAATTCCCCAGGGAATCCATCAGGCCCTGGACTCTTGTTTTTTGGGAGGTTTTTGATCACTGCTTCAATCTCTTCATAATTAATCAGTCTGTTTAAAAAATCAATTTCTTCCTGTTTCAGTCTTGGTAGTTTATAGTTTTCCAGGAAGGCATCCATTTCTTCCAGGTTGTTTAATTTATTGGCATAAAGCTGTTGATAAAAGTTTCTAATGATCCTTCCTATTTCATTGGTGTTGGTTGTGATCTCTCCCCTTTCATTCATAATTTTATTAATTTGGATTCTTTCTCTATTTGAATGACTCTGGCCAGTGGCTTATCGATCTTATTTATTCTTTCAAAAAGCCAGCTTCTAGTTCTGTTGATCTGCTCTACTGTGCTCCTGGTTTCTATTTCATTGATCTCTGCTGTAATCTTGATCCCCTGCCTTCTCATATGTGGGTTAGTCCTGTTCTTCTGTTCCTGTTCCAGCTTCTTGAGGTGAGAATGTAAAAACTGCATTTTAGATTTTTCTATTCTCTTGAGTGAGGCTTGGATGGCTATGTATTTTCCCCTTAGGACCACCTTTGCAGTGTCCCGTAGGCTTTGGACTGATGTGTTTTCATTTTCATTGGTCTCCAAAACTTGTTTAAACTGATTTATAATTTCCTGGTTTACCCAATCATTCTTGAGCAGGATGGTTCTTAGTTTCCAAGTGTTTGAGTTTCTTCCAAATTTTTCCTTGTGATTGAGTTCCGGTTTCAAGGCACTGTGGTCTGAAAATATGCAGGGACTAATTTCAGTCTTTTGGTATCGGTTGAGACCTGTTTTGTGACCCAGTATATGGTCTATTCTGGAGAACGTTCCATGTGCCTTCGAAAAGAATGAGTATTCTGTTTTTCTGGGTTGTAGTGTTCCATATATATATATGGTCCATCTGTTCTAGTATGGCATTCAAATCTCTTGTTTCTTTGTTGATTTTCTGCTTAGGTGATCCGTGTATTGCTGAGAGTGGAATGTTGAGTTCCCCTACTATTAATGTATTGTTATCTATATGTTTCTTTATTCTGGTTAAGAGTTGGCTTCTGTAACTAGCTGCTCACCTGTTGGGGGCATAGATATTTATAATTGTCATATCCACTTGTTGGATACATCCTTTAAGAATAATATAGTGTCCTTCTGTACCTCTAACAACAGTCTTTAGTTTAGAATCTAATCTGTCTTATATGAGAATTGCTACCCCAGCTTTCTTTTGTGGTCCATTGGCATGAAAAATGGTTTTTCATCCCTTCCCTTTCAGTCTGGATGTATCTTTAGGTTCAAGATGAGTCTTTTGTAGACAGCAAATGGATGGGTCATGTCTTTTTATCCAATCTGCAACCCTGTGGCCTTTTATGGGAGCATTTAGGCCATTCACATTGAGAGTGATTATTGAGAGATATGATTTTAATGATGTCATGTTGCCTGTGAAGTGTTGGTTTCTATAGATTGTAAATTTCTGTTCTGTATCACTCTTGGGGCCTTTTTACTTGTATAGAACCCCCCTTAATATCTCATGTAGGGCTGGTTTGGCAGTTACAGATTCCTTCAGTTTCTGCCGATCCTGGAAGGTCCTTATCTCTCCATCAATTCTGAATGACAGCCTTGCTGGATAAAGGATCCTTGGCTGCATGTTCTTCTCAGATAGAGCTTTGAAAATACCCTGCCAACCCTTCCTAGCCTGCCAGGTCTCTGTAGACAGGTCTGACATTATTCTGATATTTTTCCTCTGTTCGTAAGGATTTTCTTCCCCCTCACTGCTTTCAAGACTGTGTCCTTGGATCTAATATTTGTGAATTGCACCATGACGTGATGTGGTGTAAGTCTGTTCTCACTGACCTTGGGAGGGGTCCTTTCTGCCTCTTGGACATGAATGCTTGTTTCCTTTGCCAGATTAGGGAAGTTCTCAGCTACAATTCATTCAAATATCTCTTCTAGACCTCTCTCTTTCTCCAACCCCTTGGGGATGCCGACGATTCTGACATTGGAACATTTCATTGAGTCAGTAATCTCCCGTAATCTACATTCTTGTGATTGGATTTTTTTGAGCCAAGTTTCTGTTTTAACTTTCTCTTCTACCATCCCATCCTCCAATTCACTAATTCACTCTTCTGCCTCATTTACCCTGGCCATCAGAACGTCTAGTTTAGACTGCATTTGATTGATAGCAATTTTAATTTCTGCCAGATTCACTCTCATTTCCATCTTATAGATTCTATATTCTTGTTAATAATTTCATTAATATTTTTTTCAATCCTACACATCATCTTGACCATTGTTACTCTGAACTCCATTTCTGTTAATTTGGTTATATCCATATCCATCAGTTTTGTGGTAGAAGCCACAGACTCATTATCTTTTCTTTGCTGGGGGGGATTTCTCCTCATCATCATTCTGATGAGGAGAGGTTGCAAGGATGCCCAGAGCCCAAATTATTGACCAGGACCCAGGCAGTGTGCACTTGTTTTATAGGGACCTTAGGGATGTGGGCTTCTTGATTTTTCAGCCTGCCTTCTGGGGGAGGGTCCTGCTGCACTGATACTCAGGCAACCCTGTTTGGGTAGAGTTGCCCTGTCCCCTGCAAGGGGTGATGGGGATGGGCACAATGTGAACCTGTATTTCCAGGCTTTTGTTGTCTTGGGGCTTTCCCTGGTGGTTTTCTGTGACTCAGAATTCTGAGAGTCAGAGCAGCAGTGGCCGAATCCCAGCCTGTGTCTCGGAACAGAGAGATCGCAGTC